>NW_006921814.1:959889-974936 GCF_000298275.1 Orycteropus afer afer | reverse complement strand
CTGTGATGGAGTTCCTGTGGGCCCAGAAGGTAGGTGGGAGTGGGGATGTCCACGCCTCCATTCACCAAGCGGGTGTAAGGTGTAGTAACAAGAATGTCATACCTTTTCAGTCTTGCAGGCCCCAAGTGTCCTTGGGGTTGCTGGATAGCAGAACGTGTTCTTAAGCCCCAGAAATCTGTGAGAGCGCTGTCTCTTTAAATATCCAAAGTAGTCAAGCCGCTTTTAAACCTACAAATTAGCAGCGCCCTCCGGACTGGCAAAAGTCCACAGTTCAGCCCACCTTTCTCTTCACCTTTTCCGTTTGTTCCCCAGCCACCGTGCACAGTCCTCCGTGCAGTCCCTGGGTAGCAGGGGGCCTTTTAGGTTAATTTTTAAGTCCTACCACCACAGGAATCTGTGAGAGCACTGTCTATTTAAATATTCAAAATAGTCAAGCTGCTTTTTAAACCTACAGAATGGTGGCACCTCCAGACCGGCAAAAGTCCACAGCTCAACCCACCTTTCTCTTCATCTTTTTTGTTTGTTCTCCAGCCACCATGCACAGTCCGTGCAGTCCCTGGCTAGCAGGGTGATTTTTAGGTTAATTCTTAGGTCCTACCACCACTCAGGAATGTCCAAGCCGTCAGGGTCGCTCAGGTCGCTGCCAGACCGCAGCTCCGTATGTCTCCTTTTATGGTATTTTCATGCAAATTCTTTTGTTAGTTGGGGTTTAGTCCACTTCTGTATCCTTCCCTTCAAGGCTCAGGGGTCCAAGATTATTTTCTGTGTTTGTGTTAATTGGTTTCCCTTTTCTTTGTTGAAGAAGGTCTTTGCAGTCCTTCTGCCTAGTCCGCCATCTTGTGGGAACCCCCCCACCATATAATGTGAGGTGTCATTTTGAATTCCAAGTTAGTGATTTTTTTTTTCCTTAGTGCTTTAGTAACATAAAGCAACTACAGTGCTATATCAGGTCATCATTTTATTTAGAAAGATTGTAGTTGCCATTACTAAATTATTATAAGAATATTGCAAACTGCTTTGCTTTACATAAATGCCTTTTGCTGAGGTTTACTCTGTGAAGATTTAATCAGGCTATTATATACCCAGTTGTGCAGTTGAAGATGGTGAGCATCATTAATAGACAGTATGCAGTAGGACTCCTGCGAGTTAGAAATATTTAAGAATGGTAAGATCCACCTCTCTAACACGTACCTTTAAAGATGGGCTCCTTTTCCTTCCAAAAATCAAACAGGAGAATTCTAGGCTAATAATCTACTGGACAAATACTTAATTCAAAAATAGAGGTGCTTCAGACCATTTCTAACAAGTATACATACATCACCATGAAGTTTGTCTTACACCATTCTCCTCAATTATTTGCTCAGTTTCCTCAGAAATGTCACTCCCCTGTCTTTCTTTCTTATTCCCCTTCCTATTTCACTATCCTTTTCTTTGTTCTGTTGGCAACCCACAAGTGACCTACATTATGGCTCAAAGTGATCTTTTATAACTACTAGTCATGAAATTCCAAATCAGTTCTTACAATGTAATTTTCATACTTAATGACAAAGCAATCTGATCATTATTTAAATTTGGCATATTTTCTGCAAACAGAAGAAAGTTCAAAATTTTAAATATGTTCCTTTCATTATAATTGTGTACTGAGTTACAGAATTTAATATACTTCCTGGATTTTTAATAAATATGAACAGAAATATTTTACTGTCTACTTAATTCACATTAAGACAGTAAAAACTGAATATTTATAAAGCAGTTGTTATTTAGAAGCAACTTACTAAGTAATAGTTTTAAGCCCTAATGGCCAGTGAGAAGACATGGTTCTCTTAGGATACCATGGCCCATTAATATACTGTTAGTAAGTACTTACTAATGACTTAAAAGAGAATGTACATTTACATGTTAGAAAGAGAACAGAGCAATTTTATTTGAAAAGTAATCTATTTAAATAGTGGTTCATTGAAGGAAACTTCATTGAACATGTCATGTTTAAAAAGAACCTATAGGATGAGAAACAACTAGTCATGAGAAAGATCTGGAATAAAGCAGTCAATACAGAGGAATAATTATACACATACAAGAAAACTTAACAGAGAAAAACCTGTGGTCTGGAGAGAAATAGACATGAGACTAAAAATGATTCAAATGGAAGATCCTAGAGAGTTGAGATTTTATTTGAAGTTCAATGTTTGTTGTTAATTGCTGTTAAGTCAGGTCCGACTCATGGTAACCTTATGTATAACAGAATGCAACGTTACCCAGTATTGTCCCCTCCACCATCCATCTGTGGTATTGTGATGGCTTGGATTTTGCTATGATCCTGGAAGCTATGACACAGATGTTTCAAATATTAACAAGGTCACCTATGGTAGACAGATTTTAATGGAGCTTTCAAACTAAGACAAAATAGGGAGAAAGACCTGGCAATCTATGTCCAAATATTAGCCAAAGAAAACCTTATGAATTACAACACATTCTTGTCTAATATAGTTCTGGAATACAGTTGGAAGGCCCTGTACACTAGCCACAACAGTGGACTAACATGTAGTAGTATGCAATTTCAACTTAATAGACAAAAGAGTGGCATCATGCAGTTTACATTTTAATTTTGGCTTCTGTGTGGTGAATAGTTAGATAAGGAAAGTGGAAGGAATAAGAAAGTCAGTCCATGCATTGATCTAGATTTGGAAACACAGGTAAATTTGTAGAATTAGGCATGGAAAGATGAGAATGCTATCTGTTCTGACACTTCTCTTTTCTTGGTGGAATACGAAGCAAAAATTATCAGCTAAAAGAGATGAGATTTAAGGTGGGAAATGTGAAGAATGAGAAAAATACTAAACAGTCAATGTGGAAATTGAGTGACCTTACTAACATTGTATTGTTTCCCAAGAGGGTGATCGCAAATTTAAAGTGCTATCAAAATACCCAGTTGTTTGATTTTTTCCAATAAGTTGTAGCTACTTGTTGATAGTCAAGATACTAAAAGAAGACAGATGGTTGAGTTTATTTGTGGTGGTATGATCCATAATCCCTTCCATGCTTATTTATCATCTAATGTATTTGTCTTAGTTCCTTAGTGCTTCTATGACAGAAATGCCACAAGTGGGTGACTTGAGCAAATTTATTTCTCACAGTTTAGGAGCCTAAGCAGGGTGCTGGCTCTAGGGCAAGGCTTTCTGTCTCTGTTGGCTCTGGAGGAAAGTCCTTGTTCCTGGGCATTCTTCATGTGGCTTGTCCTCTTTCTTGCCCCATCTCTACCTGCTCTTTTGCTTGTTGATCTCTTCTATATCCCAAAAGAGATGGGTTCAAGACACGCTGCAGTACATTAATCTTGTTCATTAACATAACAAAGACAGCCTATTCCCGGAAGGGATTATAACCAGACATAGAAGTCAGGATTTACAACACAGTTTTTGGGGACACAATTCAACTTATAACATTCCACCCTTTGGCCCCCCAAAATTCATGTCCTTCCCACATTGCAAACACATTTACCCCATCACATCATCTCAAAAGTCGTTAATCAACTTCAAGTCCAAAATCTCATCTTCTGAAGCATCTAAATCAAATATGGGTGATACTTTAGGCATATTTCATCCTGGGCATAATTCCTCTTCACCTGTGAACCTGTGAAATCTAGACAAGTTACCTGTTTCCAAAGTGTAACGTTGGAATTCGTACAGCATAGACATTTCCTTTACGATGAGAGAAATTGGAGGGAGGAAGGGATAAGAGACCCCAAAAAACTGAAAAAACAAACTCACTGCCATCAAGTTGGACCTGACTCATAGTGACCCCTCTTTGGGTTTCCGAGGTGGTATCACTACAGAAGTAGATTGCTGAACCTCCTTCCGAAGAGTGGCAAGTCCAAAATCCAGCAGAACAATTTACATTAGCTCTTAAGGCTTGAAAATATTCCTCGGTTCTCTGAGACCTCTGGCTGTTGGCCACCCTCTCTAGATTCTGGGTGGAGGCTCCTTAGCCCTGAGCTTCAGCTCTGCCTTCCAACCCACTGGGATGTCAGTTCTTGTCCCTTGGCTTTGTGCACCCCCATTCTCCTAATATTTTATTTTATTTTATTTTTTTATTTTATTTTGATTTGGGTGAAGATTTACAGAGCAAATTCACTTTTCATACAGCAGTTCACATATACTTTGTCTCATGTCATTGACCAAAATTTACAATACAACAGCTCCCCTCCCACTTCCTCCCCATAGCTACCTCTTCCCAGTGTCCATCCCTCCATACTCTTCTGCGCCCTGAGCTGTTTCCCTGTGCATAAGCAGCCCTTCCTTCTCCCATGATTGTTCTCTCCAGGGTGTGTGTCTACTTGAGGTAAATGTTTAACTCACTTGCCTGTACTTTGTTTGGCTGGAAACCACAGGTGTGGGTTCAATTCCAGACCTGAAGGGCAGCTAGGGGCCATAGTCTCAGTGGTTTCACCAGGCTCTATTGGACCAGCAAACCTGGTCCCCACCTTCTTTTTTTTTTTTTTGCCTCCAAATGATTTTGAGTTTTGTTCCACATTGTTCTCCCTCTCTATGCAGGATCTCCTACATCCCTTCCAAGTGGATGACATTGGTAGCCAGGCACCATCTAGTTCTTCTGGTCTCATAGTTGTATAGGTTGCAGATCAGATGGTGTACCAGTCGCTAGGACTGATTGTTTCCATTCATTTGGTTTTCTTCTTTCTTCTTGACGAGGAGACACCCATTGTTGCATCTAGATGGCAGCTTGCTAGCTTTTAAGATCCCAGTTGCTACTCGCCAAAGTAGGAGGTGGAACAATGTTTTGTATAGTATGTTATTCTCCTAATCATCTTAAGTGGCAATCCTATCTCCTTGGCCCCAGCAGGCCCTATTCTTCTGCCTCTTCTGCCCCATGCCTTAAGCTTTGGTCAGCAGCCCCATTCTCTTGGCCAAACTGAATGGCATCCACACAGTCTGGAACTGAGTTAGTGAAGATCTGACTGTTTGAAACCTCAGACTCCAGCCTTTGACACCCTAGAGGCTATATGGTCCCCACCCTTTAAGATCGAGAAGCCATGCATGACCCCACCCTTTGAAACTGGGGCAGCTCCACTTCCTGTATTCTTTTCAGTGATTCTGATCTCCAAGCTGCTTCAGGGATGGTTCTTTTCTTGGATGACAACAGCTTATGGATTTTTGAGTTAACCTTTCTTAACAGCTTCTGTGGCCTGATTTCTGTAGAATCCAAAAGGCAGATAGCATTCTTTCTCTGTTCCCTTCAGTCTAAGTTCTGCTGTGGTAGTTGGTTAAATCCATCAGCCAAAGGCTTAATCTTTTTAACAAAAGATTGTGTAGCCATGTCGTTGGTGAAAATTCTAGGACATAGAACAGAATTTTCCAAATCTTTAAGTTTTGTTTTCATTTTGCACAGTTCATTTTTAAGTCCATCTCTTTCCTCTTCCATTTTACTGTAAGTGGCAAGGAGAAATCATGAGGCCTATTTATGATCTTGCTTATAAATCTCATCAGCCACATATCCAAGTTCACCACTTGAAAGTTCTACCTTCTACTAAACATGTGAACATAATTCAGACAAGATCCTTACCACTGCATATAAAGCATCACTCTTTCTCCATTGTCCAGTCACGTGTTCATTATTTCCTTTTAAAGCCTCACCAGAAGAATATTTAACATCCACATTTCTAGTAACATTATGTTGTGACCAGCATATTCTCTAAGACAAAAGAGACTTTATAGCTCTCTTCACTTTCTTCTGAGCCCTCACCAGAATTGATATCCATAATTCTATTAACAATCTCTTCAAGACAATCTAGGCTTTTATTATTATGTGCTTTAAAACTCTTCCAATCTCTATCCATTACTCAATACCAAAACCACTTCCACATTGTAGGTATTTGTTAGAGCAGCACCCCCACTTCTTGGTACTAAATTTGGCCTTAGTTATCTTGTGCTGCTGTAATAGAAATAGTACAAATAGGTGACTTTAAAAAACAAATTTATTTTCTCACAGTTCAGAAGGCTGGAAGTCCAAATCCAGGTTATAAGCTCTAGAAGAAGACTTTCTTTCTGTTGACTCAGAAGGAAGGTCTTTGTCTCTTTGAGCTTCTGCTCCTGAGTGATCTTCATGTGGCTTGGCATCTCTGTTCTCCCATCTCTGTTGGCTCTCTTGCTTGTTTAATCTTTCTTACATCTCAAAAGAGATTGGCTCAAGATACACCCTACACTAACCTTCTTCATTAACATAACAAGGGCAACCCATTCCCAAGTGGGATTATAACTGTAGGTATGTTGTTGTTGTTGTTGTTGTTATGTCCCATAGACTCATCTCTGACTCAGCAACCCCTCCTTGGGTTTCCGAGGCAGTACTGTGGAAGTAGATCACCCAGTCTTCCTTCTGAGGAGTGGCTGGTGGGTTTGAACTGCCAGCCTTCTGGTTAGCAGTCAAGTGCCTTAGAGCTCCCACTGTAGACATAGAGGTTAGAATTTATAACACATATTTTGGGGGGATGCAATTCAATCCATAACAGCATTGTGTCAATTTTTAAAAATTGGCTTAGAAGCTACAGTCTATGATGATCACATGGCTGGTTGTGGTGTGGTGTATTTCTAAGTGTTCTTTATATGAGATGCACCAATGTGTTTGTTATTCTTATTTGCATTAATGTGGATTCATGTTCAGGAGGAAGTTCAAGAAAAGCACCGTGTTTGGATCTAATTCTCAAATAAGCAAATTATTTGTTGTCATTCTGAAATGAGTTAACCTTTCTTAAGGTAAATTTTATGGTAATAGATTTAAAACTTAAGCTTTTTTTTACCTGATATGTCAAAGAGGCAATTGACCACTTCAAATGACTGAAAAAGCAGTTTATTATTACTAGGAAAGTTTTCGTTATTATTTTATATTATATCCATAGCAAATAGGTTATCAAAAAGAGTTCACAGTGGTAGTACAAGAAATCTTGAGTGTTTATGGACTATTAGGTTAGTACCTATAAAGTATTTTCTACATTTCTTATTTCACTGGTGCAGCCATATTTGCTTTTTGTTATTTAACCTATAGATTCACAGAATTTTCTGAGGGAACATTTTTGGTGTATATGAAATTAATGTACAGACTGTTGCTTTAAAAAAAATAATTAGATCTGGTTTTTAACTGTATCAGGGACTAAACAATACATAAGAATTGGTGCTTTATTCCATTTGACTAATATTGATACATTATGTTCTAAAGGAGAAAACATTATTTTAGTATAGGATGGTCTGTTGTGGAAATAAATATGGTTTCTTACATAACATATTTTAAACACAAACAAATTATCTGGGAACTTATCTTAAGGATTAAGATAAGTGCTTAAGGATTCAAAATTCCACAGTCTTTTTTTTGTTCCAGTATATGGCAACCTATGTTTCTTCTCTAAGCATATTTAAATAAAAGACCAAATGTACCAGGCCTTTATATTGAATTTTAATACATTAACTGATCTATACCTTTAGAAGTTAAAGGAGTACAACAGCAACAACAACTAATCTATACCTTTAGAAGTTAAAGGAGTGCACTAGACACTCTATTGTTCAGTCAAACCACTTCATAGATAATTAATATCTTATCAAACTGGATAATTTCAGAAACTTTTATCTATTTTTACAACAAAAAAAAAATTAACTTTCATGAATGTAAAACAATACTATTTAAAAACTAAATTCAATATTACTGATTTTATTAGAAAAGAGACATTGGACTGCAGAGTTACTCAGACATAACATCTCTTTCCATTACTGCCACCACCATCCCATTTCATCTCTGATTCTCCATTTAGAAAATTGTCACTACTCTCATTATCAGGAGTGAGATTACGCTTCAGTTTATTTTCTAAAAATTCTGTGCATACATGATAGATTCTTATCATTTCAGGAAGAAGCTCCACTTCTGATGTACTAGATATACACAAGTCTCCATTCTCTCATCAGACTTTTCTTAACAAAGGGCTTAGTAAATCTATGGGATTTCTGTCCATCAGAGATACGCAAGATGAGGAAGATTATTTCAAGGATATTTCATCAGATAATAATTCTGGACATGAAAATTCTGAAAATACCTGCTCCCCTTACCAGTTTAAAACCAGTACAGAGAAGAAAATCACCTCAAGTATTGATGTACTTCCCAAGAAGAAGATTTGGGCTTCATCCATGGACTTGCTTTGCACAACTGACAAAGATTCTTCTGCTGGAGAGACTGGCAGATACCGACACTGTCTCCCTGAGGCAGTAACAGTGCGGAGTTCAACGGCTCCTAGAAGAAAGGAGGCAAGATACTCAGATGGAACTATAGCCCTGGATATCTTTGGCCCTCAGAAAATGGACCCAATGTACACGCGAGAATTGCCCACCTCTTCAGCAATATCAAATGTTCTGGACCGAATCCGAGAGAGACAGAAGAAACTTCAGGTTCTGAGAAAAGCCATGAATGTGGAAGGTTAGTAATTTTGTGTGTGTTTGAAAGAGAGGTCACAACCTTGAAAACCCTATGAGCAGTTCTATTCTGCACATGTGTGGTCTCCATGAGTCAGAATTGACTTGACAGACAACTAACAACAACAGAGACAAAACTGATTAATAAAGTGTAAAGAAGTTCTAAGTTGTAAGTTTCTCAAGGGCAAGAGCCGTGTTTTCTGTTTCCTTTGAGTCCTTCCCAGTATCGTCTATCATGCACTATCTAGTAGGGAAGCTTCAGTAAATGACTGACTGACAGAAACAAAAGCAGTTTGGTAAGGAGTGTTGTACTGCTGCAGTGGTTCCCAAACCACTGGCTTCAACAAACTTTGGGGCGTGACTCTTGGAGATTATGGTTTGTTTGATCTGGAATGAAGTTTTGAATCTGTGGTTTGAGGATGATAGTTTATGGACTTTAGAGTCAGACAACCTAGGTTTGAATTGTTGTTGTTGTTGTGTGCTGTCGAGTCGGCCCCGACTCATAGCGACCCCTCCTTGGGTTTCCGAGGCAGTATCACTACCGAAGTAGGATTGCCCAACCTTCCTTCCGAGGAGTGGCTGGTGGGTTTGAACCGCCAGCCTTCTGGTTAGCAGTCAAGTGCTTTTAGCCACTATGCTACCAGAGCTCCTAGGTTTGAATTAGTTACTCCATTTAATAGTTATGTGAGCATTGCTTTGGCAATTGGGCTGGATATCTCCAAGTCTCAGTTAATCCATCTGTAAAAGTACATTGATTAGATAATGAAAGTAAAGAGATTAATAAACTGAATTATTACATTAGGAGGAATATAAAAATATTTATAAATGAGAAATTATTATTGTTTTAGGCCAAGGCTCTGTTTCAAAAATCCCTGATTCAAACACAACACTCAATATATATTGAATGGAATAAAATTATCTCCTAGAGATATGGACAGAGGTTGCCTTTATTATAGATAGATGGAAGAGAAAACAAAAATCTGAAAGAATTTTTAAGTTAATTGTGTTTTTAAAGTTTTTGAAGATTAAAGTTCTATAAAGTAGTTATAGAACAAGCCTAGACAAGCCCCAGGACAAACTTGATTAAAGGGAAGTTTAGGGAGCTTTGTAAGTTCAAAGAGAATAGAGTGACATAATCCAGGTAAATTCATCTTTAAGGTGATTTTTAAAAAATTATTAGATTACCTTTACAGTATTGTGATGAAGGTTTGTTACTTAAGGTTTATATAGTTCTAGATATATAGTTCTAGATTTCAACCTCTATTGCACTTAATTTCTTCTAGTAAAAGAAGCTTTGCATTTTATTAAATTTAGGAATTGCAAATCATTAAAGTATGTGAGATGATAGAGAAATTATTGAATATTTAACTAATTTTATGTGCTTGTATAAAACATTAACTCTCAGAGATGGTTCTATATAATCTTGACCTATAATTGTTCAATGACAATTTAGAAACTTAGAAATTTGTCATATGCATTATTTCACTGTTAAACTCTAATTACTAAACTTTTAGAGTTGTGGCAGCAAAGAGTAGATACTTCCTATACTTTCAAAATAAATCTCCCTTTTCAAACATTGTATTTTGGGTCTGTTTAGTTTTGCACAAGTAGCGTATAAATAATAATTTAGCCTGGCCTTCTTGTGACAATGAGCTTATCATCTTCATGGATACATTCAGTGTAAAGAAATCAAGCTCATTGTGTTAAAAAAAGCCAAAGCCCTCAACAATTCAAATAATCTACCAAACCCACTGCCATTGAGTCAAGAGTAGAACTCCCCCATAAGGTTTCCAAGAGTGTAAATCTTTATTGAAGCAGACTGCCTCATCTATCTTTCTCCCAAAGAGCATCTGGTGAATTTGAACCTCTGACCTTTTACTTAGCAGCTGAATGCTTTAATGTATCACCAGAGCTCCTTCAATGATTTAAAGAGATGACACTAGATAGTCCCAGAATAGAAATAGTAAAGATGTATACCAACCTAAGTTAATATTTCAGACTTTAAAATTTGAGTAGTATCTTCTATTAAGATGTGAATATTAAAAAGAAAGTCATAATTTACAGTCTTCTCGAGTGTGATTTAGTTTCAAAAGATTACTTGCCTCTAATTGATGAATTAATAGAAATATGGATTAGTATTGAAGTTTTGAGGTTTTTTTTTTAAACATTTGAGAGTTAAACAGGAAGGAAATCAGCCACTAATGAAAATATATTTAAAGTATTAAATTATGCTACAGTAATCTGTTTAGTATATTTAGTTTCAATAGGTAATTTTTATGGTGTCCTACAAAATAAACATTAGGCCAAATTATGTCTAAATTGCAAATGATCCTATTATCTTCTCAGGAAATGTGTGTGTGTGTGTTAAGGATTGTGAGGATGCTGCAAGACCAAGCAGTGTTTGGTTCTGTTGTGCATTAGGGTCGCTATGAGTTGGAGCCGACTTGACGGCACCTAACAAAAACACCAGCATTTTAAGAAAACTCAAGTAGACCAACTTGTTTTCAAATAAGTGTATGTATCTACAGAGAAAGATCATGTATAATCTTAGTGGAACCTTGTTTGTTGGAAATGGTACATAATAACAAAACATAATTTCAGATGTTAGAAATTACGGATTTGTTACAGAAGATATAAAGAAAGGAAAAGCTTTCTTTTTAAAACATAAAATATATTTTGAATTTGATATAGGACAATTTATATCCTGAAAGCTTTCTTTGCTATTGAAGATTTTTCAGAAGCATTTGTTTCCACACAAATCTGTTTCTTTCCAGAGTATATTTCACAACCAAGTTAAACCAAAAGAACCTGAATATGTTGCCTTGTTATGGAAATATTTATACCACCTTAAGTAAACCTCCACTATTATATAATAACTTGCAAGTAGTAATAAATTATGTTTACTTTAAACTAAAAGAATTGTTAGAAGGAATGTTTGATATTTGGGATTCAAAAACAATGATTCTTATTAAGCTTTTTAGTTGAGTAACTTGCTGGTTTTGTAGTGTGCTATCTTTTCCTAAAGCTAAGGCAATTTATTTTAGCTATGCAAACAAAAGTACAGATTGCTAATGTAAAGATTTTAGCTAGTATACAAAGAAGAAAAATGAATAGAAAATGAGATAAATCCCATTATCTCACTTAATTCTCATCAAAAGCAGTCTCCACAAATCCTCTTTGTGTGTGATAAAGCAGAACAGGGAATTACCACATCCAGGAGTACCTACTGAATGTTGGTATTGTATACATATACATTTTATTGTATATATTACTTTCTTTTTAAATATTTTTGTCATAAAACATTTTAAAATATAAAGAATGCCTGTACAATTTTTGTGATCTTAAATTTTGGCAGCTGCCACTGGGTATCAATAATTTTAGAATTAGAAGTGGTTTTAGAAGACTTGTTATCTAGACATGCTCTTGGGCACATACCCAAATCATGGAACTAGTTGATAGTGGGGTTTTCATCATAATTAGATTTCCAGAGTTTCAATATTTCCCATTACATGTTACTTTCTCTCTCTCTCTCTCTCTCTCTCTCTCTCAAGATTGAGATTGATTGGCTTAATCTAACAATCTGAAGAAAAGGTGTGTACTATTGGGAATGTGAGGAGAGTGAGTGAACTAATAGGGAAGAGACTTGTCTCCTTTATCCACAAATGTATAGCTTTTTCCTTGACCCAGGCCCCATCTTCTTAAAGGAATCTTTATATGAATCACCTATGCACCATGTCCTCAGTTGACTGCATCGAGCAGCCAACTAACACAGGGGAGACTTCTTGTTGTTGTTGTCATGTGCCGTCGAGTCGGACCCAACTCATAGCGACCCTCCTTGTGTTTCCAAGGCAGTATCACTACGGAAGTAGATTGTCCCATCTTCCTTCCGAGGAGTGGCTGGTGGATTTGAACTGCCAGCCTTCTGGTTAGCAGTCAAGTGTCGTAGCCACTATGCTACCAGAGCTCCCAGGGGAGACTAGACCTTAAAATTATGCAATTTGGAACTGGAAAGAACTCTGGATATCATCTAAATCAAGCATCTGAATTTCTGAAGTCTAGGGAAGTACAATAATTTGCCAAAGAAGCTACGTAATTCATAATGGAGCTGTATTTAGATTTCAGATCTCTTTAGTCACAGAATAAACTTTAGACCCAGAGTTTTCACTCTGCCATCTGATTTCAAGCAGAGACCAGATACATTTCAAATGAATTATTAGGAATTTTTTTTTTTTTTTTTTTTTACTGCCTGGGAAGTTGGACACTTAACTAACAACAAACTTTTCAAGTCTCTTAACAAGATTCTGTAATTTTTAATATGAAAGGAGGGCTGAAAGTTAGGGACTTTCAGTTCTTTGTGTAATGAACCACGCTGGAAAGACTTCAAGATGGTGCTCCATTATGTCACATACGCTATTGTGGCAGATAGATAGATAGAGTTTTAGTGAGTTCCTGTTTGTACTAGGATCTTGAAGCTGCAGCTGACATGATAAGGAAGTAAACTATCAAAAATAGTGGCTGGCATTTAGTGCTCCAATTGCTTTGGTAATAAAATGAGAAAGTTAGGAATAAAAAGATCTTGAAAAAGATATTGTAGTTGAAGTTTGAAAATTATACATATAAGATTACTGTAACTGTTACGTTAACAGTTAACCTTTCATATAAACCCAAAAACCCACTGCCGTTGAATTGATTCTAATTCATAATGACCTTCCATGTAAACCAAAAAAGCCAAACTCACTGACATCAAATCAGTTCTGACTCATACCGACCCCAATTGGGTTTCTGAGGCAGTAAATCTTTATGGATGTAGATTGCCTGGTCTTCCTTCCATGGAGTGGCTGGTTGGTTTGAACCACCAACCTTCTGGTTAGCAGTCAGATGCCTTAGACACTGTGCTACCAGAGCTCCTTGACCTTCCATACAGTTCGTAACAAATAAATATAATACACGTAAATAAATAATACATAAATAAAGCAGTAGTCAAGAAGAAGCATAACTTAGATTTCTCTTGTGGAAACTAGTTTTAAAATTTGATAGAACTTTTTTATATTTTTGCTTTTAATTTCACTATATATATATATATATATATACGTACATACATATACACACACACACACACACACACACAAGCAGCGTAGAACTGTTCTTCTCTTGTCCTTTCTTCCTCATTCCTAGTATGTTCATTCCCACCTCTCTCTACTCCACCTCAAGATCTGAGAAGTGTCTGCTTTCTAATAGGACTGTCTGACAAATTCTTTCTTGTGATATAATCACTATACACTCCCTACCCATTGCCCTGTGGGTTGGCAGTAGATTCCTGATTATGAGAAATTGACTTAGAGCCAGTACTGTGAGTAGAGTATGAACAGTACTCCCACATCCTGGGTGGGGATCATGAATGCACTTTGCTTCCAACAGTTGAAACAACTCTTCATTCTGTATAATACTAGAATGGAAAGTATGACACTAATCTCTGTAAAACTGAAGTCCACAAAAGTGGTTATGGTTAAGTTTTATTTATTTTTTAAGAGCTTTAACTCAATCAACTTTACTCAAAGTTAAAATATTGGTTCCTTCTTTCTAGTGCTGTGAGCTCTGGTTCTAGCCCAGTTTCACTGTCCTATGACTGTTCTATGAATACATAGAGTTGTGTTGCTCAATCCAAATATGTAAACACTCAAGTATGCAAGACTTTTCTCATTATTGAGGCACCTTAATGTTTCACTTCCATGAGAAAATTGAATTTGAAAGTGTCTACATTTTTATAGTTACATTTAAGAAAAGCAAAAGAATGAATTGTTTCCCTGTAAGATAACATTAGCAGATATTTTATGGATGGAGATAATATTTTTTCAAACCTTATCTATCTTTCTGAAAAATCTAAAACTGGTTAAGATGAACTATTTCAAATTTTAAGTCTTCCCTTTCTTTCCCAACAACAACAAAAATATCATCTAATATGCTACTATGATTGGGCTGTTATTTAGATGACTCTGTAAACTGAAATAAGCAGTTTTAGCATTTAATATCTATTTCACTCATACCAGTTCCACAGAAGTAAATACAAGTAAGTAGGCATCTTATATGATATTGATCAAATACCATATGTATTTCTAGTATTAATAACTAAATTGTTATACTGTTATTGTTGTTGTTATGTGCCGTCAAGTTGGACTCGACTCATAGCGACCCCTCCTTGGGTTTCCAAGGCAGTATCACTATGGAAGTAGATTGCCCCATCTTCTTCCGAGGAGTGGCTGATGGGTTTGAACCATCAGCCTTCTGGTTAGCAGTCAAGTGCCTTAGGCATTATGCTACCAGAGCTCCCAATTGTTATACTAGTAAGAGGCAAATACACTCTATTTCACTGAAGAACACACTTTTATAGATGAATTCAACATCATAGAGAAGTGCTTGCTCTGTTTCCAGGGCTGGATTTTAAGGACTTATATTTTGGACTATCATCATCCAATAGAATTTCTTCAGTGAAGGAAATATTTTTGACTGCTAACCAGAAGGTTAGGAGCTCTGGTAGCATAGTGGCTAAAAGCACTTGACTGCTAACCAGAAGGCTGGAGGTTCAAACCC
>NW_006921814.1:955693-959789 GCF_000298275.1 Orycteropus afer afer | reverse complement strand
AATCCTACTTCTGTAGTGATACTGCCTCGGAAACCCAAGGAGGGGTCGCTATGAGTCGGGTCCGACTCGACGGCACATAACAACAACAACAACAACCAGAAGGTTGGCGGTTGAAACCCACCAGCCACTCCTCAGAAGGAAGGTTGGGCAATCTACTTCCATAGTGATACTGCCTTGGAAACCCAAGTAGGGATCACTATGAGTCAGATCTGACTCGACAGCACATAACAACAACAAAAACAACATGGTCCAGTTCAGTAGAGCCACATGTGACTATTGAGCACTTGAAATGTGATAGTGTGACTGAGGAGCTGAATATTTTATTTAAATTTACATAAGCACATGGGGCTAGTGGCCACTATGGTGGACAGAGCAGCTTTAGGCCATTTTCATGTAAAGTAAGTCTAGTATAAAATACCAACATATTCAGTTGAGGAAGGACTGGTTAGAAAGAAGGCAAAAAAAGGGACCTGGATTTTGTGGATGATAAAATGACTATGAAATCATTAATGTTTACTTGATGGTTTTCCTTTTCTTACCCTGCACTTTTTCCTTCCTTGAGAAAGAAACTAGGACTAATATTTACTTATACCTCTTATAGCCAAAAAAACCAAACCCACTGCCACTGAGTTGGATCTGACTCAAAGCGACCCCTCCTTGGGTTTCTGAGGTGGTATCACTATGGAAGTAGATTGCTCAACCCTCCTTCTGAGGAGTGGATGGTGGGTTTGAACTGCCAGCCTTCTGGTTAGCAGTCAAATGCCTTAGGCAGGGTTGCTATAAGTTGGGATTGACTCAACAACTTCTTTTTTTTTCTTTTTCTTTTTGTATTGTGGTGTAGTAAATTAACGTGGTATGGCTTTTTAGCCAAAAGTCCTTGTAAACTCCATGGTGGAATTTACTGTGAGCAACTGAGTAGCTCCTGATTGTTAAAATCCCACCTGGGGGTTTTTTTGTTGCTAGTGGCAGGAAGCGATATTCTGGGAAATTCACTCTCTCTCAGGTGTATAGAATTCTGATGTTAGGATTGCTTAGTTTGGCCACTCTGCCAGGCTCAAAAGGAGTCCTCCTGGAGGCAGGAGTCTCTCTGACTGCTGGCTGAGAAAGACGTGCTGCTGAGAGAAACGTGCTCCTGAGAGATGTGAGAGATCCATGCTGTTGAGAGAGAGAAGTGAGAGACACATACTGCTGAGAGAGTGATGTGCTACTGAGACTGATGGCTGCTGAGTGAGATGGGCGGCTGCAAGAGACTGAGTGCATTTCTGAACTTGAATTGTAGTCTGGTGCTTCCCTAATAAACCCCATAATCTATGAGTTCTGTGTGGCCACTGCAACAAATTATGGAACCCAGCAGAGGAGTGGTAGGTGCTGTGGGAAGAATGGTTGGTGTCAGGGTTGGTGAAAGGGCTGGAGAGAGGCAGCATGTCTGGCCTCACAGGGATAGGCCTTGGGCTACTGATCGTGATTCTGTCTTCCTCTTGTGGGGTTAGAAGAGGTCAGAAGAAGGTGCCTCCCTGCCCCTTTGGCAGGTATTAACCATGATATGACATATAGGGGAGTTCTGGTGGTTTAGTGCCTAATGCAGTTGACTGCTAACTAGAAGGCTGGTGGTTCAAGCCCACCAGCCACTCCTTGGAAGGAAGATTGGACAATCTACTTCCATCAGTATACCACCTCAGAAACCCAACGAGGGGTTACTATGAGTCGATATATAGAAATCCAGAATTAATCTTTCCATTGCTTATGATATTTTGGTAAAACCCTGAGGGAAGTTAAAATTTTGATCTATTATTTTTAATAAGCTTGGTAGTAGGATATTTCATAGAAGACTAAGGGAAGTGTATTTAAACATATGTAAGAGAAAAAACATTAAAAAAAGTAATATTTTGATGCAAATGACAAACTTTGCAGTAGTTAAGAGACATCAGAAATATAAAAAATAGTATTATACATAGATTTTTACATTCCTGGAGAAAAAAGGCTCTACCAGATGATGTCTTTGTTTTTTTTTCCCCTCATGATCATTAAGAGGTGAATAATAAGTTGTTCTTTAGTTTAAATAAGAATGCAACCAAAAGTAGACATTTCCTTCTCTTCATTTGATTTATCCAAGTGAAAAAATATGTAGTCTATTTAAGCACTAAGCTAAGTTAAATATGAAATTAGTACAAACTTTCTAGTGTCTATATTCATAATCATTTAATATTGATTTTGGATTCCACAGAAATAATATGCTACTTTATCAGAAATCAGGAACTTAATTTATACCTACCTTATAACACTGTTGACATAGACTCATTTTGACTTTGATATAGCTACCTTTTAAAAGAAGCATGGATCAATAAGTCTTAAGAACATTTTTGAATGGTTCTTATTAGCAATGGGTAACATTTTTCCCTCTACCTCCCACACACAAATACATAATCTCTCCATCTCTGGTATTTCCTGTTATATTGGTGGCACCATCATCTACCTAATCAACCAAGCAAGAAACTTAAGAGTCACCCTTAATACTTCTTTGTTCCTTGTCTCCCACTCCTCATACACAGTGAATAATTTTTGAAGACCCAGCAATTTTAACTTCCAAAATAGGTCTTCATGTCAACTGTCTCTTAATTCCTTCTGTTACTCAGAGACTATGGAAATAGTTTTCTAAATTTATCTCCCTGTTAGAATTTGTCCTCTGTTTCTTGCTATGCAAATATGAATACATTTCCATGCCATTAGCCATTTAATAATTTCTCTTACCTGTGCAGGATAAAATTTTATCTCTGTACAGCATGGTATTCAAGGTTGTCAATGATTGATCCCATCTATCTCTCCAGTTTCCTCCTTTTCCATTTCTCATTTCACATCTCACTCTAACACCATGTACACATTGTCTTTAGATATGTTTATATATTTAGGAGGATGACTTCTGTGTTGCATTGAAATGATTTGTTTTGAAGAGCTTATCTCTCCTACAGACCTCAAAAATGGGACCTACTCTACTTCCTAGCTGTATACTCAGCGTCTACCCTATACCTGACATATATTAGGCTCTCAATAAGTGTTTGTTAAAATATATTGAGTATTACAATGTGGTTGTTAAAGAATTTTAATTTTCTCAGTAATCCCATTTCAGATATGCAGTAAAACAATATTTTCTGGGGGAATTACACATGAAATGAAGAGAAATTCTACATCCTTCTCTGTTTTGTTTTATTTGACTTTTAGAGTAAAACTACATACTTGTCTCTCATAACCTAAACAATCAACAACAAATGAAATCAGTTTACTATAAAATTTTGTATTGCCTAAGAAAATTTTAGAAGGGGCAGTGAATTCATAACATAGGATTCTGGATGATGCTAAAGGAGTAATGTAGCCAGCCTGACCCAAGTCTAGGTCTAGATATGTTGCTATAACATTATACAGGACCAACATAGAGGGGATCAGAGACTGGTCCTTGTTTTTATCATATCTATTCTGCACAAATTTTATATCTTTAGAGTGATCTACTGATTACAGAGCATTCTCCATATATCTTTCCTCACATATTTACCTACATACTTGCATGAACTCTATTACCCTGATGTAAAATTTTTATTTATCATGTCATCAAGGGATTTTAGAACATACTTTATTAATTACAGCATGGTGTAATATAGAATATATTGGTCTCTAGTGAACTAATAGATATATAAAAGATAAAATCTCTAATTTCCAGAAATTAATCCCCTAAAAAGCATAGAAAAAACACTTAATGTATGAATATGTGATGTAACTACTATTGTTTTTTTCCGCTTTTTGAAAATGGAAATATCTTATTTGTTGGGACCTTATTCTTAAAAATGCATTTTAAAAAAGAATGTTTTATACTTCTGAGCTACAAATACATTCACTTAGCAGCTCTCTTTGAAATTTGTATCTGTAATTTGAGTCATATATTAAAGGTAAAGAAAGTCCAAGCTAATAGTGGTTATATATTTCCTGTTGTTGCAATTGCTGAGTTTCACTTTCAGCATATTACATGTCTGGGCATGAATATGTGTCACTTGTAGAGGATGTTTTTAGATAAAGTTTGTGCTGGCTTACTTCTTTTTTTTTTTTTTTT
>NW_006921814.1:927367-948373 GCF_000298275.1 Orycteropus afer afer | reverse complement strand
ATCTTCTGTGTCTGTGTTAATTGGTTTCCCTTTTCTTTGTTGAAGAGGGTCTGTGCAATCCTTCTGCCTAGTCCGCCATCTTGCCCCGCCTGGGACTAACATTTCTTATAAGCATGACTGCATAGTAAATTTTGGCCAAGAAGTTTAATACGGTTACTTACAGCTGTCATACCATTACGTGAAAGGAACATAGCTAAAAACATTTTAGAAGGTATATTGCAGCATTCAAATGGTCACAATAAAAAATTCTTACTACTTCAATTAATGTAGATACCACCACCCCATCTTGAAAAACACATGCAAAAAGAAACGTCTTCCTGTGCCTAATAGTCATGCCATGATATAGTTTGTATATCTGGAGCATCAGTGCTCTATTACTGTAAGCCAGTAACACATCATAAAGCAATTCCCTTCCCCACAGGGATGGTACTGAGAGCATTTACAGGCCAGTAGTACTTCAAGGAGAAATTCCTGAGTGGTGCAAATGGTTAAGTGCTCCATAACTTGCAGAAAGTGTGGTTCAAACCCTTGCAGAGGCTTCTTGGAAGACAGGCCTGTCAGTCTACTTCTGAAGGTCAAAAGCTTGAAAAATGCTACAGAACAGTTGTACTTTGCACTTGGGGTCTCCATGAGTTCGAATTCCTGCAATGGCAACTAACAACACTTTATCAACAAGAGGAAGATGGTTTTTGGTACATTTTTAAGAGGGGTTAAAGTTTCATTTATTTGTCTTATAGAAGGAGCATAAGAATTGAAAAAGCTTACTAATTTAGTCAAAGTAAACTGAAAAAGAAGAAAATAAAATATAGAAGGGAGAAGAAACATGCACACGTGAAATAATGTAAGAACTGCTATGAAAAAGAAGAATGAAGAAAATCACAATTCATGGAAACAATGAGTCCTAGTGACTGGTACACCATCCAATCTGGAGCCTATATGACTATAAGACCAGAAGAACTAGATGGTACCCAGCTACCACTGTCATCCACTTGGAAGAGGATCTATGTAGAAGATCCTTGATAGAGAGGGAGAACAATGTGGTACAAAACTCAAAATCATTTGGAGGATAATAAAAAGGGGGGCAGACCAGTTTTGCTGGTCCAATAGAGCCTGGTGGAATCACTGAGACTATGGCCCCTAACTGCCCTTCAGGTCTGGAATGGAACCCACACCTGTGGTTTCCAGCCAAACAAAAGACAGGCATATGAGTTGAACATTTACCTCAAGCAGATATCTCCTTGGAGAGAACAGTCTCCAAGGGCTGCTTATGCACAGGGAGACAGCTCAGGGGGCAGGAGTGCATGGAGAGATGGACACAGGGAAGAGGTAACTATGGGGAGGAAGTGGGAGGGGAGCTGTTGCATTGTGGTAAACTGTGGTCAATGTCATGAGACAAAGTATATGTGAACTGCTGTATGGAAAGTGAATTTGCTCTGTAAATCTTCACCCAAATCACAATTATAAAAAAAAGAAGAAGAACTGCTATGAAGCCACACCAAAGAATGAAAATGTGAATTAACATTTACAATCTTTACCACCTCTTTGCAGACATAGTTGTGAAATAATTTATTCATTTTCTTTGTTCCTACATTTATTGCTTAATATGGGGCATGATATTGCTGTTGTATGGAATAATATCCAAGTGATTGAAAGTTTTCTACTCAGTTTACTGAACACTGAAACCAAACTTCACTGCCATCGAGTTGATTTTGACTCATAGCCACCCTCACTGGGTTTCTGAGGTGGTAAATCTTCATGGAAGTAAATTTCCTCGTCTTCCTTCCGCGGAGTGGCTGGTGGGCTTGAACTGCCAGGCTTCTGGTTAGCCTTAGGAAGTGCATCACCAGAGCTCTCTAGGCATCTTGTAACTTCCTCTTTCTTTTGCTTTTTAAGCTATTAAAACCATATTGCCTCTCTAAAATTTGAGTCCTATCTTGACCTTTGATGGTGTTCTTGGCCTGTATGTTGCAAGGCCAGGTTTGTAATTTGGTTAGGTTTTCTCAAAAAAGTCTCTCAAAAATTTAGCTTGAGGATTTTATAACAATAAAATAGAAAATACTTTAATGCCTCTTGAAATAGCAATGCTTTCAAAGTAATCATTTAATTTGTGTATAGTGTCTTATGCTCATTTAATTTAAAGTGATATTAAATAAAATTTTTGCTTGAAGCCTTCAATCTTTTCTATCACATTAACATTAAACCAGAGAATTAAAAAATAATAATTTATTATTTTATCATGAGATTTCTCTGTGATAAAATCAAGTCATTTAATAAAATACTGGTCAATATTTTGATTTTTAAGTCTAAAACCCTTTCTATTATAGTATTACTTGATATTCATGCTTATTATTTAGAAAGCGAGATACACTAAGGGTCTGCTATAGTATGTCCATTCAGGTAAATACTGCTGTAGGAGCAACTCACTTCTCTATGAAGTCCATGCTCCATGGAACGAGAATGGCCATACTTCATCTGACCTACTTTGGTCATGTTGTCAAAAGGGACCATTCCCAGGAGAAGGATATCATGCTTGGTAAAGTGGAGGGTCAACAAAAAAGGGGAAGCCCCTCAACAAGATGTATTGACACAGTGGCTGCCACGATGGGCTGAGGTACAGCAAGGATTGTGAGACTCGCCAGGACCAGGCAGTATTTCATTCTGTTGTGCATAAGAGTGCTATGAGTTGGAGCCGACTCGATGGCACCTAATAACAACAACATCAAGTCCGTGGCCAGTAATCCTCCTACTTCTCCCATCTGTTTGGAGCTTTGTCTCAGCACGGCCCTCCAATTCCTCCAACCCATCATTCCCAAGCTGTTTTCACAGGACTGGTTCCCATGGTGAATTTTAACTAGTTCATTCATTAATTTGTTCGTATTTGTTCAAAAAATCTTTGTTGAACACCTTCCAGCACAGGGAATAATTCATTATATGAATTCCCTGTTTGCATGTTTTCAAGCTAGTCAAAAAGAATCTCTCACCACCTTGATCATGCCATCCTTCAGTTCTAGGTGTTTAACATGATCTACTTTCTCTTGTCGGTCAGTTTGTCATACTGTAGTGACTTGTGTGTTGCTGTGAGGCTGGGGGCTATGCCACCAGTATTTCAAATACTAGCAGTCTCACCCACAGTGGGCAGATTACAGCAGAGCTTCCAGACTAAGACAGACTCAGAAGGAAGGGGCCATCCACTTCTCAAAGGATTGGCCAGTGAAAACATTATGAATAGCAGTGAAACACTGTCTGATATATTACTGGAAAACTTTAAGAATAGCCCTGAAACATTGTCCTATATAGTGCCAGAAGATGAGATCCTCAGGTCAGAAGGCACTCAACTTATGACTGGGGAAGAGCTGCCTCCTCAGAGTAGAATCAACCTTAATGATGTGGGTGGAGTGAAGCTTTTGGAACCTCCATTCACTGATGTGGCACAACTCAAAATGAGAAGAAACATCTGCAAACATCCATTAATAATCAGAACATGGAATATATGAAATATGAATCTAGGAAAATTGGAAGTTATCGAAAATGAAATGGAATGCATAAAGATCAATATCCTAGGCATTAGTGAGCTGAAATGGACCAGTTTTGGCCATTTGAATTAGACAAACATATGATCACTATGCCACGAATGACAAATTGAAGAGGAATGGCATAGCATTCATGGGCACAAAGAATGTTTCAAGATCTATCCTCAAGTACAGTGCTGTCAATAATAGGATAATAGCCATACACCTTCAGGGAATACCAGTTAATACTACTATTATTCAAATTTACATACCAACCACCAAAGACAAGGAAATTGAAGATTTTTGCCAACTTCTGCAGTCTGAAATTGACCAAACATGCAATCAAAAAGTATTGATTATTGCTGGTGATTGGAATGTAAAACTTGGAAACAAGAATTACCAGTAGATGGAAAATACGGCTTTGGTCATAGAAATAGCACTGGAGATCACATGATAGAATTTTGCAAGGCCAATGACCTGTTCATTGCAAATACCTTTTTTCAACAACATAAATTGTGGCTATACACATGGACTTTGCCAGATGGAGTACATAGGAATCAGATCAATTACATCTGTGAAAAGAAGCGATGGAGAAGCTCAATGTCTTCAGCCAAAACAAGGCCAGAAGCTGACTATGGAACAGACCATCAACAGCTCATATGCAAGTTCAAGTTGAAGCTGAGGACAATTTAAACAAGTCCATGAGAGCAAAAATATGACCTTGATTATGTCCCTCATGAATTTAGAGACCAACTAAGGAATAGATTTGATGCATTAAATGCCAGTGATGGAAAACCAGGGGAATTGTGGGATGACATCAAGAACATCATCCATGAAAAAACAAAAGGTCATTACAAAGACAGGAAAGGAAGAAAAGATCAAAATGGATGTGAGAAGAGACTCTGAAACTTGCCCTTGACCGGAGAGTGGCTAAAGCAAATGGAAGAAAGGACAAGATAAAAGAACTGAACAGAAGATTTCAAAGAGCACCTCAAGAAGACAAAGTCAGTTATTATAATGAAATGTGCAAAGGCCTGGAGTTAGAGAATCAAAAGAGAAGAACATGCTCAGTATTTCTCAAGCTGAAAGAACTGAAGAAAAAATTCAAGCCTTGAGTTGCAATACTGAAAGATTCTATGGGCAGAATATTGAATGATGCACCAAATATCAAAAGAAGACAGAAGGGATACATAGTGACTGTACCAGAAAGAACTGGTCAATGTTCATCCATTTCAGGAGATAGCATATGATCAAGAACCAATGGTACTGAAGAAAGAAGTAGAAGCTGCACTGAAGGCACTGGCAAAGAACAAAGCTTCAGGAATTGACAGAATACCCATTGAGATCTTTCAACAAAGTGACGCCACACTGGAGGCACTCACTTGACTGTGCCAACAGATTTGGAAGACAGCTACCTGGCCAACTGACTGAAAGAGATCCATATTTGTACCCATTCCAAAGAAAGGTAATCCCACAGAATGTGGATATTATTGAACAAACTTGTTAATATCACACGCAAGTAAAATCTTACTGAAGCTAAATCAAAAATGGTTGCAGCAGTATATTGACAGAGAACTTATAGAAATGCAGATGAATTCAGAAGAGGACGTGGAACAAGAGATATAATTGCAGATGTCAGATGGATCTTGGCTGAAAGCAAAAAATATCAGAAAGATGTTTAGTTATGTTTTATTGACTGTGCAAAACATTTGATTGTGTGGATCATAACAAATTGTGGATAACATTGAGAAGAATGGGAATTCCAGAACACTCGATTGTGCTCATGAGGAACCTGTACATAGACCAGGAGGCTGTCATTTGAATAGAACAATGGGATACAGCATGGTTTAAAATTAGGAAGGGAGTGTGTCAGGGTTGTATCCTCTCACCATACTTATTCAGTCTGTATGCTGAGCAAATAATCTGAGAAATTGAACTATATGAAGAAGAGCCTGGCATCAGGATTGGAGGAAGATCATTAAGAACCTGCAATATGCAGATGACACAACTTTGCTTGCTGAAAGTGAGGATGGCTTGAAGCACTTATTGATGAAGATGAAACACTACAACCTGCAATATGGATTTCATCTCAACATAAAGAAAACTAAAATGCTTACAACTGGACCAATAAGCAGCATCATGATAAATGGAGAAAAGATTTAAGTTGTCAAAGATTTCATATTGCTTGGTTCCACAATGGGAGCTCTGGTGGTGTAGTGCCTAAGGCATTTGACTGCTAACCAGAAGGCTGGTGGTTCAAACCCACCAGCCACTTCTCAGAAAGAAGATTGGACAATCTAGTAACAGAGATACCGCCTCGGAAACCCAAGGAGGAATTGCTGTGAATTGAATCAACTAGACTATTTCTTGAGGTTCCACAATCAACACCAATGGAAGTAGCAATCAAGATATTAGATGACGTATTGCACTGGGCATATCTGCTGCAAAAGACCTCTTTAAAGTGCCGAAGAGCAAAGATGTCTCTTTGAAGACTAAGGTGCGCCTTCTCCAAGCCATGGTATTTTCAATCACCCACATGCATATGAAGGCTGGACAGTGAATAAGGAAGATCAAAGGAGAGTTTCTACAATCAATGCCAATGGAAGCAGCAGTCAGGACTTTAGATGACGTATAGCACTGGGCAAGTTGGCTGCAAGGGACCTCTTTCAAGTGCTGAGGAACAAGGATGTCTCCTTGAGGACTAAAGTGTGCCTGACACAAACCATAAAATTTTCAGTCACCTCGTGTGCATGTGAGAGCTGGACAGTGAATAAAGAAGACCCAAGAAGAATTGATGCTTTTGAGCAGTGCTGGTGAAGAAAGCTTAAAGTACCATGGACTGCTAAAAGAACTAACAGATCTATCCTGGAGGAAGTGCAGCCGGAATGCTCCTTGGAAACAAGAATGGCCAGACTTCGTCTCACCTACTTTGGTTATGTTGTCAGAAGGGACCATTCCCTGGAGAAGGATGTCATGCTTGGTAGGGTGGAGGGTCGACGAAAGAGGGGAAGGCCCTCAGTGAGATGGATTGACACAGTGGCTGCGACGATGGGCTCAAATATAGCAGGGATCATGGAGCTGGTGTGGGACTGGGTGGTGTTTCGTTCTGCTGTGTATAGGGTTGCTGTGAGTTGGACACAACATGATGGCACTTAACAACAGCAGCAACAATAACAAAGAAGAGTTGATGCTTTTGAGTTGTGGTGTTGGGGAAGAATACTGAAAATACTATGAACTGCCAGAACTAACAAATCTGTCCTGGAAGAAGTGCAGCTGGAATGCTCCTTAGAAACAAGAATGGCGAGACTTCGTCTCACCTACTTTGGTCATGTTGTCAGAAGGGACCATTTCCTGGAGAATGATACCATGCTTGGTAAAGTGGAGGGTCAACAAAAAAGGGGAAGGTCCTCTATGAGATGGATTCACACAGTGGCTGCAACGATGGGCTTAAGTATAGCAAGGATTGTGTGCTGGTACATGGCTGGGCAGTGTTTTGTTCTGTTGTACATAGGGTCGCTGTGAGTCAGAGCCAACTCGATGGCATCTAACAAGAACAACAACAACTTTCTCTAATTCTGAGAAAAAGCCACAAATCTATTCTGATTGATTCTGCTAAAATTTGTGCATTCCAGCCTAGTCTAAACCCTTATGGCTGCATAAAGCTTTCATGTGGTTTTTGCTGGCTCTTCACATCTGGTAATGTAGTGCCTAAAACATTTGACTGCTAACCAGAAGGCTGGCAGTTCAAACCCACCAGTCACTCCTCAGAAGGAAAATGGGACAATCTTCCGTAGTAATACTGCCTTGGAAACCCAAGGAGGGGTTGCTATGAGTTGGGTTCAACTCCATGGCACATAACAACAACACATTTTCAGAATTTCCTTACTCTTCTCAAGTTCTCAGCCCTACCTATGCCTCTATCTGTTGGGTTCCCAGGTAGTGATTCACTTGTTATTAACAGGAATAATGTAGTTTTCTGACATGAATATTTTGGGATTCCTTCTGTATCTTTACCCTTATCATCTTCCATCACCTCTTTCTCTTAAGAAGAGAAGGGTCTTCTTCTTTGCCAACATAATCATTCCATGACATGCTCAGATTTTCATTTCTGTAAAGTTTACTCCGTATAATGGGAATTATAATGAGAAAAGTAAGACTGGAGAAAAGAGAACCTAGGAGACTATGCAGTAGTCCAGGCGCTAGATGAATGGTGATCTATCATAGCAACAGGGGGATGAAGAGCAGAGGATGAGTCAGAAATGTTTCAAAGATAGAATTTAGATTTTAGAACACACTTGCCTCCTGGGTCAACCTTTCTACAGAGCATACTCTGTACAACCTTAGCAGTGCCCCACCCCCCAATGTTTATTCATCTCTTTCTGGTGGAATTGAATTGTTAAGTATTCCTTAGTGAATTAAGTGTTTGCATACTTGCCACCTTCTACATTTTTACATTCTTAGAGTTTGAGACTGTGTCTTTGGATTTCCTATTCCATATAGTACCTAAGGAACTCTGGTTGCACAGTAGTTAAAGAACTCAGCTGCCAACTGAAAGGTTGGCAGTTCGAACCCACCAGGTTCTCCATGGGACCATAGATTTACAGCCTTGGAAACCGTGTGGGGCAGTTCTACTGTGTCCTGTGGGATTGCTATTAGTAGAAATTGACTTGATAGCAATGGATTTGTTGGGTTTTTTGTTTTGTTTTTCGGTTTTTATAGCACCTGACAGAATTTTACACATTATAAACATTCAAAAACTGCTCGTTAATATGATGCTTAGATAGCATCCACTGTGTTCTACAGATGTCTTGGAAGAAAGGCTTGGTGTTTTACCTCTGAAAAGTGAGCCTGGAAAATCCTATGGAGCACAGTTCTTCTGTGACACATGATGTGGAATCAACTCAAGGCATCTAGTTGTGTTCTAAAAGCTTTACACATGTTAATTTATTTATTACAACAACCCTGTAAGGAATACACTGTTGTTATACTTACTTCATAGCAAGAGAAAATAAGTCACCAAACCAACCCACTGCCATCCAGTCGATTCTGACTCATAATGACCTTATAGGACAGAGTAGAGCTGCTTCCATAGGATATCCAAGGGGGTAAATCTTTATAAAGCAGACTGCCTCATCTTTCTCTTGCAGAGCAGCTGGTGGGTTTGAACTCCTGATCTTTTGGTTCACAGCTGAATGGTATAAACACTACCCCACCAGAGCTACTTAAATGAATCACAGGTTAAATTACTTTCCTAAGGTCCTACATCCAGAAAGTGATAGAGATGAGACTCAAAATCAGAAAGTTTGGTTCAGGCGTACAACCTCTTAGCCATTATTCCAAACTGCCTCAAAATTGAAATCACATTGTTTGAATACAGCCTAGGGGTTGACTGATTTAAAGCAACATGTAAAATGTTCTAGTTTCACAAGATTAAATATGTTTTATTTTATTTTTGTGGAACACCTAACGAGTTTGCTTTGCAATGTTTTTGTTTTAATCCTTTTAGAACCAATTGGAAGATATAAAACTTACCACAGTGATATCTTTAGTACCTCCAGTGAAAGTCCATCTATTATTTCCTCTGAATCAGATTTCAGACAAGGTGAGAGTCATCTGAAACAAGCAAAATATTGTTTTCAGGAAACTATGATTGTTGTTGTGGTTTGATGTAAGTGGCATTGTGTTGAGATATAAGTATCAAAAAGAAAAATTCTGTATAAATTTTTTAAATAATTAAAAACTGCCAGTTATTCATTTTAACAGTATTATAGGAACTTAAAAGCACTTTCATCAAAAAACTATGCTTTCATTTTCATCATAGAAGAAATAATTCATTGTCTTTAAAAATGACATGACTTATATCAAGAATTTAATAACATGCCATTAAGTTGGTTATTCAAATATGATTTATAAAAGTTGCATTATGTGTCTGCTAAATGCTTGAATTTTAAGTAAGATTACTTTCATGTTTCTATCACCTATGTCATTATTCCCTTTTCATTTACAATTAGTGAGAAGAAGTGAAGCTTCAAAAAGATTTGAATCCAATAGTGATCTCCCAGGGGTAGATGAAACCCCAAATCAAGGCCAGTCACAAAGACCAAGGTATGTAATATGAAAAAGTAGTAATAATTATTTCCAGTGGCAGGTTTTTGTTCTTCTTATTAGAATCAAGGAAAAAATTACTACTCTCTTCTTCTCTTTTCTCCATTTTCCTTTTTTCCCTTAGCTCCCCTTCTCTTTCTGACAAATTAATTCAGGTATGTGAAAGATATTTCAGTTGTTTGAGTTTTAAATAAAGGCAATCCCTGGGTTACGAATGTCCAACTTATACACAACCACATAGTTACAAATCAACCCCCAGAAAAGCCTATTATATTGAAAATTTGAGGTACATGCAATGATTTGTAATGAGAAGTGGTGCTACTTTGGAATATGCATCATAACATTATTATTTTTATTATTTGTATTATGTTAAAGATGTTTTAGTGTGTCGAAGTGTTTCTTTAATATTTTTTATGCATAGAAAGGTGCACTATATATTACATACTGTAGAAAAAAGTTTGACTAACTGACGTCAGGTACAAATCCTGCCTGTTTGGACTTATATACAAATTTGGTTTAAAGACAGATTTGGAAATGGAATTCATTGATAATCTGGGAACTGCCTGTATTGGAATATTTTGATATCTGGATTGGCTCTGATTATTGATAGCTTGTACTTGATTTTTTAAATTGTCAACATGAATACAAAATTGTTTATTGACACTTAGCAAGGTGAAGGTATGCCATTAAAAATCTTCAAGATAGTAAAGCTTGATTTCTAAAGGGGCAGAACCTCTTACAAAAGATTGAAACATGTCGTCAACCACAGGCTTTTAGTGAGCATTATTGTTGAATGAATAATGAATAGATTAGTACTCTAACTTATATTTTAGAAAGTTAATCATTCACTACATCTTTCATGGCTTGAACAGATGTTATCTTGTATTTTTCAAAAGCCAAATTTGGTATGTTTACAGTATTTTTTCCATATTAAAATGCTTTTTTATAAGATGTTTGGCATTGTTCTTGGGCTAAGCTTAAAATAGTCGTATTATAGCTAGTATTGATATACTTTGCTTAAACTGAAGAATGTCAATTGTGAATATATTAATATGTATCCTTTTCATGTACATACAGATTCCTTACATGAAAAACATTGCTAGTCATAAATACTAATCTGAAATGTGTAGTGTGATGTTAAAGAACCAGAGGTTGCTTTAGATTTTACTCCCAAAATATGGGAATTCCCTTAAACTGGGTATTTCAGTTCTTTTAATTTAAATGGCACTAATTTAAATGGAAAGAGGAACTCTGGTGGCATAGTGGTTAAAGCACTTGGTTGCTAACCAAAAGGTCAGCAATTCAAAGCTACCAGCCACTCTATGGGAGAAAGATGAGGCAGTCAGCTTGTGTAAAGATTTACAACCTTGGAAACTCTATGGATCAGGGTCTCTATAAATCAGAATTGACTAAATGGCAGTGGATTTGGTCTTGGTATAGGAGAGAACCATTTGGATATTAACACATATTTGCCCCTAAACTAATTTATTCTGGCAGATACTGTTTTATACCTATAAACTATTAATAGACCAGGTGACCCTAGCCATGTAATTAAAACAGGTAATTGATTCAAGGTTTAGACTCCAAATAATTAAATATATTGCATTCAAATTATTCCTTAAATAATGTTCATGTTGTTATTATATTTCTTTTCTCTTCTCTCTTGTGTCTTTTAAATTATTGCATTTTTTTTTCTAAGTAACAAAAAGGTTCAATAAGCATTCATTTACCTAAAACAATATTAAACCATTGTTTGTGTTGATTTTGGTAATGTTGAACAAAGAGGTAAGAGACCAAGATGGAGTTGTACTTGATATTAGTTTTCTTAATGAAGCAAAGCATTTTAGGATGAACAGCACTAAGAAGCCAGTACTAACTTGCACTAAGCTCAATGCTGAATTTAGAAAAAAAAATTAAAAATTAAAAAAAAAAAACAACCTTTTCTCTATATATCTAATTTGGAGGAAAACTATGAATACTTAATATGTTGCACTTTTAGCTTGATGGAAAGCAGGATTAGAGAAAATAATTGGAAGTATGTCTTAATGGTTGATTTACAGTCAATTTATTATTGGTTCACTAGTTAGCTAAAGGTAGCATTGATGGCATAGTGCCTAAGGCATTTGACTGCTAACTAGAAGGCTGGCGTCCAAACCCACCAGCTACTCCTCAGAAAGAAGATTGGGCAATCTACTTCCATAAAGATACCGCCTTGGAAACCCAAGGAGGGGTCTCTGTGAGTCAGAAACAACTCGATGGCAGTGAATTTCTTTTGGCTAGTTAGTCAAACAGCTGTTCTTCCAAAAAGTAAATCATTTTCTGAGCCTTATTTCCATTTTCTTGACAAACTCAAGATTTTGAGACGATCTTTCTTTGGATTGTTTCCATATTTCAACGAAACATTAACATTCAGGCCACCTTAGCTCACCAAATCCACCAAATTAGAATAATCTAAAGCTCGTTCCACACTTCCTGGGAGGGGAAGAACATACTCTGGTCTTTATGGCATCTTAGTTAGATACTGACTGGAAATGGGGAAAAAAAAATTGAAAGAGAGGTGAACTGTTGGATGTGTGTATGTTATTTTTAATGCAAGATGCTAAACTCTACTTCCTTTCGACTAGTCCATTTTCCTTTTCCTTTCCACAGAAATCTGCATTAATTAACATACTGTCTAAATTCCTTATTCAAGTGCAGACCTTTCTGAATGTGTACAAACATTTTTGGTAATATCCCTAACAAGCTAGTACACAGTCAGAAGACCCTGTTTTGTTCTTTAGGTCATATATTTGTGAATTCTATAAATAGTACTGCATTTCTACATGCTGCATGCTTATTTATAAAAATTTCCATTCACTTTAGCTAGAATGAAATGACAAAACAGATCCACATAGTGCTATTGATTTGTATCACAGAGGGTGGGGGAGGATTAACAGGAATTTATGAGTCAGATGCAATAGAATGAGTAATTTTCAGATTCTGAGCTATCAAAAGTGTCTTTCAGCAACCAAAAAGGATATTCAAAGCTGTTTTTCAAAGAGGAAGCCTTTTTATGTATTAACTTTTGAAGTACAGTTTGTACATAGAACATTCCCACTGCTGCTGTGTCTGTCTGCTTGATGAGATAACTTTTTTTTTTTTTTATGGCTCAAAACAACCTATTCATTTGTTTCAAATGATCCAGACTTTCTGGGTTTTTTTGTGTTTTATTTTGCTTTTTGTTTCTCAAACTATAGGATTTCTACCAGAGACTGATTAGAGAGAGATAACATAATAGTCGTTTTTGCTCTACCTTTTAGTATCTTTACTGCAATATAATTTGAGCAAGAAGGCAAATATATTTGCTAGAATTAAAATTTAAGTTAAAATGTATGGATTCAAATTCTTATTATTATTACCTTTGGCTCCGATTAAGAGAGTCATAAAATTATATTCAGTCATTCACTTAACAAATATTTACTGAGCATTTACTGTGTCTAGGTACTTTTAGGCACTGGAGTTAGTGTTGTGAACAAGGCAGAGAAAGTATCTCAAGGGTCTTTGTAGAACTGAGAATAGACAATACACCAGAAAAACATAGTAATGGAATGCCAGATAGTGATGGTGCTTTGAAGAAAAGTAAGCAGGCAGAGGGGAATGAGGAGTGCAGGGCTGTGATATGAGTTCTATTTTGCATTGGTAACGTGATCGAAGAAGGCTTCTAAAGAGATGACATATGAACAGAAAACTTAATGAGGTGAGGGAGTGAATCATGCAAATATCAGTAGAAAGAGGGGTATTCCAGACAAATGGAACAGTAAGTGCAGAGACTCAGAGGCATGAGAGATGTGTCCATTTTAGAGGAATATTACAAAGAGCAGCATGACTAGGGCAGATTGAATAAAGGGCAAAGTGGATGATAACCAACTAATCAGGACTCAAATCAGGTATCCCAGAAGGTAACCAGAAGTACCTCTCAATGAAAGATCACCAGAGGTAACTAGGACCCAAATAAGACTGCAGAAGCTAAGATGAGCACTTTGGATATTATTCTAAGTGCCGTGTAAAACTTGGAGGGTTGAAAGCATGGAGAACTGTGATCTAATTTACATTTAATGGGATTTTTCTGGTCATTTATTCAAAAAATATGTTGTAGCAGTGAGAGGCCAGTTGGCGATTATAACAATCCATTTGAAATGAGCACAGCATAGACTAGGTTGTTAGTGATGAAGAAGGTCAGTATGGATATCTTCAAGACTGTGTCTTCAGGATTGACTGATGAATTGATGTGGGGTTTGCAAGAAGAATCAAGGATGACTCCAATTTGTGTCCTGAACAACTGGTGAATGATGGATCCATCTATTGAGAGAAGGTTGGAGGAGGACAACTATCAAGAGTTTAATTTTATACAGTTTAGGTTACAAAAACATCCAAGGAGAGGGCTCACTTAGGCAGATGAATAGAATTAGATTTTAGAGGAGAGACTGGAGTTGCCAATATACACTTGCAAATTATTGAAATATATAAGGTATTTAAAAACATGTAACTATAAGAGATCACCTAGGTGATATACATAGAGTATATGTGGAGACTAGAAAAATCTAGAGGCCTGAGTGCCTTGGTAGTCTAGCATTCAAAACTTCAAACCTGTGAGTGGAAATGATTCTAAGTCATAGCAACCCCATAGGACAGAGTACAATTGTCCCATATGGTTTAGGTTTCTAAGGCTGTAATCTTAATGAAAGCAGATTGCTACATCTTTTTCCTGCAGAGCAGGTAATAGGTTCAAACTACCAACATTTCAGTTAGCAGCCAAGCACTTAACCACTGTGCCACTAGGATTCCTTAATCTGGCATTAATAGATTAGAAGAAGGAGCCAGCAAAGGAAGACTAACAAGAAGGAACCAGTGAAGTAGATGAAAAATAAGAGTATGGTTCCCCTGAAGTTAAGTACTATATTTCAAAAAGGGGAAAGGTTGAGCAGCTATGTCATATGATGCCTTAAAAAACAAACAAACAAACAAACAAAAAAAAAAAAAACCTCACTGCCATCAAGTCAATTCCGACTCAAAGATAGCGACCGTCTTTGAGTTTCCAAGGTAGTAAATCTTTACGGAAGTAAATTGCTCAGTCTTCCCTCTGCAGAGTGGCTAATGGGTTTGAACTGCTACCCTTCTGGTTAGCAGTCAAATGCCTTACTCTCTACAGCACTAGAGCTCCTATATGATGTCTGTTGTTGTTGTTGTTGTTGTTAAGTGCCGTCGAGTCATTTCCGACTCATAGCGACCCCATGCACAGCAGAACGAAACACTGCCCGATCCCGCGCCAGCCCCACAATCCCTGCTATACATGAGCCCATCATTGCAGCCACCTTGTCAATCCATCTCATTGAAGGCCTCCTCCTCTTTCATTGACCCTCCACCCTACCAAGCATGACATCCTTCTCCAGGGAATGGTCCCTTCTTACAACATGACCAAGATAGGTGAGACGAAGTCTGGCCGTTCTTGCTTCCAAGGAGCATTCTGGCTGCACTTCCTCCAGGACAGATCTGTTAGTTCTTTTAGCAGTCCACGGTACTTTCAGCATTCTTTGCCAGCACCACAACTCAAAAGCATCAACTCTTCTTCGGTCTTCCTTATTCATTGTCCAGCTCTCACATGCATACGAGGCAATTGGAAATATCATGGCTTGTGTCAGGCGCACCTTAGTCCTCAAGGAGATATCCTTGCTCCTCAGACTTGAAACAGTTCCTTCGCAGTTGACTTTCCCAATGCTACACATCGTCTAATGTCCTGACTGCTGCTTCCGTTGGCATCGATTGTAAAACCAAGTAATGTGAATTCTTTGACAACCTCAATCTTCTCTCCATTTATTGTGATGCTGCTCATTGGTCCAGTTGTGAGGATTTTTTTTTTTTTTTTTATATTGAGACGTAATCCATACTGCAGACTGTATTCTTCAACCTTCATCAGTAGGTGCCTTAAGTCATCCTCACTTTCAGCAAGCAAAGTTGTATTGTCTGCATATCTCAGGTTGTTAATGATTCTTCCTCCAATCCTGATACCACGTTTTTCTTCATATGATGTCTAGAGATCAAATTAAAAAAAAATTGGAATTCTCCTTAGGGTTTGACAATATTCATGGAGACTGGTCATTTTTGTGACCAGTTTTGGTTGAATGAAACCAATTATTGTTGCGTCAGTTTTGTCTCATGGTGATACCGTGTGTGTCAGACTAAAAATGTGCTCCAGGGGATTTCCAGTAGCTGGTTTTTCAGAAGTAGATTACGAGACCTTTCTTCCAAGGTGCTGTTGGGTGGACTCAAACAAACTTTCAGTTAGCAGCCAAGCGCATTAACCATTTACACCACTCAGGAGCTGCTTTGGTTGAATATTGGAGATTAAACTTGATTGGCCTGAGTTCAAGAGAGAGTGGGAGATGAAATGGAGATAAAAGTTTAGAAAGCAAATTTGAGGAGATTTACTATTTAAAAAAAAAAGCAAAAAAATAATGGTTTGGAGAACTGAAGGGGAAGTGGAAAAAAGGAAGATTCCCCGCCCCCCCAAGAAATCCTACAGTATGTTTGTATGCTAATGAAAGTAACCTAGTGTATGAGATTGTTTATGTAGAAGAAAGGATCATTATAGGAGCACAGTAGGGAAGAGGGATGGAATCCCACGCACAAGTGGAGATTTTGGCCTTACAGGAAATCCACACATTGTACCAAGACAAAAGGCAAAACAGGTGGATATAGGTTTGGAAAGTTTGGTGGTAGAGGGATGAGGAAGTTATTTTCTGAATGCCTCTTATTTAACTAAAAAGAAATGAAGGAGGATGTGTAAGAGAGTATTGCAAATATGAAAAGAGAGGAGAAAGAAGAAGTTATAAAACAGTTCTCTCTCGAAAAAAGAAAATGATTATCAGGCAGTGGTAAGGGCCCAGTGAGATCAGTCATCATGATTCTGTGGGTTCGTGAGATTTGAGGTTGTATACAAGGGAGTCAATTCAATGCTGGGGCTTTGAATCCAATCAATATAAGAGCAAGAGAGGGGTAACAGCCAGAAAGTGGTATCATCAGTGGATTAAAGTCCTCACAGAATTGATTAAGGAGACCCTGAGAGCCCCTCCAGGCTCACTTTAACTACAGCTAAACACTAGACTGTTAGCTGAAAGGTTAACCATTTGGACCTACACTTGGTTCCTTGAAAGACAGTCCTTGCTATCGGCTTCCAAAAGTCACAGCCTTGACAACCTTAAGGAGCACACATAGTTCTACTCTGACACATGGGATTTCCATGAGTCAGAATCAACTTGATAGCAACTAACAGCAGGGTCCATGAATTATTTGAGTGGGGGTCTTAAAGGAAGTGAACTAGAAGAAAAATAAGACTATATGGAGAATTGGGAGGTATTGTAAGTGAGTCAGGGCCAACTCAATGGCACCAAGGGCAACACATTTATTGTTAATATGTATGGCCATGAAAATAGGTGACTGGCAGCTGTGGGAAGGAGGCCAGAGTGCTGGAAGAACTCTCATTTCATGTATGACAGGAGTAATAGAAGGGAAAAAGATTGAGAGGCACTTAAATCTTTAATGAGTACGAGAGAGTGAGCGAAAGAAAAGAACAGAAAGTCTACAACAAAGTGGGTAGTGGTTGATATGATTTCATGGGGTGTACTTAGAGGAGCTGAAGAGGGGTCAACAGTGGTCCAAAAACTGAAATAAGAGTTGAGAATCTCCATCTTCCCTCCAGGCTCAGTGGTACATGTCTATAGGAATAAAATAGTCCCAACTTCAGAGAAATGCATGAGTAGCAGTCTTCAGTAGACAGCTGGAATATTCAGAGAACAGGTGGAAGATTTAGGTCTATCCATGAAAACTATGACAGCATACACCACCAGAACATTAGAAGTAGGACTGAAGTGTTCTTCTGTATTGCAAGGAATGTTTTGAAATGAAAAAATCAGATGTCTTTAAATGCTTGATACCTTAACATTGTGTTTTTTTGATTACCTCTAAGATAATTGTTTTCTTCTTAACACTTAATTATTTTCCTTTTTTCTATATAGCAGACAATATGAAACACCCCTAGAAGGCAACTTAATTAATCAAGAGATCATGCTAAAACGGCAAGAAGAAGAAATGATGCAGCTGCAAGCCAGAATGGCCCTTAGACAGTCTCGATTGAGTCTGTATCCAGGAGACACAATCAAAGCATCTATGCTTGACATCACCAGGGATCCCTTAAGAGAAATGGCCCTAGAAACAGCCATGACCCAAAGAAAACTTAGGGTAAGTTGATTCTCCAGGTTATGGCATTTAAACTTGGTCTTGCAGTTAACTGTTAAGCAAAGTATTTTTAAAAAATTGTTATAGGTATCCTAAAGTTGCCTGTATATGAAAATGAAATCCCATATTTCCATTGGGGTTAGCTGATTTTACTCTGATAATGCAGCTTTTTCCCTGTTCTACTTTGAGAGCTTTCTAAGTGAATTGACTCATTTTCCTCCTCTGTATTGGACAGTGTTTCTGGAGTATGCATAAATTTGCGCAATAATGTATCAGACAGTGTTTCTCTGCTATTCATAAGGTTTAACCTGGCCAATTCTTTGAGAAGTGAATGGCCTCCTCCTTCTTCTTAGTCTGTCTTAGTCTGAAAGCTGGGCTGATACCTGTGCAACAGGTGTACCCCACTGGGTTTGAAACACCAGTGGCACAGCCTCAAGACTCGCAGCAACACATCACCATAGTAGGACAAACTGACAGACAAGTTTGTCTCCCTTAGCTGTTTGAAACCCCTCTAAGCACCCTTACCTGGATCCCTGCGGTTGACTCCTCGATCTGTTCCTATCCTCTTTGCCTTTTCTGACCTCTCCTTCCCTTCCCAACTCACTCCTTGTGGGGGTGGCCTGGATTCTCTGTCTTCACCTGGGTCCCTGAGGCTGACTCCTCGATCTGTTCTGGTCTCCTTTTCTTTTTCTGTCCTCTCCCTGCTTCCCACCTCACTGCCTTTTCTTAGGTCCCTGGAATCCAAATGAGAATGCTATCACTTCAAAATCCAAAATGGTTGCCACTTGTAAACATTAAAAATGCCTGCACCCTCAGTCACTTTAAATATCCAAAATGGCCACCACTATAAACATTCAAAATGGCTGCACCCTTGGTCACTTTAAATATCCAAAATGGCCACCACTTGTAAACGTTCAAAATGGTTGGCTGCACCCTCGGTCACTTTAAATATCCAAAATGGCTGCCACTGTAAACATTGAAAATGACTGCACCCTCAGTCACTTTAAATATCCAAAGTGGCTACCGCTTGTAAGTAAACATTCAAAATAAGAGAAAAAGGCATAGAAGAAAAATAATGAAGAAAAATGGGAAAAATGCAAAGAGAAAACAAGGAACGGGGTTAGCCATGAGAAAAAGAATACAAATTTTGCAACCAGCAACAGGGAAAAGAAAAAACCTGAAAACTAGGACCTGGGAGGGGAATAATAGTTAAAAGGTCAAAAGTATTAATAATAGTTGTTGTTGTTTTGCTGTCGAGTCGGCCCGACTCATAGCGACCCCTCCTTGGGTTTCCGAGGCAGTATCACTACAGACGTAGGATTGCCCAACCTTCCTTCCAAGGAGTGGCTGGTGGGTTTGAACTGCCAGCCTTCTGGTGAGCAGTCAAGTGCCTTAGGCACTATGCTACCAGAGCTCCTATTAATAATAGTAGTAGTTTTTAAACAGACAAAGGCAAGCAAACTAAAAACCAGGGGAAAAAAGGGGGGGGGGAGGGCAGGGCAGGGCACCTAGGCTCCGTCCAAGCACACAGAGTGGAATGGAGTGCCTGTGGGCCCAGAAGGTGGGTGGGAGTGGATGATGGCTGAACCTCCGTTCACCAAGCAGGTGTGGGGTATAAGAGTAACAAAAGGGGAATGTCACACCTTTTCAGTCTTCCAGGTCCAGAGTTTCCTTGGGACTTCTCGGATATCTTCTAGAAGCTAGAAGTCTGAATTCCAGGTGCTGGCTCTCAGGGAGGTTTCTCTTTCTATGTGGGCTCAAATTTAGTAGACTAGAAGTACCAATTCAGGCTGCCAGCTCGAAGAAGGCTTTCTTCCTCTGTTAACTAATGTTACTCAAGTGCTCTGTAGATGTCTATACGGTCATGTTGGTTGATCATATTGTTCAGTTCTTCTGCATCTTTGTTGAGTTTCTTCCCATTGTTCTATCTTGTATTGAAAGTGGTGTATTATAGTCTCTGTTTGCCAAGTGCCTAAGGCAATTGACTGCTAACCAGAAGTCTGGTGGTTCAAACCCACCAGCCACTCTGCAGAGGCAAGACTGGGCAATCTACTTCCATAAAGATTTACCACCTCAGAAAGCCAATGGGTGTTGCTGTGACTCAGAATCAATTTGATGGCAGTGGGTTATAACTGGATTTTGGGTTTTATCATCATGTGTGTTAATCATTGGCTGTTGTTTTCCTTTGTTGGTTCTCTTTCTGAAGAACTCCTTTTTTATCATGTCTTGTAAGGTCGGTCAGGTTTTAACAAATTCCCTTAATTCTTGGTTATCTGGAAATATCCTAATTTCACCATCATATTGGAGGGACAGTTTTCTGGGTATGCAATTCTTGGTTGGAAATTTTTTTCTTTCATGGTTTTATATATATATTATCCCATTGCCTTCTCTCCTGCATGGTTTCTGCAGAGAAATCTGAGCTTAGTCTTATTGGTTACCCTTTGTAAATAACTTTTTGTTTTTCCCATGCTGCTGTCAGGAATCTTTCTTTGTCTTTGGTTTTGGTGAGTTTGATGATGATGTGTCTTGGTGATTTTCTTTTGGGGTCTATTCTGTTTGGAATTCATTGAACTTCTTGAATGGATATATTCTAATCTTTCATCATACTAGAAAAATTCTTTTCTAAAAAATATTTGACAATTTTCTCTGTAGTTTTATTTGTCTGTTCCTGTTGTGGAATTCCAATTACATGTAAGTTGTTCCTCTTGATGGTATCCCACATGAATCTTAGGTTTTCTTCATTTTGTTTTGATCTTTTATCTGATTGATCCCTTAACAAAGTAGTATGGAGGCATTTGTCTTCAATCTCATTAATTCTGTCTTCCATTGATTTGATTCTACTCCTTTGCCCATTCACTGTGTTATCTAATTCTTAAATCTTAGTACTAATCTTCTGGATTTCTATTTGTTCTTTTTGTATCATTTCTAATTTTTGTTTATTTTGTCAATTTTTTCTTGTATGTTTTCCTGAATTGTTCTAGAGTTTTGTCTGTGTTTTCCTTAATTTTGTTAGTGTTTTCCTTGATCTGCCTCTCAATCCATTGAAGTACCCCAATAATATTGTTTTCAATTCCTTATCAGTAAATTCCAATGATGTTTCTTCAAGGATGCTTTCTTTTTT
>NW_006921814.1:921516-923308 GCF_000298275.1 Orycteropus afer afer | reverse complement strand
AATTGGTTTCCCTTGTCTTTGTTGAAGAGGGTCTGTGCAGTCCTTCTGCCTAGTCTGCCATCTTGCCGGAACTCCTCAAGGATGTTTTCTGGTTTTGTATCCTGGTCCATGGTTTATACTATTTTCCCTTGCCTCTTTATTTGGACTGGGATGATAAGTTACCTCCAAGACAGTATGATGTTTATTTATGTTTAATTTGTGGTTGCATTTTGGTATCATTTGCTCAAGATTTTTTTTCCTTTATTTTGTCTTTATATATCTGTGTGAGTAGAATACTAAGCTACTCTATTCTCTAGTTGTTAGCACTTAAGCACTCACCACCTGTATCCCGGTGAGTGTGATCGAGAATGAGAATGTATGCACAGATCTCTGTTAGTTGTTCATAAAGAGCAGTTTAGGATGAGTTGAGCTGGTATTGCCTGCTGTGTATCATTGCTCATTTAGTGCAAAAGCAAGTGGAAGGCAGGACTGCAGGAGGTGCGGGTATGTTAAGTTGTGTGGGAAAGGTTGCTTTTTCCCAGTGAGTTAGAAAAAAAATAAAAAAGCCACCAAAAATAAAAAAGAAAGAAAACGAGAACAAAAAAAATGAACCACATAAACAAACTGGAAAAACTGGGGGGGAAGAAAGTGGGCAGTAAATGAGAGGAAGACAAAAGAAAGATAATGAGAAAAGGAGGGGGAAAAAAACCACAATATCTGGGGAGGGGGTAATGAGAGAAAAAAGCAAATGAATACTAAAGAAAAAAACAGGAAAATTGCCAGAGGATAAACAACTGATGGTAAGAACCAAAAGAAAGATAAAATAATGGATCTAGCAAAAGGAAAGAGATTAATAAACAAGACCCAGAGAAAGAAAGAGAAATAAATGAATAGGGGGAAGGGAGGAAGATAAAAAGAGTAATTTAAAAACAAACAAAAATGGGCGTTCCAGTAAGATGGCAGAATAGGCAGAAGACTGCACAGACCCTCTTCAACAAAGAAAAAGGCAAACAATTAACACAGATACAGAAGATAATCCTGGACCCCTGAGCTTTGAAGGGAAAGGTATACAAGTGGACTAAACTCCAACTAGCAGAATTTGCATGAAAACACCAAAAAAGGAGACATATGGAGCCACAGTCTGACATGATCCTGACAGCACAGACAGCTTGAATATTGCTGAGTGGTGGTAGAACATAAGAATTAGCCTAAAAATTAGCCCTGCTAGTGAGGCACTGCACAAAGGACTGCACTGGTAGCTGGAGAGTAAAAGGGGAAGCAGAGAAGAGGAAATTGGGCTGAGCTGTGGAATTTTGCCTGTCCAGAGGGTGCAACCATTTTGAATGCTTACAAGTGCTTTGACCATTTTTGATATTTAAAGCGACAGTGTTCTCCCAGATTCCACAGACTTAAGAACAGACTCTACTTGCTGGGAACTACAAGGATATTCCAGATGTGGATGGCTGGAAAGCTTCACTTACTTAGTGAGAGCTACCACTTCTTTCTCCAACAACGGACCAACAATAAACATCCACCAAGAAGAGCCTGATTCACCTTTGTCTGCTCTCCACAAACAGTTAACAGAGATCTAAATACAACAATGTCACAATGTCTCAGAGACAACACACCATCACAGTCCACACAAAGAAGCAAGATAAAGTGGTAGAAACAAGGGAGCAGGATACAGACCCAGAACACATCCTTGTGGAAGAAGCAGCATTGGATCCCTGATAAAGAATTCAAAAGAATTATATTTATGTATCTTCAATGAATTGAGAGGCAGAGCAAGGAAAACACTGACAAAATCCTAGAA
>NW_006921814.1:918816-920866 GCF_000298275.1 Orycteropus afer afer | reverse complement strand
ATATACCCAGTAAAATTGTCCCTCAAATATGATGGTGAAATTAGGAGATTTCCAGATAAGCAGAAACTAAGGGAATTTGTTAAAACCAGACCTACCTTACAAGAGATACTAAAAGAAGTTCTTCAAACAGAGAACCAATATTAGCAAACAACCACTGACCATTAATACCCAAGATGACATAACCCAGAAACCACAGCTATGGACATATCCAAAGCAAAATAAGCTTACAAGATTGTAAACAGGGAGCCAGAGACATCAATTGGCAAGGGAGAACAACTACAAACAAAAAGAGGGAAAAGACTGTGTAGTCACAGAATTTCTAAATGGCGAGGAAGTTAAGAAAGTTGAAAGATAGAATGGAATGTTCTAAACCTGGGGATAAAATTATAAGTCATAGGGTAACCTCAAAGAAAAATGATAAACCTTCACATCACAATAAAAAAAGAGGACAGGTACAAATATTCAGCAAATGCTAAAACAGCAGCAAAGGCAATGATAACATGATTCATAAACATAATGAACTCAGTGAAGAAAATAATAAGGAACAAAGACATCATGGACACCATGAGAAAAGACATAACACAATGACAGCAACCAATTCATACTTGTTGATAATTATACTGCATGTTAATGGATTAAAAGCACCACTCAAGAAACGGAGAGTTGCAGATTGGATAAGAAAACAAAACCCATCAATATGCTGTCTACAAGAGACACACCTTAGAGACAAAGACAAAAACAGACTAAAACTCAAAGGTTGGAAAAAGACATATCGAGCAAATGAATGGCAACCAAAAAATAGCAGAAGTGGAAATATTAATTTTTGATCAAAGTGACTTTAAGACAAAAACCACCATATGAGACAAGGAAGGACATTATATAATGATTAAAGGATCAATTGAATAAGAAATTTAATCATAATAAATATCTATGAAACCAATGAAAGAGCCCAAAAATACATAAATCAGACATTAAGAGTTGAAAGGCAAATAGATAACTCCACAGTCCTAGTGGGAGACTTTAATACACCACTTTCAATGAAAGATAGAACAACTGGAAAGAAACTCAACAAAGATGCAAAAGAGCTAAATAACACAATCTACCAGCTTGACCTTATAGACATCTACAGAGTACTTCACCCAAAAACAGCACAATATACATTCTTTTCTAGTGCACATGGAACATTTTCCATGATAGACCATATGTTAGGCCATAAAGTAAGCCTTCATAAATACAAAAACATTGAAATACTGCAAAGCATCTTCTTAGATCATAATGCTATCAAATTAGAAATCAATAATAGGAAGATCAATGGAAAAAGAGTAAACACATGGAAACTGAACAACACCCTCCCTGAGAAAGACTGGGTAAGAGAAGAAATAAAAATTGAAATTCAAAAATCCCTTGAATTAAATGAGAATGAAAGCACAAAATACCAAAGTCTTTGGGACACAGCAAAAGCAGTGATCAGAGGCCAATTTATAGCAATAAGTGCACACATCAAAAGAGAAGAAAGAGCCAAAATCAACACTTTAAACCAACATCTCCAACAATTAGAAAAAGAATAGCAAGAAACACCTATAGTCACCAGAACAAAAGAAATAATAAAGATTCAAGCAGAAATCAATGAAACAGAAAATAGACCATAGAAGAAATCAACAAGACCAGAAGGTAGTTTTTTGAAAAGACTAATAAAATTGACAAACCACTGGCAGATTTAACAAAGGAAAAGAGGAAGAGAATACAAATAACACAAATAAGAAATGAAATGGGCGACATCACGACAGAACCAGCTGAAATAAAAAAGGATAATATCAGGAAACTATGAAGCACTGTACTCCAACAAATTTGAAAATCTGAAAGAAATGGGTAGATTTTTAGAAACACACCACTTACCTAAACTAATACAGACTGATAGACTCCAACAACATATCAAGAAAATCATTCATCATGACCAAGTGAGGTTCATATCAGGTATGCAAGGATGGTTCAACATTAGAAAAACAATCAACGTCATCCACCACATAAATAAAACAAAGGAAAAGAAACA
>NW_006921814.1:911177-918716 GCF_000298275.1 Orycteropus afer afer | reverse complement strand
CCTATAGTCACCAGAACAAAAGAAATAATAAAGATTCAAGCAGAAATCAATGAAACAGAAAATAGACCATAGAAGAAATCAACAAGACCAGAAGGTAGTTTTTTGAAAAGACTAATAAAATTGACAAACCACTGGCAGATTTAACAAAGGAAAAGAGGAAGAGAATACAAATAACACAAATAAGAAATGAAATGGGCGACATCACGACAGAACCAGCTGAAATAAAAAAGGATAATATCAGGAAACTATGAAGCACTGTACTCCAACAAATTTGAAAATCTGAAAGAAATGGGTAGATTTTTAGAAACACACCACTTACCTAAACTAATACAGACTGATAGACTCCAACAACATATCAAGAAAATCATTCATCATGACCAAGTGAGGTTCATATCAGGTATGCAAGGATGGTTCAACATTAGAAAAACAATCAACGTCATCCACCACATAAATAAAACAAAGGAAAAGAAACACATGATCATGTCAATTGATGCAGAAAAGGCGTTTGATGAAATCCAACACCCATTCCTGACCCAAACTCTCAGCAAAATAGGAATAAAAGGGACATTCCTCAACTAATAAAGGGCATCTATGCAAAACCAACAGCCAACATTCTTCTCAATGGAGAGAGATTAAAACCATTTCCCTTGCGAACAGGAACCAGACAAGGATGCCCTCTATCACCACTTCTATTCAATATTGTTTGGAAGTTCTACTCAGAGCAGTAAGGCAAGAAAGAGAAATCAAAGGCATCCAACTTGGTAAGGAAGAAGTCAAACTATCCCTATTTGCTGATGATATGATCCTATACCTAGAAAACCAAAGAGCCTCAGTCAGAAGTCCACTGGAACTAATTGAGAGATTTAGCATCATGGCAGGATACAAGATCAACATCCAAAAATCAGTTGGATTGATCTAACCAGCAAAGAGATGGCTGAAAAAGAAATAAAGAAATCAATACCATTTACAATAGCTACCAAAAAAATACTTGGGGATAGATTTTACCAGAGATACAAAAGACCTATATGAAGAAAACTATAAAAGAACTTCTTCAAGAAACTATAAGCAATCTCCATAAATGGAAGAACATATGATGCTCGTGGATAGGATGATTGAAAATTATGAAAAAGTCGTTTCTACCCAAAGCAATCTATACATTCAATGCAATCCCAATCCAGATCTCATCAACATTTCTTAAGGATATAGAAACACCAATCACTAACTTTATATGGAAAGGAAAGAGACCTCACATAAGCAAAGCACTATTGAAGAAGAAGAACAAAGTAGGAATTCTCACACTGCTGGGTCTCAAAACCTACTATACAGCCATAGTAGTCAAAACTGCCTGGTATCGGTACAATGACAGACACATAGACCAATGGAATAGAATTGAGAACCCAGAAATAGATCCATCAACCTGTGGTCAGCTGATCTTTGACAAAGAGCCTAAATCCATTAAATGGGAAAGAGAATGTTTGTTTAATAGATGGTGCTGGCAAAACTGGATATCCATTTGCAGAAAAATGAAGCAAGATCTGTACTTCATACCGTACACAAAAACTAGCTCCAGATGGATCAAAGACTTAAATGTGAAACCTAAAACTATAAAGTTCCTCAAGAAAAAAATAGGGGCAAATTTAGGGCCCCTAATATCTGGCATTGTGAGCAGCATCACAATAAATGGAGAGAAGATTGAGGTTGTCAACGAATTCACATTGCTTGGTTCTACAATCATTGCCAATGGAAGCAGCAGTCAGGACATTAGATGACGTGTAGCATTGGGAAAGTCAACCGCGAAGAAACTCTTTCAAGTGCTGAAGAGCAAGGATGTCTCCTTGAGGACTAAGGTGCGCCTGACAGAAGCCATGATATTTCCAATTGCCTCGTATGTATGTGAGAGTTGGACAATGAATAAGGAAGACCGAAGAAGAGTTGATGCTTTTGAGTTGTGGTGCTGGCAAAGAATGCTGAAAGTACCATGGATTGTTAAAAGAACTATCAGATCTGTCCTGGAGGAAGTGCACCGAAATGCTCCTTGGAAGTGAGAATGGCCAGTCTTCGTCTCACCTATTTTGGTCATGTTGTCAAGAAGGGACCATTCCTTGGAGAAGGATGTCATGCTTGATAGGGTGGAGGGTCAATGAAAGAGGGGGAGGCCTTCAATGAGATGGATTGGCACAGTGGCTGTGATGATGGGCTCAAGTATGGCAGGGATAGTGGAGCTGGCGTGGGATCGGACAGTGTTTTGTTCTGCTGTGCATGGGGTCACTATGAGTAGGAAAAGACTCAACGGCACCTAACAACAACAAACAACAATATCTGGCATAAATAGACTTATCAAGCATAACCCAAAATGCACAAACAGCAGAAGAGAAACTAGATAGATGCACCCTTCTAAAAATTAAATTTTTATGTGTTTCCAAAGACTTTTCCAAGAGTCAAAAGGAAACCTACAGATTGGGAAAGAATATTCAGCCATGACATATCTGACAAGGGACTTACCTCTAAAATTTATAGAAAACTCCAACACTTCAATAATAAAAAGACAAATAATCCAATTAAAAAATGGGCAGAAGACATGAATAGACACTTAACCAAGGACGATATTCAGGTGGCCAAAAAACATGTGAAGAAATGCTCATGATCATTAGTCATTAGAGAGATGCAAATCAAAACAACAATGAGATACCATCTTGCTCCAGCACTAGTAGCAAAGTTCAACAAGACAGAAATTAACAAATGCTGGCGAGGATGCAGAGAGATTGGGACTCTCATACATTGCTGGTGGGACTGTAAAATGGTATAACCACTGTGGAAAGCAGTATGACAATACCTTAAAAAGTTGGAATTAGAAATACCATTTGATTCAGCCATTCCATTACTAGGTATCTAAAGAAGTGAGAGCCATGACAAGAACAAACATATGCACACTCATGTTCATCACAGAACTATTTACAATAGCAAAAAGATGGAAACAACCTAGTTGTCCATCGATGGAGTAGTAGATAACCAAACTTTGGTACGTACACACAATGGAATACTATGCAACCCTAAAGAATAACCTAGAATCTGCAAAACACCGCATAACATGGATGCACTTGAGGACATTATGCTGATTGAAATAAGTCAATCACAGAAGGCAAATACTATATTCATCCATTATTGTAAAATTCAAGGAAAGGTTTATATATGGAAGGAGATTTTCTTTGTTGGTTACCAGAGGTGGGAGGGGAGAGGAGGGAACACTATTAGATAGGTAGAGATAGGTATTGATTTGGGTGAAGAGAAGGTCAGTGTACCAAATGTGAGTGATCAACATGTTGGCATTGAGGAAGAGGAGTACATAGAGAGGTACATGGGAGGTGCAGACAACAAAGATGAACCCTTTTGCACATACAGTACTGTGTTGTCAATGAAGGCAAACATGGGTATATGCGTGGATAGATGGGTGGACAGGGTAAACTATTAGGTATGTCTACGAAGCGAGGCATATACCCATGACCATGTATAGGGTTGGCAGAGAATGGTTCTATAAGTGTATTTGTATGTTCTGTATGAATTACCAGGTGTATAGTAGAGCTGACGAGGGACAAGGTTGTTGTCTCTTCTTGGGCACAACCAGCTACCCAAAGGGACTGAGTAGTTGAACCTATGGGCTCGGGACCATAGTCGCAGGGGACATCAAGCTCAATTGGCATAACATACTACACAAAACATTGTTCCCCCTCCTACTTTGGCGAGTAGCAACTGGGATTTTAAAAGCTTGCAAGCAGCCATCTAGGTGCAACAATGGGTCTCTCCTTGTCCAGAGCAAAGAAGAATGAAGAAAACCAAAGATTCATGGAAACAATTAGTCCTAGTGACTGGTATACCATCCGATCTGCAGCCTATATGACTATGAGACCAGAAGAGCTAGATGGTGCCCAGCTATCACTGTCAACCACTCAGAGGGGGATCTATGTAGGAGATACTGGTTAAAGAGGGAGAACAATGTGGAACAAAACTCAAAATCATTTTGGGGGAAAAGGGGGGATCAGGTTTAATGGTCTGATTGAGTCTGGTGGAATCACTGAGACTATGGCCCCTAGCTGCCTTTCAGGTCTGAAATTGAACGCACACCTGTGGCTTCCAGCCAAACAAAAGACAAGCATATGTGTTGAACTTTTACCTGAGGTAGATACACTCCTTGGAGAGAACAATCATGGGAGAATAGAAGGGCTGTGTATGCACAGAGAGACAGCTCAGGGGGCAGGAGTGCATGGAGGGATGGATACAGGGAAAAGGTAATTATTGGGAGGAAGTGGAAGGAGAGTTGTTGCATTGCAGTAAATTGTAGTCAATGTCATGAGACAAAGTGTATGTGAACTCCTATATAGAAAATGACTTTGCTCTGTAAACTTTCACCTAAATCACTATTTACAAAAAAAAAAAAAGGAAGAAGAAATTTAAAAAAAAAACTGTAGTGGGCAGGACATTGCACCCAGGCTCTTTCAGAGCACAGACTGGGATGGAATTCCTGCTGATCAAGAAGGTGGCTGGAGGAGGGAAATGGTCACATCTCTATTCACCCAGATGGTGTGGGATGCAAGAATAGCAAGGCAAATACCACACCTTTCTAGTTATCAGCCTCCAGTGGTGCACTTGCCTGTGCTGTCCTCAGCCAGTGGAGCCTGTTCTTAGGTCACTGTCCACGTCAGAACACCATTTGGAAATACTCAAAGTGGTTGCACCCTTAGGACAGCCAGTGGTCCATGGGCCTGTTTGTCTCCTCCACAGTTTTCCTTTCTGGTTGTCAGTCACCAATGCAGTCCTGGCCCATGTAGTCCTTGGTGAGCAGAGCCAATTCTTAGGTTGCTACCAAGTTGTGCTTACAAATATTCAAAGAGGCTGCACCCTCAGGACAGTCAGTAGTATGCAGCTCTGTTTGTCTTCTTACTCACTGTTTTTATTCATATTCTTCAAGTTGATATTTAATCCATTTCTTTATCCTTCCCTTCAAAGCTCAGGGTTCCAGGATTGTCCTCTGAATTGGTTTTAATTGGTTTCTCATTGCTTTATTGCAGAAGTTCTGTATAGCTTGTCTTCCCATCCCACCGTCTTGCCATAACTTCAGGGTTTCCTCAGCTATAGTCTTTATAGGAGCAGATCACCAGATCTATCTAAACTGTGTATTTTTAAAGTATGTTCATAAGCCGTAAAGCCAACTGGATTTGTTCAATATTGTGGGGGAATTATTATTGAACATTAAACCCAACAAACACCCACTGCCATCAAGTCGAATCTGACTCCCAGCGACCCCTCCTTGGGTTTCCAAGTTTACTTCACTACAGAAGTAGATTGCCCAACCTTCCTTCCAGGGAATGACTGGTGGGTTTCAACCACCAGCCTCCTGGTTAGCAGTCAAATGTTTTAGCCACTATGCCACCAGAGCTCCCTATTTAACATTAAGAAATTATCCCACAGACCTAAAAGATCGAGGATACAGAGATCCAGCGTTGTTCAAAAGCTCAAGAATTGTTATTAAGTGCATCCTGTCTTTTCTGCTCTGTCATTCTCAGATTCTTGGCAATAATACACTTTATAGTAAAAAATGATTACATTAGTTCCAAATACCATATCCTCACCTTATAACATCCAAATCTAGGAAGGAACAGTCTGTATCTTATATCATTTGGGGAATTTTTTAATGTATGTATATTATTCTAGTAGGTTTATTTTCTTTCAACATCTGACTTTAAATATATTTTTATGAACATGAGGTCAAGATGTACATATTATTTCATAATCTTACAGTCCAGCAGTCTACTTCTAGTATATATACTAGAGATATAAAGTATTTTTCTTTCTAGCTTTTTGAGGAAGTGCCTTAACATTTCCATAGTGGTTGTATCATTTTACAATGCCATCAGTAGTCTGTGAGTTTCAGTCTCCCACAGCCTTGCCAGCATTTGTTTCCTGTTTTGTTTTTGATCAGTGCCATTTTTGCAGGGATGAGATGGTATCTCATTGTAGTTTTGATTTATATCTTTCTATTGGATGATGATTACAAGCATTTCTTCATGTGTTTGTTAGCTGCCTAAATGGCTCTTTGGTAAAGTGTCTATTCATTTGCTTTGCCCATTTTTTATTGGATTGTTTTTGTTTTTATTTTTGTTGTTGAATTATCGGAGTTTTCTCTACATTTTAGAGATTCAACCCTTGTCAGAAATAGAGTTACTAAAATTTTTCCCACTCTGAATGTTCTCTTTTTACTTGTTTGGTAGTCTTTTGATGAGCTTAAGTACTTAATTTTTAGGACATTCTGGTTATTTAATTTGTCACCTGTTGTACATGCATTTTTAGTTGTGTTTGAAAGGAGTGATATATTTCTGTGGCTGAAAAAGAGTACCAGTATTGGGAAGAACAGTTCCACAATTGAATTAATATTCTTTCACAAGACATAAATTTATACTTACTTTTTTTCTATTTTACTTTTGGTGCAAATTTGTTTTAACTTGATCATAATCTATTGTCTTAGTTGATGTTTATTAGACTGTTTCACATGGCAGCTCATTTTCATTGTACTCATTTCTAATCTTATTTCAAATGTGCCCAATTGGTTTGTGGAGTATTTATTATCAAATCCTTAATGTTAAACTTTTACTGAAATGGTATCTTTTGCATGTTCCACACTCCTCTAACAGGATAAATTCTCACACCAGGCAACTAAGTGAGCTGTACAGCCAATGGCAAAGAAGAAACCAACAAACATAAATTTCCATTGATCTCTATTAGTTCAAACACATGTACACACACATGCTACCTACCTTTGGCCTTAAGATTAGCACTGCTCTTATTCTACTTTTTGCCTGTTTGAACGTAACCATTCAATCTATTCTGAATTCTGTTCCTACTTGAAATCAAACTTCTTGTGAGTTACCTTCTAAGCCAGTTCTCCCCTGTTGCCTGAAACCTCTGTATATAACTTAAAATTATGCAATAGGTAAAAGTAATGAGTAGTTTGAGAAGCAGTAAGTGCAGAGAGCATACCCCACTTACCCTGCCTCCTGGGTCCTCATATTATTTTCTTGGTAGGGGCAGGAATGGGAGTCAGAGATTATGTGATACCTATACTACCTCTGTTGTTGTTGTTAGTTGCTGTTCAGTTGATTTTGACTCATGGCACCCCATGTATGCACAGTAGAATTGCTCCATAGGGTTTTCAAGGTTGTGACCTTTCAGAAGCAGATTGTCCAGCCTACCTGCAGAGGCACATGTGGATGTGTTTGAACTGCCAATGTTTTGGCTAGTGGCCATGCCTAATTATCACTATTGTGAGCAAAAAAGTGAGTGTCACATATTTCTAAGAAGTATGATTGTTGTTGTTGTTGTTGTTAAGTGCCATCGAGTCATTTCCGACTCATAGCGACCCCATGCACAGCAGAACGAAACACTGCCCAATCCCACGCCAGCCCCACAATCCCTGCTATACTTGAGCCCATCATCACAGCCACCGTATCAATCCATCTCTTTGAAGGCCTCCCCCTCTTTCATCAACCC
>NW_006921814.1:903959-905084 GCF_000298275.1 Orycteropus afer afer | reverse complement strand
AATAAAGAGGAATCACCGGTAGTTGGAAAATTTGGCCTTGGTAACAGAAATAATGCTGGAACTCACATGGTAGAACTTTGCAAGACCAACGACTTGTTCATTGCAAACACCTTTTTTCAACAACACAAACAGCAGCTCTACACGTGCACTTCACCAGATGGAACACACAGGAATCAGATTGACTACATCTGTGGCAAGAGGCAGTGGAAAATCTTAATCTCTTCAGCCAAAACCAGGCTAGGAGCTGATTGTGGAACAGACATCAACTGCTCATATGCAAGTTCAACTTAAAGTTAAAGACAATTAAAACAAGAGCCAAAATATGATCTAGAATATATCCCTCCTGGATTTAGAGACCATCTAAAGTATAGATTTGATGCATTGAGCACTAATGACCGGAAACCAGATGAATTCTGGGATGACATCAAGAGCATCATCCATGAAGAAAGCAAGAGGTCACTAAAAAGACAACAAAAGAAGAGAAAAACAAAATGGATGACAGAAGAGGCTCTGAAACTCGCCCTTGAGTGGAGAGAAGCTAAAGCCAGTGGAAGAAATGACAAGATAAAAGAGCTGAACAGAAGATTTCAAAGAGTAGCTCGAGCAGACAAAACCAATTACTATAATGAAATGTGCAAAGACCTGGAGTTTGAAAACCAAAAGGGAAGAACGTGCTCAGCATTTATCAAGCTGAAAGAACTGAAAAAATTTAAGCCTCGAGTTGCAAGATTGAGAGATTCTATGGGCAAAATATTGAATGATGCAGGAAACATCAAGAGAAGATGATACAGAATCACTGTACCAAAAAGAACTGGTCAATCTTCATTCATTTCAAGAAGTGGCATATGATCTAGAACCAATGATACTGAAGGAGGAAGTCAAGCTGTAATGAAAGAATTGGTGAAGAACAAGGCTTCAGGAATTGACAGAATACCCATTGAGATATTTCAACAAATAGATGCCCCATTGGAGGCACTCACTCAGTTATGCCAAGAGATTTGGAAGACAGCTAACTAGCCAACTGACTGGAAGACATCCATATTTGTACACATTCCAAAGAAAAGTGATCCCACAGAATGTGGAAATTATAGAACAATATCATTAATATCGCATGCAAGTAAGATC
>NW_006921814.1:902238-903859 GCF_000298275.1 Orycteropus afer afer | reverse complement strand
TTGTCTGATTCAAAATGGCCAAAACCAGTCCATTTCAGCTCACTAATGCCAAGGATATCAATTTTATGCATTCCATTTCCTTTTTGACAACTTGAACCCGGACAGAAGAGCAGTCAGCCCCAGGGTTACAGGTGAGGAGAAGACAACTCAGGGACACCCAGAGTAGCAGGCTGGAAGAGCAGGTGTTTTATTGACTATGCAAAGGCATCCAATTTGGTGGATCATAACAAATTATGGATAACATTGCAAAGAATGGGAAGTCCAGAACACTTAACTGTTCTCATGAGGAACCAGTACATAGATCAAGAGGCAAGTATGATTACAATGCATATATATATATTATATTCACAAAGTAGATTTTACTTTTATCTGTGACCTGTCTTAGAAGGCGTTGGATGTTTTTGTTGTTGGGTGCTGTAGAGTTGGCTCAAACTCAAAGTGATCCTATGTACAACAGAAAGAACCACTTCTTGATCTTGTGCCATTCCCACAATCCTTGCTGTTTGAGCCCATCATTGCAACCATTCTGTCAATCCATCTCATTGAGAGTCTTCTCCTTCTTCACTGACCCTGCTTTCCCTTCTCCAGGGAGTGGTCTCTTCTGACCACATGCCCAAAGTAGGTGGGACAAAGTCAGGCTATTCTCATTTCCAAAGAGCATTCTAACTGCACTTCTTCCAGGATAGATTTGTTCGTTCTTCTGGCAGTACATGGCATTTTTGGTATTCTTCACCAACACCACAATTCAAGAACGTTACCTCTTCTTCCATCTTTTTTATTCATTGTCCAGCTTTCACATGCACATGAGGCAATTGAAAATACCATGGCTTGGGGCAGGTGCACCTTCGTATTCGAAGAGATATCTTTGCTCTTGAGCAGTTTGAAGAGATCTTTTGCAGCAGATTTTCCCAGTGCAATACGATATCTGATTTCCTGACAGCTGCTTCCATTGGTGTTGACGGTGGATCTAAGTAAAATGAAATCTTTGACAACTTCAGTCTTTTCTCCATTTCTTATGATGTTGCTTAATGATCCAGTTGTGAGAACTTTTGTTTTCTTTATGTTATGGCATAGTCCATACTGAAGATTTCAGTCTTTGATCTTCATCAGTAGGTGCTTCAAGTCCTTTTCACTTTGAGCAAGCAAGGTTGTGTCATCTGCATATCATGGGTTCTTAATGAGTCTTCCTTCAATGCTGATGCCTCATTCTTCTTCATATAGTAGAGCTACTTGGATTATTTGTTCCGACTGAGTAAGTATGGTGGAAGGCTACAACCCTCACATACACCCTTCTTGATTTTAAACCATGCAGTATCCTTTTGTTTTGTTCAAACAGCAGCCTCTCGATCTATGTACTGGTTCCTTATGAGAACAGTTAAGTGTTCTGGACTTCCCATTCTTTGCAATGTTATCTGTAATTTGTTATGATCCACCAAATTGGATGCCTTTGCATAGTCAATAAAACACAGGAGACATCTTTCTGTTATTCTTTCCTCCAGCTAAGATTCATCTGACACCAGCAATGACAACCCTTGTTCCACATCCTCTTCTGAACTCAGATTGAATTTCTGGAAGTTCCTTGTCAACATACTGCATAACCATTTTTGAATTATCTTCAGCA
>NW_006921814.1:896529-902118 GCF_000298275.1 Orycteropus afer afer | reverse complement strand
TAAAGCAAGCCATTATATTTCACATCACTGGTAGAAGAAAATGAAACTAAGTTCTGCTCAAACTTGATATAAGACACAATCAATTCTTGTTCTTTGTAAAATCCACTGTACTTAATTGTCAAATATTTCAACATTTGTTTCAGATCATTTGATCTAGTAGCTTTATGTGAAGGTTATTATTATTACTTTATTTTCTTTTGAAGCAACACCTAGAATAAATGGCAAAAATTTCCAATTTTCCTATATTGATACTTCATACATTCCACATTCTGATTATTAATGGATGTTTGCAGCTGTTTCTTCTCATTTTGAGTTGCCCCATCAGCAAATGAAGATCTTGAAAGCTTTACTCCTTCCACATCATTAAGGTCAACTGTACTTTGGGGAGGCAGCTCTTTGCCAGTTGTATGTTGAGTGCCTTCCAAACTGAGGGACTCATCCTCTAGTGCTATATCATGTTTCATGACTATTCATAAAGTTTTCCAGTAATACATCAGAAAGTATTTCACTACTGTTTATAGGGTTTTCAGCTGTCAACTTTTTCAAAATTGGATGGCCTTGTCCTTCTCCCCAGTCTGTCTTAATCTGGAAGCTCCACTGAAACTTGTCCACCATGGATGACTCTGATGGTATTTGAAATACCAGTGGCATAGCCTCCAGCCTCACAGCAACACACAAGCTAGTACTGTATGACATACTGACAGAGGAGTGGTGGAAAGAAGTTGGATAGCATACTCTAAAACAATGAGATTCCCTTTAACCACTTCACACAGTTAGCGTTATCAAACCAAATCTTTATAAGAGTTTGATAACCCTATGTTACTTCAGTGGGAGCTCTGGTGGCATAGGGCCTAAGGCATTTGACTGCTAAATAGAAGGCTGGCAGTTCAAACCCACCAGCCACTCCTTGGAACAAAGGTTGGGCAATCTACTTCCATAGTGATACTGCCTCGGAAACCCAAGGAGGGGTTGCTATGAATTGGATTCTCTTGACAGCAGTGAGTTTGGTTTGGTTTTTATGTTACTTCAATAATGTAAACAACCATTTTTTTCCCCCTTTTTTTAAATGAAAACCTATAAAACAGTATAAAGCAAAACATTACATTTCATATCACTGGTAGAAAATGAAACTACGTTCTGCTCAAACTTAATCTAAGCCACAATCCATTGCTGTTTTTTGTAAAAATCCAGTGTGCTTATTTCAACATTGGTTTCAATTCATTTGACCTGGTGGCTTTATGTGAAATTTATTTTTATTACCTTATTTTCTTTTGAAGAAAGATCTAGAATAAATGGTAAAAACTATTGATTCTATTTATGTGATTTGCAGAATTTCTTTGGCCCTGAGTTTGTAAAAATGACGATTGAGCCATTTATAACTTTGGATTTGCCACGGTCTATCCTTGTAAGTAATAAAACTGATTTTCTCACTTTCAGAAAATTTCCTTAATGATTTTTTTAAAAAAACAAAACACCAGTTAAACTTCTTATAATATTTATTTTAATAAATGCCATTCATTTCTTTCAATTATAGACCAAGAAAGGGAAGAATGACGATAGCCGAAGAAAAGTAAACATAATGCTTCTGAGTGGGCAGAGACTGGAACTGACCTGTGATACCAAAACTATATGTAAAGATGTGTTCGATATGGTTGTAGCCCATATTGGCTTAGTGGAACATCATTTGTTTGCTTTAGCTACTCTCAAAGGTACCAAGACATTTTAAATTCAGGATATAGTATGGAAATTTCACAACAGGCTGACTTCTTATATACTTATTATCGTGCATGACCTCATTTTGGGAAATACTAACTAAATGAACAAGTTGGCATTAAGAAGTAGAAATGAGTTAAGAACTCCCATCTTCCACCAGGTGGATCATTTTAATAGCTGTATTTAATAACTTATGCAACTGATGATGAGGCTTTTTTCTTTGTTTTTTGGCAATATACAAATCAATTTAATTACTATCTTGTAGTGACCATTATCTATGTTAATTTCTACATCTGTACTGTAGAAATTAGTTTCTTACTAATAATGACTTGGAATATCCAGGAGGCCCCTATTATTGAATTTCCACAACAACTTTGTCTACTGCCCTAGACCTGCACAGTGTTTTTAAAATGTCAGTTGATGACTGAAAATATGTCATTTCACATATTTTTAAAATATTACTAAAATATTACATGTGCTGAACTCTCAGAAGGTTGCAATCACAGTGTTCTCAGAGCACAGGTCCTGTTTAGAAGCTTTTCTGTTTCAATTATGAATAGCAAGAAGAAGCCTTTTGCAGTTGATCTCTCTTTAATGAATCATTATACTTTTAAATTATTGCTCAATATGTCAAATTCCTGTTTCCCTAGAATTTATCTTAGACAACTTAACACAACTAAATACCATAAATGGCAATCCTGCCAAATGATCCTGAAGCTATACAAGATACTAATGTCTTTATCATAAAAGAAATGTTATATTTCCTTCAGCAGAGTTTGTTGACTTCTTGTTCCTTAAAAGCTAATAATTCATTTTGTAGAGTCATCCAGTAAATATTCAATCATGCACACTGTTTGATCACTTTACTATTTTGAATTTTTGACCAATTATGTAATGCTATCTACATGATATTATCTGCATAATAGCATACAAGTGTCTGTGGTGCAGTTGGTTACTGCATGTGGCTGTTAACTGAAAGGTTGGTGGTTCTGAGTGTACCCAGAGACGATCATTCAGGAGCTCTGGTTGTGCGGTGATTAAGATACTCGGCTGCTAACCAAAAGATCTGCAGTGTGAACCCACCATCTGCTCTGCTGGAGAAATATGAGGCAGTCTGCTTCCATAAAGGTTTACAGTCTTGGAAACCCTATACTACTCTTATTCTTATGAGTCCAAATCAACTGTATGGCAGTAGATTTGGTTTTGATTTTTGGTGTCTGTGTGAATATATTCAATTCATCAGAATTTCTATTTAAATATAGTACACCTAATTTATTAACCATTCTGGGTGAATGAGATTTTATTGAATAATACATTTATTTGGAGATAGTCAATGATTATTAAAGGAGGACATTAAAAAAATAAAAATAAAATAATTTTATTCCTCCTAGATTTTAGCTGATAGCTCAATAATAATAATAAGTGGTAGTAGTACCTAGTATTTATTGAATGCTATACATGTGCTAGGTTTTACCAAATGTTTTTATCCATCATGTCCTTTGATCCTTACAACAACCCTGCAGAGCAAGTATTAGCACTATCCTGTTCTACAGACAAGAAAGATTGATTTCTAGAGAGGTTAAATCATTTGTTCAGTGCTACACAGATAGCTAAAGCAAATGGAAGAATCAACAAGATAAAAGAGCTAAACAGAAGATTTCAAAGAGCAGCTCAAGAAGACAAAGTAAATTATTCTAATGAAATGTGCAAAAACCTGGAGTTAGATAAAAAGGAAGAACACGCTTGGCATTTCTCAAGCTGAAAGAACTGAGGAAAAAATTCAAGTCTCAACTTGTAATATTGAAATATTCTATGAGCAAAACTTTGAATGATGCCGAAAACATCAAAAGAAGATGGACAGAATACACAGAGTCACTGTACCAAAGATATTCATCCATTTCAGGAGGTGACATATGACCAAGAACCAATGGTATTGAAGGAAGAAGTAGAAGCTGCACTGAAGGAATTGGTGAAGAACAAGGCTGCAGGAATTGATGGAATACCCATTGAGATGTTTCAACAAATGGATGCCATGCTGGAGGCACTCACTCATCTATGCCAAGAAATTTGGGAGATAGCTACCTGGCCAACTGACTGGAAGAGATCCATATTTGTACCCATTCCAAAGAAAGGTGATCCCACAGAATGTGGAAATTATTGAACAATTCATTAATATCACATGCAAATAAAATCTTACTGAAGATAATTCAAAACCACTTCCAGCAGTATATTGACAGAGAACTTCCAGAAATGCAAGCTGGATTCAGAAGAGGACATGGAACAAGAGATATCATAGCTGATAGATGGATCTTGGCTAAAAGCAAAGAATACTAGAAAGATGTTTTCTTCTGTTTTATTGACTATGCAAAAGCATTCATTTGGGTGGATCATGACAAATTATGGATAATGTTGAAAAGAATGGGAATTTCAAAACACTTAATTGTGCTCATGAGGAACCTGTACATAGACAGGAGACTGTTGTTCAAACAGAACAAAGGAACACTGCATGCATGGTTTAAAATCAGGAAGGGAGTGTATCAGGGTTCTATCCTTTCACCATACTTATTCAATCTATATGCTGAACAAATAATCTGAGAAGCTGGATATATGAAAAAGAACATGGAATCAGGATTTGAGGAAGACTCATTAAGAACCTGTGATATGCAGATGACACAACTTTGCTTGCTGAAAGTGAGGATGACTTGAAGCACTTACTGGTGAAGATCAAAGACTACAGTCTGCAATATGGATTAAACCTCAATAAAGAGAAAACAAAAATCCTCACAACTGGACCAATAAGCTGTATCACAAAAAAATGGAGAAAAGATTGAAGTTGTCGAAGCTTTCATTTTACTCGGTTCCACAATCAACACCAATGGAAGCAGTAGTCAAGACATCAGACTACATATTGCACTGGGCAAATCTGCTGCAAAAGACCTCTTTACAGTTCTGAAGAGCAAAGATGTCTCTTTGAAGACTAAGGTGCACCTAACTCAAGCCATGGTATTTTCAGTTGCCTCATATGCATCCAGGTGAGGAGAGGGAACTCAGGCACGCCAAAAGCAGTAGGGTGGGAAAATGGGAGAAAGGGAATTAAAAGCCAGAAACCCAGACAGAGGAGCAGTCAGCTGCAGGGGTCCAGGTGAGGAGAGAGTATCCAGGCACACCCAAAGCAGCAGGATGGTAGAACGGGAGAAAAGGGATTAAAAGCCAGGAACCTGGACAAAGGAGCACTCAGCCACAGGGATCCAGGTGAGGAGAGGAAACTCAGGCATGCCCAAAGCAGCAGGGCAGAAGAATGGGAAAAAGGGGATTAAAAAGCCAGTTAAGGGTGGTACAAGAGGTTTCCAGCAGGGAGACAAACTTGTCTGTTGGTTTGTTCTACTGTGGTGATGTGTTGATGTGAGTTTTGAGGCTGAGCCACTGGTGTTTAAAAACCAGCGGGATGCACATGGTGCACAGGTATCAGCCCAGTTTACAGACTGAGACAGATTAGCAAGAGGCCATCCACTTCTCAAATAATTGGCCAGGGAAACCTTATGGATAGCAAAGAAACACTGTTTGATACATTACTGCGCAACTTTATGAATAGTCTGGTTAGGTTAGAAGGCTCTCAAAATAGCACAGGGGAAGAGCTGCATCATGTGAGTAAACCCAACCTTACTCCTATTTTGAGACCTCCATTTGCTGATGTGTCACCACTCAAATTGAAGAGAAACAGCTGCAGACATCCACTAATCATTGGAACATGGGATGTACAAAGTATGAATTGGGAAAATTGGAAGTTGTCAAAAATGAAATGGAATGCATAAAGATTGATATCCTTGGCATTAGTGAGCTGAAATGCACTGGTTTGGGCCATTTTGAATCAGACAA
>NW_006921814.1:884876-894150 GCF_000298275.1 Orycteropus afer afer | reverse complement strand
CTGGACAATGAATAAGGAAGACTGAAGAAGAGTTGATGCTTTTGAGTTGTGGTGCTGGCGAAGAATGCTGAAGGTACCATGGGCTGCCAAAAAACTAACAGATCTGTCCTGGAGGAAGTACACCCGAAATGCTCCTTGGAAGCAAGAATGGCCAGACTTTGTCTCACCTATTTTGGTCATGTTGTAAGAAGGGACCATTCCTGGAGAAGGACGTCATGCTTGGTAAGGTGGAGGGTCGACGAAAGAGTGGAAGGCCTTCAACAAGATGGATTGACATGGTGGCTGTGATGATGGGCTCAAGTATAGCAGGGATCGTGGAGCTGGCACGGATTGGGCAGTGTTTTGTTCTGCTGTGCATGGGGTCGCTATGAGTCAGAAATGACTCGATGGCACCTAACAACAACAACATATGCATATGAGAGCTGGACAATGAATAAAGAAGACTGAAGAAGAGTTGATGCTTTTGAGTTGTGGTTTTAGCGAAGAATACTGAAAGTACCATGGACTGCCAAAACAGTGGACAAATCTATCCTGTAATAAGTGCAGCTGGAATGCTCCTTGGAAGCACAAATGGTCAAACTTCATCTCACCTACTTTGGTCATGTTGTCAGAAGAGACCATTCTGTGGAGAAGGATATCATGCTTGGTACAGTGGAGGGTCAATGAAAGAAGGGAAGGCCCTCAACAAGATGGATTAACACAGTGACTGCAATGATGGGCTCAGTTATATCAGTTATAGCAAGTATTATAAGGCTGGCACATGACCAGGCATTGTTTCATTCTGTTGTACATAAGGTCGCTATGAGTCGGAGCTGACTTGATGGCATCTAATAACAACAACAACACAGATAGTAAATGATATGCCAGGATTTGAATTCAGGTATATCTGTCATCAGAGCCCTCATTCTTCAAAGACAAGGCTATATTGCCCCCATCTATATGCAGTGCCTCAGAGCTCCCTGCCATACTTTTTATTAGTCTTCTTACTCCTCTGTGATACTGTTTTTTTTTAAGTATGATAAGAAAAACAAATTAAGAAATCAGAAAAAAAATTAATGTTTTTATTATTATTCATTTTATATATTTTCTCATTCTGTTTTAGATAATGAGTATTTCTTTGTTGATCCTGATGTAAAATTAACCAAAGTAGCCCCAGAAGGATGGAAAGAAGAACCAAAGAAAAAGAGCAAAGCTACTGTTAATTTTACTATGTTTTTCCGAATTAAATTTTTCATGGATGATGTTAGTCTAATACAGTGAGTGCACAGTTTCTATTTTGCCTTTTTGGCCCCTGATCTTTTGATTCTTTAGCTTACTGACACTGAATTGTTTGAATTAGATGAATTTGTATGCTTATGATGAAAATCATCTGAGATTTAAGATTCAAGATAAAAGTCTAGATGTTTTTGTGTATGTTTATTTTTTCAGACATACTCTTACCTGTCATCAGTATTATCTTCAGTTGCGTAAAGACATACTGGAAGAGAGAATGCACTGTGACGATGAGACTTCCATATTGTTAGCATCCTTAGCTCTCCAGGCTGAGTATGGAGATTACCAACCAGAGGTAGGATTTTTTTTTTTTCTCTAGGATCACTTTTGTGTTGGTGTTCTTATCTGTAGTGTAATTAAGGACTAAACCTGAGTGAGCTGTTTAATGTTTAGATCTAGAGATTTTTGAGGCTAATTTAGTGCCTTGAAATGATCAAGTACCTTGTGTACCTTGTTCTTCTACAATTGTACAGCATGGGGTTGCTTTTTATTTCTGTTTAAAATATCTCATTAGGGAGCTTAGGAATACCTAAGCTCTTGCCCCTCTTTCCTTCAATTTCTAACTAATGAAGACTAGGACAAAGATGACCAGTCAAATGTGAATAAAAGCGATCTGTCTTCCACACTTAACCATGCAATGCTGGACCAAGAACCTAGAAAAAACTCACTATATGGAGAAAAGATGGGCAAGGCCAGTGTTTCTGAATGAATTTAAGATGAAACAAGGGCAAGGGACTGTTCCACTTATGAACATCATCCTTCAGGACATTAACCCTTACTGTAGTGAAATGAGGAGTCCTTAGGTAACACAATAGTTAAGTGTTTGGCTAGTATCCAAAAGGTTGGAGGTTCAAGCCCACTAGATATGACCTTGGAAGAGAGGCCTGGTAATCTACTTCCAAAAGTACACTGCTACTGAAAACCCCATGGAGACCATTCTACTCTGAAACACATGGTGTTCCCTTGAGTTGGGATTTACTAGACAGCAACTTATTTGGTGGTTTGGTTTTGTTCAGGGGTTATAGTGAAAAGAGGTTCTTAAAAGTCAGTCTCTCCACAAGCTTGCTATTTAATTTGATCATTTCACCCCACAGAATAAAATGGAAAGATTGATACATTTCTTCTGAGACTTACTCCTCAGAGAGAGGGAAGAGAAGTAGAACTATCTTATCTCTTGACAGTGACAGAACTCAAAGGAGTAAGAGGGTTCACGCCTATAGTAGACAAACAGGATTGCTTACAAAAACGTTCTTCTTTCCAGGTCTATGGTATGTCTTATTTTAGACTGGAGCATTATTTGCCTGCCAGAGTGATGGAGAAACTTGAGCTATCCTATATTAAACAAGAGTTACCCAAGTTGCATAATACCTATGTGGGAGCTTCTGAAAAAGAGACAGAGTTAGAATTTTTAAAGGTAAGCATGCAAGATTACAAATGATAGACCTTGTGTTTTATTTTGTTTTTTCCCAAAATAATTAAGAGGTGTTGGAGGATACATACCTAAAATGCATATACCTGATACTATACACTATCTCATCTCATTTATTCCTGACTAAAACCCTATATCGTCATGTGCCACATAACATCCATTTGTAACATCTGAACACAAATAAGTCTGTGTCTCCCATCCTCTAAAGCCCAGTATATTAAAAATTTGAGGTACATACATAGTGGTTCATAATAAAAAACAGGTTCTACTTTGCAATAATTATTTTTGATGCATACAAAGGTACACTATATACTGTATACATGAAGACAGATACTTGACTGACATTGGATACAAACCATACCTAACTGTTTTGATTTATGTACAAATTTAACTTAAGTATGGATTTAGGAACAAAACTTGTTCATAATCTGGGGACTGTCTGTGTATGATATTTGATGTTTGCACAACATTCAAATCACATAATGTTCTATTTCACAGAACATACCATGGACATTAAGTGATGCATGACTGCATTTAAATACCCATTTTGCAAAATCTCAAAGAGGGTATATAACTTTCCCAAAGTCATGTAGCTGGGGATGGGGTACGGGAAGGTAAGGCAAAACTAGGATTTGACCTTATATCTCTATATATGACTGTAGATTCTTTGCTTTTATCTTATTTCCATTCTGTTGAAATCAAGATACATTATAAAAGTCAAAACAATTAAACTTGGTGACAGGTTGGATGGCTATGAAAGGCAAGTTCATACTGGTTCTAGAATTGTTTTGTTTTCTTTCGTAAAAGGCTAAAAGTTATATCCTTTAAAAAATCATTTTTCCACTAAATAACGACCAATTTGTGTATGGATGGCTGGTTGTTCCAGTTCTGTGCTTAGCTTCCTATGCAATCTCAGAGAAATAGTACAGCATTTGCAATCAATAAAGATAACACTTTGTGGGCTTCCAGTGTGAATTTGCAATATAAGAGATAGTGTTCTTTTGAAAAGAGAAGCTTTTCAGGACCTCTTCTGTTTCAGTTCTCTTTTTGTTGTTGTTGTTGTTGTTATGTGCCGTCCAGTCAGCCCTGACTCATAGCGACCCCTCCTTGGCTTTCCGAGGCAGTATCACTACGGAAGTAGGATTGCCCAACCTTCCTTCCGAGGAGTGGCTGATGGGTTTGAACCGCTAGCCATCTGGTGAGCAGTCATATTGTTACATCCTAGTCAGTTCTCTAGGATGTAACAATATGCCTTCTACTTGCTGCTCAGTACTGAGGGGAGCCAAGTTTCCCTTTACTATGAAAATCTTTGAAGGGGTTTCATTCACAGATTTACACCACCTTTTATCTAGGATTCATGGTAAGAAAGGCAAGATTGTTTTGTTTAAGTTGAATCTACATTTAAAGATTAATTATGTACTTATGTTTTCCTTAGTTACTCTATTTTTACACTTGTAAGAAGTAAATATCAAGTTGTATTCTTATTAATAAAAGTAAAATGCACATTGACACAATGGAAAAAAATCTACATGGATAATTGCAGTCAGAAAATCTTGCATTTCAATCCTTGTTTCAACTAGCTGAGTGATCTTAGTGTACTTAATCTCTCTGAGCTTCATTTTTCCCCTGGAAGAGTGTGTACCTAATATATAGTAGATTGCTCTACTGTTTGCCATAATATATCCTGTTACTACATTTTCCTTTAACTATATCTTTTTTTTTTTTTTTGGTAAATATATTCTCACCAAAACCTTCACCAATACATCTTCTGCATTTATAATTCAGTGACATTGATTTTTCATGTAGTGCCACCAGTATCACTATTCTTTCCCAAAATATTCTACCATTAACATAAATTCAATGTCCCCACCCCAAGCAAAAACTCCCCATTTCCCCCTTATTTTCACCCCTGCTAACAATGAATAATATTTGCTAATTTCATATAAGTGAGATCCTACAGTATTTGTCCTTTTGTTAGTGATTTATTCCATTCAGCATAACATTTTCAAGGTTCATCCATGGTGTTCCATGCATCAGAATTCATTTCTCTTATGACTGTGTAATATTCCATTCCACATTTTATTTATCCATTCATCTGTCAATGGACATTTCATTTGTTTCCACCTGTTGGCTATTGTGAAAAGTGCCCCAGTGAATATTGGTGTACAGGTTTCTCCCTTCACTTCTTTTGGGTGTATACCTAGGGTTGAGAGTGCTTGTTGTATGGTGGTTTATATGATTATATGTTCAGCTTTTTGAGGAATGACCAAACTGTTTTCCACAGTGGCTGCACCATTTTACTTTCCCACCAGCAATGGATGAAGGTTCCAATTTCTCCACAGCCTAGCCAACACTTGTTTTCTGTTTCATTTTGTTTTTATCATTGCCATACTAATGGCGGTAAAGTGATATCTTATTGTGGTTTTGATTTGCATCTTCCTAACAGCTAATGGCGTAGTGCCTAAGGCACCTGACTGCTAACCAGAAGGCTGGCGATTCAAGCCCACCAGCCACTCCTCGGAAGGAAGGTTGGGCAATCTACTTCTGTAGTGATACTGCCTCAGAAACCCAAGGAGGGGTCGTTATGAGTTGGGTGCAACTTGATGGCACATAACAACTACAGCTAATGATGTTGAACATCTTTTCATATGCTTATTGGACACACTTTTTTCTTTAACCTTAGCATCTTCTAACCTAACAAAGATTGTTTTTTATTATCTCTTTAATACACCTTTTGAAGTTATACATTTATGTTGCCTTTAAAATACTTTTATATTATTTTTAATTGGCTTTATTGAGGTATAATTTGCATAAAGAAAATTCACCACTTTTAAATGTTCGATTCAATGAGTTTTGAAAATTATATACAGTTAAACGAACCACCTCCACAATTATGAAGGACAGGGGTCAGCAAACTAAGACCCGCCTGTTTTGTAAATAAAGTTTTATTGGAACTTGGCTGTGCTCATTTGTGTACCTATTGTGCATGGCTGCTTTCACTTGCTGCTCTACAGCAGCAGCGTTGAATACTTACAGCAGAGATCATATGACCAAGAAAGCCTAAATTATTTCCTATCTGGCTCTTTATAGAAAAAGCTTTCCAATCCCTGATATAGCAAAGTTCCATGATGTCCCTTTGAAGTCAGTCCTAGCCCCTCACCCTGGAAATTACCGATCTTTTTATCATCATAGTTTTGACTTCTCTAGAATTTCATATAATCCTATGTATAGTATGTAGTCATTTGAGTCTATCTTCTTTCAGTTAGAAAAATACTTTTTAGATTCATCCATGGTGTGTGGTATTTTTATTGCTGAGTAGTTTTCCATTGTAGAGATACACAGTGTTTATTCTTTCCCTAGGTGATGAATATATAGCTGCCATAAACATTTACATATACTTGTTTGGGTGAACGTATGTTTTTATTTCTCTTGAATAAATACCTGTGAGTAGGATTGCTCGGTCTGAGGATAACTATATGTTTAACTTTGTAAAAACTGTGTAAGAAATTACCAAAGTAATTGTACAGTTTTTCAGTGCCACCAGCAGTGTCCCCATTGTTCTGCATTCTCATGAAAACTTGGTAATTTCAGTCTTTTAAAATTTTAATCCCTCAAATGAGTAGTGTTATACATTGTGGTTTTAATTTGTATTTCTATAAATACTATTTATGTTGAGCATCTTTTTATGTATTTGCCATTCAACTCTCTTCATTTTTAAAGTGTCTAATAACATTTGTTTCCTTATTGAGATGTACATATATGTTACACACACACACACACACACACACACATATATAATCCTTTATCAGGTATACACTTTACATATATTTAATTTCCCAATCTGTGGCTTGCATTTTCTTAACAATGTCTTTTGAAAGGCAAAAGTTTTAATATTAATGAATTTTTAATTTACCAGTTTTTTTTCTTTTATGCTTTGTACTTTCTGTATTTTATCTAAGAAATCTTTGCCTAATCCAGAGATTTTCTTCTTAAAATGTTATAGTTTTAGTTAGTTGTTATATTTGGGTCTGTGATTCATTTTGAGGTGATTTTCATATATCAAATGAGGTAAGAGTTGATACTCAATTTTTTCGTTTGTGTGGATAGCCAGTTGTTCCAGCCTTATTTGTTGAGAAACTATCATTTCCACTTTAAATTACCCTGGTAGGACTTCTGTATCTTTATATCACTTTTTACAAACATGCATTGCTATGGTGTATAGTATTGTCTCAACAGGTCTGCCAAAGGCTGACAGAATATGGAGTTCATTTTTACCGGGTGCATCCTGAGAAAAAGTCACAAACAGGAATATTGCTTGGAGTCTGTTCCAAAGGTGTCCTCGTGTTTGAGGTTCACAACGGAATTCGCACATTGGTCCTTCGCTTTCCTTGGAGAGAAACCAAGAAGATTTCTTTTTCCGTATGTCTGTTTAACCTTTATTTGGTTATATTTTAAAATAAGTATTGTCTATCTCCAACGTAACCCATCAATTGATTTTTCTTACATAAACTTTAGATTCTACCATCGAAAGGGTGAATATGACTCAATATTATTTAACTTTCCCTTCTTAGTTTTAGAAATATAATTAAGATGTTGTTTGTTTCTGGTTTTCTCAGGAACTGATTTTAGAAAGAGTCTTATACATTCCTAGCTAGTTATATGCTCAATTAACTTTAGTTAAATTACAACCAATTTGACTTCTCTGTTAAGTCAGATATTATTCTAAGATAGCAACTTCTCACATGGGGAAATCCTGCTAATGTGTTTAAAGAAGATAATCATCTTAACCCCTGGAAACCTTGTCTTGCTTAATAATAAATAGTAACATAGTTGTGATATCAGGATTGAAACACACTGTTAGTCTACCCCAGAAGTGAGTCAAAAGTGTATGTAGGTGTTTGTTTCCTAATGCTAATCAGAGGCCACTCATACTTTAGTTCATGTTTGGACTGAAATACAATCTTACCAGAATAATGTTGATAGGATATCAAGGTTTCAACTGATTGTAGAAAATCATCAACCTGGAAAACCTTTGAGATCAGGTTCCTATGAAACCCACAGGTACCACTTAGATTACCAGATAATAATGTGCTCTCTCAAGAAGGCTCAAGACCACCCTTATCTTCCCATGAATGTCAAGACCGGGAAATTAGCTGAGATTAATTTACTTTCCCCAGTAGAAATGTTAGCACAGCAAATGTCTTAGAGGAGAGCTTAGATTGAAGCAATCCAATCCAGTTTTGAGAAAGGAACAAGTAAAATAAGCATACTGTACACAGTACAGTACTGTATGCCATCTGCCAAGCCCCCATGCCAACCCTACTATACATGTATAGAACTAGTTCTGATCTAGTTCGTGTTTAAAGATCTCCATTAATAGTGAATAATAGACCACAAACCAATGCAAACTATTTTCTTTAATAGCATTTGTTCATCCTAGAGTTCTCTGTCTAACACAGATTTTCTTTTTTTAACCCTCCTTTTCTTCTAACTTCTGGGGAGATGGAAAAGCCCCTCTTTGTCTTTCTTATCTTGCACACTTTAGCCCCTTCCATCCGTAGGGTAAATATGAACTGATACTATTTAACTCTTCCTTCTTTGGGCACATTTCTTATATGTTGAAGTTGTTAGGTGCCATCAAGTCGTCTCCAACTCATAGCCACCCTATGCACAGCAGAACAAAACACTGCCCGATCCTGTGCCAGCCTCAAAATCCCTACTATACCTGAGCCCATCATTGCAGCCACTGTGTCCATCCATCTCATTGAGGACCTTCCCCTTCTTCATTGAACCTCCACTTTACCAAACATGATATCCTTCTCCAGGGAATGGTTCCTCTGACAACATGACCAAAGTAGGTGAGATGAAGTCTTGCCATTCTCACTTCCAAGGAGCATTCCAGCTGTACTTCTTCCAGGACTGGTTTGTTAGTCCTTTTAGCAGACCATGGTACTCTTAGCATTCTTCTCCAACACCACAACTCAAAACCATCAACTTTTCTTCGGTCTCCCTTATTTATTGTCCACTTCTCACATATAAAAGACACTATTGAAAATACCATGGCTTGGGTTAGGTACTGTCTACCAGTTAACACTTAAAGAGAATCAAATATTATTATTATTTGGCTCAAACCTGTTCATCTTTCTTAGATGTTAAATTATCTATAATATCACTTCTTATATTCAGATCTCTAACCTGTCTTTCATAATCTTTGTGTATGTATGTGTGTTATCTGCCCTTCTTTCCTACCTTTGTGTATCCCAGTTTTATAGCCTTTTTAACTGATAAACTAAGGAGAGCCTGTCTTTTATATTAATAATTCAACCAGTGAGAGAACTTTATAGCTGTGGAGTTCAATATCCTTGTTAACTACTTAATAGTGGTTAAGTTGTATGTCTGTTAAAAAAAAAAATAAAAATCCCCAACTATTTGAATAGTTACTGGCTATACTACTGGGTCAGCCCCAGGGTTACAGGTGAGGAGAGACAACTCAGGGACGCCCAAAGTAGCAGGCTGGAAGAGCAGGAGAAAGGAGATTAAAAGCCAGGAAGCCAGAGAGAAGAGCAATCAGCC
>NW_006921814.1:858306-881551 GCF_000298275.1 Orycteropus afer afer | reverse complement strand
GATTGTGGGGCTGGCGTGGGATCGGGCAGTGTTTCGTTCTGCTGTGCATGGGGTCGCTATGAGTCAGAAACGACTCAACAGCACTTAACAACAACAACATACTACTGGTAGGAGCTCTGGTAGCATAGTGCCTGAGGCACCTGACTGCTAACCAGAAAGCTGGCAGTTCAAACCCACCAGCTGCTCCTGGGAAGGAAGGTTGGGCAATCTACTTCCATAGTGATACCGCCTCGGAAACCCAAGGAGGGGTCGCTATGAGTTGGTCCAACTTGATGGCACGTAACAACAACAACAACATACCACTGGTATTCAAGATACTAGTTTGGGACTACTATATCTTTAATTCCTGTCTAACAGTTACTGATTTCTTCTTTTAACAAAGAGAGAAGTGGTTTAGACCCAGAGATTTCATTAGCAATAGTAGCTAGGTAGAACTTAATAATGTTGTTCTGTTTTTATTGTATCTATTGGAATGAATTTGTATCTGTAAGAAAAATCATTTAAAAAACTAATAAATAAACAACAACAAATGATGAAGGTGGTACTTAAATGGCTGAAGTTCATATGATACTCTGTTACCTTTTGTGAGCCTACTAAATCTGTTTGTTCTACACCTATTTCTGCATTTGGAGTAAAGGCAAGTGTCATGAAGTAGAAAAAAAAATTGCACACTAGAAGAATTTAAGTGCTAGAGTAGAATCTAACTAGACATAAGTAATTCTACAGACACGTTAGTGATAGGTACTTGAATATCAATTGCTAGTCTTTCAGGACATGTGGATCTCCTCCTTACTACGTCAGTGCTAATTAATTTGGGGATGCCCTCTTTCACAGGAGGCATTCCTTTTTCAAGAAACATCATGGTGATAAAGTTGATACATGCTTCTCTGCCTTTCTCTGATTTGAGCAAGAATCACTATCTGTAAATACTGATGTGGTTCATCTCTCAACCCAGCAGAGTTGTTATCCAGTGTCTCTCCCAATCCCACATTTTCTTCAGCTGTCCCAGCCTTCATGCCACCTAAATTCTACTTGATTGCATCACAGCTCCTGTCATTATGAATAAAGTAATTCTTGGTGAATTTTGATTTTGTTACGCAAGGGCGTAGAACAAATATTTCTCATTATTTCTTTTTCAGATAGCTTTAATGTTGTTAAAAGATTTCTGTAAACTCAAAGATAAATAATGCCAGTAAAAGAAACCATATTTCTCTTGCTAGTGACTTATATATAGTCTGATTTGGGCTATAGTTTCAAAATGTAACAAGTGATATTGTATTTTTTTGTATATAAGATTATAGTTTTGTATTAGATGTAGGTCAAGGAATACTCTTGTTTAGTATTAAAAAATATAATATCTCACCTTATTACTTATAGTTCAGATAATGTGGTCATATAAAAAAGTCACAGAGAAATTTTTTCTTATTATTAATACCCTTAATTAATATTATAGAAAAAGAAAATCACATTGCAAAATACATCAGATGGAATAAAACACGCCTTCCAGACAGACAACAGTAAAGTATGCCAGTACCTGCTGCACCTCTGCTCCTCCCAGCATAAATTCCAGCTGCAGATGAGAGCAAGACAGAGCAACCAAGATGCCCAAGATATTGGTAAGGAGATGCAGATGTGTCTAGGGTGTATGCATGGTATTTGCCACAAATTTTAAAAGAACTCCCATAGAATGAGATAAAGTACAAGGCTTATAGACATGAAGTGATTTAGTCCACCTTATAAAGATGTCACAAATGAAGCTAAGGTTTCAACTTCATGTTCATTTTGAAAATAATACTCAGAAAATCAGTGTCAAAGAGTACCTGTTAGAAAGTCTCTTGTGCTTAGCAATAGTTTAAGCAATGTAGGTAGTATGCACATGTATACAGTAAACTTACATTTTACTTAGGAAGGGGACTCCAAAATACATGAAGCAATAATATATAATAGAAGTTCAAGATTTTAATAATAGGAGATTATATCCAACAGATTCTGTACTCTGTATCACAAGAGGAGAGGTAGATGAAGGCTAGAGTAGTTGAGATGTAACAATTGAATTGGAATTTGAAAGACAAAAATAATTTAAGTAGGTTGAACATAAATGCAAGGGCTTTCCAAATGTGGGAAAGAATATACAAAACAAAGTGGTATTGGGCAGGAGGTGTGATATGTGCACTGAGAACAGTGAAAATAGTGAACCACAACAGTTTGTGGACAGTAACTTTTCCACCTATTAGTCTTACTTGGATTCATCCCTACTCTGAGGTTGAGATGATTAACAATAAAATAGTTGAGATAGTGGTTTCAGTGTCTTTTGAAAAGACAGCAGCTTTTGCGGGAAAAACATCTCAGAACAAAAATATTTAAAGCTTACTCTGCAAGACTTCATGTAGAGATTAGTTACAGAAATCCAGTTCTGCAGTTAATTCTTGCAGATTTAAGTTGAAACATTCTAAAGACTTTGATTTAGAACAAAAAAAATTAGTGGACTAGCACTAATGACTCTGTGCAACAGAGCTCTGTTGAATTCCTTACCTGAAATTTCTCACATTCTGAAATCTTACAGAAAATACTTTCCCAGTAGGATAAGACTGGGTGTGATGGCCATCATATCAGTAGATATTTCTCAGACCTTTCAGAATCCATATGGGGTGAAGCCTTTTGCTTATTAAAAATGAAGATTCTAGGAACTCATCTCAAACTTGGTGAATCACAGTTTTTGGGAACTGGGTCCCTGGAATCTACATTTTAACAGACTTTCCTAAGTAAGAAATTTTATGCATACTAAAATATGATAACCATTGCTAAAAAGTAATCTCATTATGCCTTTTCTTTCACAATGTTGCTAAAAATTTGTATGCTCTTTTTGTTTTCAAAGTACAGTGAAATATCAGTCTTACTAGAGCTGTCAGCATTCCTACTTAGAGTAATATTCTATTTAATACAAACCAGATTTGCATAATTGAAAGTTATATCATTATTGACGTGGTATATAGTGAAAAGAGCCAGAAGACAAACGTGTGTAGCCACACTTCCATCCTCAATATTTCTGATACTGAAAAACAATACATAATAGTTAAGAGCATGCGCTCTGAGGCCAGATCACCAGAGTCCAGTCTGGCTCTGTTACTTACAAGCCTTGAAACTTTGGGCAAGCTGCTTAGATTCTCTGCTGTGGTTTCCCCATCTGCAAAATGATTATCATAATTATACTACATCTTAAAATTGCTGTGAAGACAAAATGAGTTCATTCATGCAAAGCATTTAGAAGAGTGCCTGGTGCAGAGTAAGTATTCAGTAAATATCCATCATTATTATTACCATCACCATTGTCAACATTATTTTTGCTACTATTTTTACCACCACCACCATCACTACTACTGACTGACTTTAGTAACTGACTTTTTGGAGTTTCAGTTTCTTCATCCATGAAATGGGAATACTCTTACTTTCACAGGTTTGTCCCTAGGATCACGACAGCTATTTATCCTTAAATTCATATGTAAAAGCATTTTAAATTTAAGTAAGATCACACTATCTACATCCTTTCCCAGATTTTTTTTTTTAAAACTTCAGGAATTATTTTTTACTTAGAGTCAGGTGAGAAGTAACTACCTTCCTCCTTAACTATGTACTGAACTCCAAGTCATTTACTGTCAAATCGATTCCAACTCACAGAGACCCCATGTGTTGGGGAATAGAACTGTACTCTTTAGGCTTTGCAAGGCTGTGACCTTTCAGAAGCAGATTGCCAGCCCTTTTTTCCTGAGGACCATCTGGATGGGTTGGAACTGCCAAACTTTTGATCAGTATTGGAGCATAACCATTTGTGCCATGAAGGGACTTCTATGTGCTATACAAGTGAAAATAACTGACATCATCTGAAGGTTGATGAAAAACATGTACTACTGCTTTAGAGTCATAGAATTGGTGCTAGATGGACCTTAGTGGCCATTAAGTCCAAAATTTTACTAATGAGGAAAACAGTTTCAGAAAAGTGTTTTGCCGGACCTTAAGCTAGTGTGAGGTCATCCTTGGCTGGAACCCTAATCTCTTAATTCCTAATCCAGTATTCTCTTTTAATGAGTTTCTGAAGAAGTAATTTGCATGGAATTCACTTTACTTAGATTAAGTCATTATTGAGCACTTACTATTCATAAGATAGTATGTTAGCTACTGTGAGATAACAGAAACAAATTAAGTACCTCTTCTCAAAAGACCATAAAATTAAGGTGAAGACACAAAAAAGTACACAGTGGTGCAAGGGAGTGAACAATAGCAAAATCAGATAAAGTAGTATGGATTGCTAACTTAGTATGCAACTAGCAAAAGCCTTTGACTTAAAATTTGAAAAATTGATTTTAGGATATAGGCTCATCCTGATGCCCTTTTTTCTACTGACAGTCCATGTTGGAGTGTGTTCCAGATGAAAGACAATGGGATAGACTAGATAAGTGGACAGTTCATCATCCCATCCCTTGGACATATGCAGTATTTGAAGTCCTACTAGAAGCAGGCTATGGATATATTTGAACTGCATAATACCTGATATGTTCACAAGACAGAAGTAGCCTAAACTAAACTGATTGCCATTATTCCTGTCAAAGTTTGGTCTATATTTCCCTTAAGGGTGAAGAAATCTGTTGGATGTAAAAGCAGTTCCTGGTAATTGAATCTACGTGAAAGTCAGTTTTGCTTCTTTGATTAAAGGCTACTATTCAAGTGAAAGAAAATAGAAATAATGCTATCTGTGCTAATTAAAACCCCAAATTTTAAATTTATGGTCATCTTAGGAATTTTAAACAGAGCTCTTATTTACTATGTTTTAAGCTTGATGGTCCACTTGTACTTCAGAGAAAGAACATTGATGGGTAAATTTTCCTGGAGCCAATGAGACATGATTATTAGTTGAAACTTCTAATGCAGGAATATTAAATGTCTTCAATGTCTTCCTACTTATTTATGCCCGAGATGAAAAATCAATTATTAAAACTCCTAAGATCTGGAAAATAGATGAGCAGAATCTAAAGATCTAAGTCAGAGATCATTTTAAACTACATGCTGTATTTCCTTTATTAAAATAACTTCTCATAGAGATACTACAGTGTTTGACATTTTCTTTTAAATGGTTTCCCCAGATATTTTTCATAGTGGTCACACTGTGTTCTTTATGGAGGGCAACACAGGGGTGATACTTTCCAGGAGACCAAGGGGAAGCTTTGGAATGTGGATCACTAAAGCATGAACACCTGTAAAATTTCAAATATATGCTCCTGGCTCTTTATTGACATGAAAGGATTTTGAAATTCTAAAATTCTCTGGCATAATGCTTCCTGTTAAGAACCTCAAATGTTCAAATACTGATATCGCATTGGCCCTCACACATTAAAATAGCTATTAGTTAAAAACTATCTCTAAATTTAGCCACTGCAAGAAGGCTTTGGATGCATATTTAGGAGTGAAAGAAGTGTAACCATAAAGGGACCCCCCAGTGCTGTGGTCATATTAATATATTAGCAGAAACCAAAAAAAAAGATGTGTAATATTTGCTTCTACTATAGCTGCCGTGTTTCAGTTAAAACATGACGTCAACAAGGTGTGCCTGTGGGATTAGCATAGTAGGGTGAAATAATAAAAGAAATAATTTGCCTTGTGCTTTATTGGTAACAACTCTACTGAGATAAAATTCACACACCATGTAATTTCACCCATTTAAAGTGTATAATTCAGTGGTTTTTAGTATATTCAGAGAGTTGTGTAACCATCACCATAATCTGCCTAAAACTTTTAAAATATAATAAAACTTCTTCTCTGGGTGAAATGCTTCTCTGACAACTGCTTTGTCAGGCAAGTATTCACCACATTGTCCCATTCAGGTTTCTCCCCTCCCTCTCCCCATCCTTGCTTTGCTGATATTTTAGCAGAGACACGACTAGGGTTGAAAATTTCTCTATTCAGATGTCTTTCTCATTTCTAACTGAAACCCATAATTGGGAATTTGGGGTAGTAAGCTTGAACCCCCAATCATTATCAGATCCAAGAGAATCATTACATGAAGGAGGAAGTGAGGCTGTGGCTATGAGAAAGCTAAAGGATGGAGAGATGGTATGAAAACCAGGATCTCCAAAACGCCTTTTGAAAAATCTTTGATTGCCAGACTTTGAAAGCTTCCTACTTATGCTGGCAATCATAATGATTGAAAACTGCATGCTGTATTTCCTTTATTAAAATAACTTCTCATCGAGGTACTGCAGTGTTTCCATTGTGTAAAGCAATCCTGTTTCCTTGTAGAGAGAGCTTCGTTTAGGAGCCTGAATCTCCAAGCAGAGTCTGTTAGAGGATATAATATGGGACGAGCAATCAGCACTGGCAGTCTGGCCAGCAGCACACTGAACAAACTGGCCGTTCGACCCTTGTCAGTGCAAGCTGAGATTCTGAAGAGACTATCCTGCTCAGAGCTGTCGCTTTACCAGCCATTGCAGAACAGTTCAAAAGAGAAGAGTGACAAAGCTTCCTGGGAGGAAAAGCCTAGAGGGATGAGTAAATCATACCACGATCTCAGTCAGGCCTCTCTCTCTCCTCATCGGAAAAATGTCATTGTTAACATGGAATCCCCACCACAAACCATTGAGGAATTGGTGGGAAAACCATTTCACCAGATGGCGAGATCTGACACAGAATCTCTGGCAGAATTCACAAAACTTAATAAGTAAGAACATTATTAACTAACCCAAACTACATATTTGTAAATTCTACATTTCATATGTTTCTTTTTGTTTTGACATTTTATTACTTTCACCATTTTTTTTTTTTACATTGACACTTCCCCCTCCTACCTTCCTTTTCCCCCTTTAGTTCAAAGTCTGTTGCAAGTGTAAATAGAAGTCCTGAGAGGAGGAAACAGGAATCAGACTCATCCATTGAAGACCCTGGTCAAGCATATGGTATAGGTCAGCATAAACAAGCTTACCTTCTTTCTCCCCTACCTTGTGCTTTTAGTGAAAAGTGGACAAGACAGTGTTAATTACCTAATTATTTTTGATTCTGTGTCTTGTTGCCAAAATTGCTTATAAACACAAAATTTCAGGCTGTTTAAAATATGTCAAGTTAAGTAAAATATGGCTTGATGGCACAGACTATTATTTAGCTTCCTCCTACCCACAGTAGACATGGCAGTCATATTGAAAAAACACATACAGCCTTGTACCATTGCTTTTGAAGCACCCTCTTTTGAATTTTCCTTATAAGCCTGTATGAGTGGATTCCAATAATGCTGGTATTTTTTTTCTAAGAAAGTTTTATTTAGGGTGCTTTCAGTTTAACATGGGAGCTCTGGTGGCATAGTGCCTTAAGGCATTTGACTGCTAACCAGAAGACTGGCTGTTCAAACCCACCAGCCCTTCCTCAGAAGGAAGGTTGGGCAATCTACTTTCATAGTGATACCGCCTCAAATACCCAAGGAGGGGTCGTTATGAGTCGGGTCCAACTCGACGGCACATAACAACAGCAAAAACAACAGTTTAACATAAATGGAATTGTCTCTAAAAATATAATTTTATGATTCTTACAAAATGTCCTTTGGTTGGTAGATAAAATTCTTAATCAACTTATGTTTCTTCACCTTCTTCCTGCTGACGCCTATTATTAAATATAGAAGCTGTGTATGTTTCCTATTGCCTTGGGCATCTTCAAAGGAAAATGAACTTGAGTCAGTCACTCAAAGGAGTAGAGAGCTAAGCATATAGGTCTGGACTACAACTCAAAATAGAAAACAGGGGGGAAGACAAGGAAACCCTCTTCTGTTGTTGTTTTACTAAATAATACTACTTAACTCTCTCCCTAGGCCCAAAGGTTAGATAATTGAACCCTAATTACACAAAGTTAAGAATTATTTTTTTATCCTGTAATTAGATTGGGAGTATGTAAAGTAAATGAAGTTAAAAGAGAACTCTATATTATTGTTGATAAATATGGAAATCAAGATTAATTTATTAAGGTGTCTCCCACAACTTTCCAGAATTTACACTGTCATCAATTTCAGTTGAATCAGTAAAAAAAAAAAAAAAATAGGTAAAAGGCAGTATTTCACTCTGTTGGTAAATCTGTGTATTCAAAATCTCCTAAAAATAGCCAAGAAGAGACTGATGACCTATGAAAATAGCCTAAAAAGAGACAAATTCAATCTTTTAAAGGACACTTTTCCAAATATACTCACCTGTAATGGGATTCCGAGCCATTTTTACTGGAAGGCTTTGCTCTAAATAAGAAACCATCACATATCAGAAGTAGAAAAGTCATGAACATAGCAGTTCATCAAAACAAAACCAGATAGAGTAAAATTCATCCATAAAAGGAATTTATTTTCTGCATTTGAGTTTTCATTAAAATTATTCATTCTTATTGGATACTGAATTTTCTTTTAACATGAGCTTTGAAAACTCATTTGTTTTATCATTTTGTATTTGTCAGAAATAATATTTGCATTTAAATTTATTCTACAAGATAATATGCATAACTTGGACTTTAAAAATAGTTAAAATGCCCATTATAAAAGTAAAAATGCCCAAATAAAGTCTGGGAAGACTTTATTTTCCTAGTGTAAATAAAAGAAATGTTGCTGTCTTAATGATGTATTCTTACTAATTTATCAGAAGAATTTATTTATTATCTAGTATCTGACCATTTTATAAAATGTCTAATAATGTAATTTATGTCACAGGAATGACTATGCATAGTTCTGGAAATTCTTCATCCCAAGTACCCTTAAAAGAAAATGGTAGGTTTACAAGTACTTTTCCCCTCATTTCCATCATAGCTTATTTCTTTTCTTGTATTTGATGAGATAGTGTTGGACCTAATATTGAAGTCTTCAATACCATGCAGCTTTAGGCCTTACTTTGGAGTTAAAGGAGATTTGTATTTGTCAGTAGCATGGTGAAGCGATGTGACCTTTCATTTAGGTAGCCTGATGAACCAGAGAAATGATAGATTAGCAACAACGACTTAATTGGAAAGCTAACATAGTAGTTCAGGTGAGAGATACTTTTGATCAAATAGGGTTTTAACTGAGGCATTTATTTTAAAGGATACCTGAGCTGAATCTTGAAATAGAAGGATGATTAATTGAGGCAGAATGGTGGGGATGAGCATGGAGACATGAGAGCAGATAAGATAACAAATTCAGGGAATTTCAAGAGTCTAAGTACGGAGGAGGTCTTGCGGGGAAGGTAAAGCTGGAGAGCTAAATAGGGACCAGATTATTAAAGCACGCTGAGTCTTATCCTAAACATTATAGGGAGAATCTTAAAGAATTTATGTGTTGAAATTTATATTTTAGAAGGAGTCCTAAAAGAAACAAAGTTGTAGGAAGAAGTCCAGAAATTTTCAATGCATTAAAAGTGGATTCAAATTTATTAAGATTTATGTTACAAAATGCTTTCATGTACATTATCTTATTTGATCTTTCTAATAACTTTCATAGGTAGAAAGATGCTTTATTACCCTTTATATACTACTTGCTTCTAAAAATATTTCAGAACACATTTACCCTAAAACCAAAACCAAACCCACTGTTTTTAAGTCAATTCCAACTTCTAGCGTGACTCTGTGGTACACAGAAGTGCCCCATAAGGTTTCTAAGGCTGTGAATCTTTACAGAAGCAGACTGCCTCATCTTTCTCCCATGAAGCAGCTGGTGGGTTTGAGCCATTGACCTAGTTACCAGCTGAATTAGCCACTGCACCCACCAGAGCTCCTCATTTACCCTCAGACTTTTAAAATGGAAATAACCAAAAGGCTGATGAAAAAGAGGCAAGTATGCTAATCAAAAGTATTTGTATGGTGGAAATTGGTGAAGCTTTAAGTTTAGTTCTCATTTTCCTGGTAAAATCAACACCGAGACCCACTGCCATCAAGTCCATACAGACTTATGGCAACCCTTTAGGACAGACTAGAACTGCCTCACAGGGTTTCCAAGGCTTTAAGTTGTTACAGAAGCAGAGAACCTCATCTTTCTTCCACAGAGCAGTTCATGGGTTCGAACTGCCAAGCTGTTTAACAGCCAAATGGTTTAACCACTATGCCACCAGAGCTCCTCATTTTCCTTATAGCTAAGGCAAAAAGGAAGGCTGAGAATAGGTTGCACCATATGAAACTGCTTTTTTTTAAGGTAGAACTGTCAAATACCACAGTACTAATAGAAATTTGTTGTTGTTGTTGTTATGTGCTGTCGAGTCGACCCCGACTCATAGCGACCCCTCCTTGGGTTTCCGAGGCAGTATCACTATGGAAGTAGGATTGCTCAACCTTCCTTCCAAGGAGTGGCTGGTGGGTTTGAACCGCCAGCCTTCTGGTTAGCAGTCAAGTGCCTTAGGCACCATGCTACCAGAGCTCCTACTAATAGAAATACACAGACTAATTCTTCAAGAGAGGAAGATTTTTCTTGGAAGTAAAATTGTTTCCAAAAGGAAATAATACTCACAGTGTCTTAGACACTTACAGCAAATGAAGGATTATTTTTCATTTCTTGTTTGTTTATTTGTTTAATGTATCAATCCTAAAAAAAAAAAAAAATGGCCTGAGTATTTATCATTAAAAAAATTAGTGAACTTATACTTGGACCTGTTACTAAGACTCTGGTATATAGCTTTCTCTTTTTCTTTTTTTTAAATTTTATTTATTGTGATTTGGGTGAAGATTTAGGTATATAGCTTTCTGATGAACATAGCTTCTTATGTGAACTAAATTGAGAATACTTACATACCTAAAAACAGCTTAATTATTAATATGTACCTGATGATATTAATTATTGGCTAATGTTCATTGAATGATTACTAGATGCAAACCACTATTCTAAGCACTTTCTATTTATTTCACATTAACCCCTATAACTACCCTATGAGGTGTGTGCTGTTAGTCCTTTTTACAGGTGAGATGATCAAAGCATAGACATGTTGAATTATGTAGAAGGTTATAGAACTTAGCAGAGTCGGAGCCATGATTTGAACACAGGTAGCCTGGTTAAGACGCTTGACTGCTAACCAGACGGCTGGCGGTTCAAACCCACCAGCCACTCCTCGGAAGGAAGATGGGGCAATCTACTTCCGTAGAGATACTGCCTCGGAAACCCAAGGAGGGGTCGCTATGAGTCGGGTCTGACTCAATGGCAAATAACAACAACAACAACAAGCCTGTTTACAGGGCCCATGCTCTTCACCACTCTTTGCCTCCCAAGCATGACAGCAAAAACAAAACTCTTTGCCCTTGAGTCGATTCCGACTCATACAGACCCATGGGACATAGTAGAACTGCCCTTTCCAAGGCTGTAAATCTTTATGGAAGCAGACTGCCATATCTTTCTACAGCAGAGTGACTGGTAGGTTCTAACTGTTGACTTTTTTGGTTAGCAGCTAAGTGCTTTAACCACTGTGCAAGCAGGTCACTTCCAAAGCATGACAAAAACAAAACCAAACCCACTGTCATCGAATCGATTCTGACTCAAAACGACCCTCATTGGGTTTCCAAGGCTGTAAATCTTTATGGAAGTAAATTGCTTCATCTTTCTCTCATGGAGGAGCTGGTAGGTTTGAAGTGTTGACCTTCTAGTTAGCAGCCAGATATCTTATTCACTACGCCTTCCCAAGCATGACAATGCCTAATTATTCTTCTTTTAAAAAAAAAACTTTTCCATAGTAGCTGCACCATTTTACATCCCCACCAGCATTAACTCCACATTCACACTAACACTTGCTAGTTTCTGTTTTTTTGTTTTTTTTTTCTGATAATAGCCATCTTAGTGGGTGTGAGGTAGTATCTCATTACGGTTTTGATATGCATTTCCCTAGTGACTAATGGAGGGGCCCTGATGGGGCTGTAGTTAAGGCGTTGGGCTGGTAACAAAAAGGTCAGTGGTTCCAACCCATCAACCACTCTGTGGGAGAAAAAAATGAGGCAATCTGCTTTGTAAAGATTTATAGACTTGTAAACCCTATGTGGCAATTCTACTCTGTCCTGTGGGCCACTATGAGTCAGAATCGACTCAGTGGCAATGGGTAGTGACTAATGACATTGATCATATATTCTTCTGCTTATTGGCCATTTGTATACTTTGGAGAAATGTCCATTTAAGTCCTTTGCCCATTTTTTAATTAGGTTGTTTGTCTTTTTGGTGTTGAGTGACAATGCCTAATTATTCTTAGGTATCATGTCTCTCAGCTAAACTTTTGAAAGAAGCTGGATGATAATCTGTTCAAGGGAGAGAACCTGAAATGTGATTTAATCCAGGTTCTCATTGGGGAAATATGAATTTAGATTGGATACCAAGTGAATATGTACAGGGTAGATTTTCTGTAAAACCTTTAAATCCTCATTGCTCCACCTGCTTCCTATAGAGGAAAGGCCAGTCCACCTTTTTATGGAGGTTGTGTCCTTGTCAACCTACATCAAAGTCATGTTTCTCCTTCAGTTCTCTATGAATCTGCCCAAGTAGCCTGAATTAGAACTCTGTTGAGAATCTTGAGGTTTCACATAAGAGGGCATGGCAGAGATGTTTTTCCAAATAAGGTAACCTAAAAGTTAAATTACTTGCCCATGAGTTTTATTCTAATTTCTATATTCTTCCTTCTGATCAAAATTATTACATGGAAATTGGAAATTATTACATGGAAACTAATTAATATTGAATTTTTTGTCACTTAATACAAAGACCAATGTATAAAATTCCGTATTACTTTTTGTAACCCCCAGATATTCTTAAAGAATGTGAAACTTTGAAAGAGAAGATAAAAGAAAAAAGTCACAAGTCCTTTAATCATCTCACACTTTGAAACAGAGACATGGAAAAAATTCTAATCCCTTGGTTAATAGTGATTTCCAAATAAGGTTGCTCCATCTTTCAAAAACCACACTGCTTACAATACTCCTTGGTAAAAGAGTAAAATCAAAAACTATATAAATATGCAAAACTTATGTAAAATTTATTTTTAATGTTTCATGTTACTGTGCAATAATTGAAAAGTAATATTTAGCTACGTTTGTCCCACTGTGTCCTAAAGTATCCAAACCACAAAATGCACGCGAGCTTTTTATGAGTTTAAACACGGCAATCTTAAAAATCTTAAAGCAAAAATAAAATGAGGGAGGAGAGAAGAACCTCTTACAAAAGAGGTTCTATAGGTGCACAGTAACAACATGGTACAGACACTGGAACTTTCCCTCCATATTAAAATGTATCACTGCCTTTATGAACATTCTTAATTCCATGTAATAAAATGTTGTATGAGTAGAATTAAGATTTTAAAACACACTGCTTAGTCAGATGTCAAGAACCAGTGTAATTTCAAATGCTAGTTGTTTTCCCTCTTAGTTAAACCACTTGGCTGCTAACTGAAAGATTGGTGGTCCAAACCCATGAGCCAACAACCCATGGCAGAAATATATGACAGTTTGCCTCTGGTAAGATTTGCAGCCTTGGAAACCCATGAGGCAGTTCTACTATGTGCTGTGGGGTCACTATGAGTCCAAATCAACTTGATGACACTGGGTTTTTTGTTATTGTTGTTTTTTAAGGCTTAATTAGAATACATACAAATTATACATAATGAAAATTTTAATACAAACAAAAAATCCTAAATGCTCACAAAGGATTGAAGAGATAGGGAATTAACCAGAAGTAAAAGGATTAACTAAATTGAGGACTTAGAGAAACATTAAAGTTTAATCCAAGCCAAGCCTTTTCATTGTATGGATTACTTAAATGGGTCCTAGAGATGTTAAGTGGCCTCAGCTCACTCAGCTAATTAGTTCTGTTACAGACATAAAACTCCAGGATTTCAGTTATGATCCTTTTATCTGTCACCCAAGCAGATACCATATTAGGTAATATAGCAAGTAAAAACACCTCTTTGTTTTCATACCATTATGATGCTACTGACCCTTCATCTGCAAGGTCCATGATTTGAGTCTTTTTCCCTAGGGAGCATGATAGATTGATCCAGAGCCCCTTTTTTAATTCACCTCCTCTTCAAATCAATGGCATGGATCTACCTAACAGTTGGCTGGGGTCAGTGAACAAAAAAAAATTTTTTGGGGGTAGTTCTGGATTTTTTTTTTATTGTTTGTTTGGGGTTTGTTGGTTTTATTTGTTGGCTGTTGACTCACACTGAGATTGATCCTATAGCTTTGGCCTCCTCAGAATCATGCTCAGAATCACTGGGAAAGTGAATTTGTTCAGTCATAGACTACGATATCTATGTACAAGTATTGTATCTGTTAGTACAACTATTGTAATTGTGGACTGCATAGTATCCACATAAACCTTATGAAAGAAAGATAAAGAAGACAATAGAGCAACAGTTTATAATGCAGAAAGAGTATACATTTACTTCCTGAATTATATACATCTATCAACTCTTCTTAAAGTATTTCCCAGGTAAACTAATGGGAATGGAACCTGCGTAAAGAACTGAATATTTCAAATTGAAGTTATTTTCCACTTTAAAGGTGCCCTGGTGGCTCAGGGGTTAAGCACTTGGCTGCTTGCTAATCAAAAGTTTGGCAGCTTGAACCCACTATCACAGGAGAAAGATGTGGCAGTCTGCTTCTATAAGGATTTATAGCCTTGGAAGCCGTATGGAGCAGTTCTACTCTGTCCTGTAGGGTCACTATGAGTCAGAATTGACTCGATGGCATTGGGTTTATTTATTTGTTTTGCAATTGAAAGTTTGTTTTGTTTTTACAAATTTTGCTGTGTGTATGGAATATATTTAACAGGAGAAGAAACTTGTTTTAAGGATTTGAAAACATACACTTTGAATATTAATGCTTATTTCCATATAGTAATTAAAATAACAGAGAAATATTTTAGTGTTTGAAATACCTAGCTGCCTCACTTTCAGAAATTCAGAAATTCTATTCAATCTTTATTTAATTCTACAAATGCCATTCATTTTACTTGGGTTTTCATATGCTGTATATGCTCAGTTCCTCTTTCCTCTTATTTTAAACTAATAGGAGAAATATTTTGAACATCTCCTATGTGAAGAGAATACCAAGATTATTAGAAACCCAGCATGTGCCCAGTACTGTTCAGTAGAATGCAGCTGCACACCAACACCCTTTCTTCCTTTTGTCCTTATGTTAATAAGTCACTTTACACCACCCAGACTAGGAGGGAAGGGGTGTGAGGGAGGTTGCTCTGTTAAAAGAGTTGATTAGCAAAGCTTCCCTTTCGATCAGCTGTTTGCCAGATCTTATACTCTACTCAAACTGATCTATGACATTTCCCTGGAACATTTTCTGCCTTCTTGCCACCTCAGCTTTTGCAGTGTCTTACTTGCTTTATAACCATCTCCATATTCCACTTTTTAAAATCCTACCCTACTCCCTGTAAGTCTTTCCCTTTACTTCCAGCAGAAAGAAGCTTCACCACTCTCATAGCTGCTGAGGCACTTCTTAGGACCTCACTTCTATGTCTGACTTTTGCTTTGTAATGTAGCTATTTACTACTAATACGAAGACTGTCTCATTGCTCTTGTAGCCGAATGTTATTTAGCTCACATTTACTGTGCTAGCCACTTCCATGTACATTCTCTCATTCTGTTTCTCAAAGAGCCTAATGAGGCTTTGAAAGGAAAGTGACTTCAGTAAACAATTGAAGGATGGAAGAAGAGTTGAATAAATTCATGAATAGTCAAATCGTAGTGGTGAACCCTTGAATATAGAGAGTTTACTCTGTTGCTTCTAGCTCTGTCTCTGGTGCTGCTGAATCCATTTCAACTCCTAGCAACCCCATATGATGGCGTAGAACTGTCCACATAGGGTTTCTTGGCTGTTGTCCTTACAGAAGCAGATTGCCAGGCCTTTCTTCCATGGAGCCTAGAGAAAAAATAAACATGCAAAAATATCTATACACACATCTCTTAGCCAAACGAATAACACAAATAACCAGTCCTGTTAGTACTAATGTTGTAATTGGAAGAAAATAGCCACTTTATTTTTTAATTATTTGAAAGAACACCTGTGACTTCTAGCAGATACTCCATATCAACATTAAGAATATTGATCAGTTTTTTAATTGAGGGCAGATGCACTCTGTATAAATCAAATTGACTTTGTCTTCACAAAAGCTTATATAAAACATAGCACAGTTATCTATTTTTCTTTCTGTAGTTGGAGTTCTAAACTGCGCACATGGAATCACTGAGTTGGAATCAACTCTATGGCAACTAACAACAACAAATCTTAGTTGGGGTGAGGAGAGTAGCAAATCTGCAGTCATTACTTTCCCTGTGCTCTTTTCTCCACTGCTTCTTTCCTTTCATTCTCTCTGTACTGTCTAGAAATTTGCTTTTCCTGGGATCTATAAACCTCAAGAAAAGGAGCTTTGGTGGAGTAGTGGTTTAAAGCAGTTGGCTGCTAACCAAAAGGTCAGCAGTTCAAACCCACCAGCCACTCGGAAACCCAAGGAGGGGTCGCTAAGAGTCGGGGCCGACTCGATGGCAAATAACAACAACAACAACAAGCCACTAGAGGGAGAAAGATGAGGCAGTCAGCTTCCATGAAAATTTACAGCCTTGGAAACCCTACAAGGCAGTTCTACTCTGTCCTATTGGGTCATTATTAGTCAGAACCAACATCATGGCAGTGGATTTTGGGCTTTGAGCCTTAGGACTTCTCAAGTACCACAGAGTGGTGAATTTCATCAGTTTCCAAGGATTCTAATTCCAGGGGAAGCAGGTACTTAAATTTGAAGAAATGGAAATTCAAAACCATCATCATCTTCTAATTACTTTACAAAGCTCTTTGCTTTTATCTCTTCCTGCCTACCACCTCACAAACATGGTCACGTGGACACTCTACTGATTTCCTGTCTTGACCTCACTCTTTTATAAGTTTACATTTTTTTTTAAGTTTTATTCCTCTTTTATTTTGTGTGTTTCAGGGCTTCAAACCAATTCAAACTGGCTCAATCATAACCTATATAGCAAAAATCAGAACAGACCTGAATTCTTTAAATTTGGATGAAGCAGAATGATAACCAAAATGGGAAAAATTTTGAGTCAAAGTCCTAGAATAGGAGACTCAGTGAAAGCATAGTGAGCTCTTTCAGGAGACTGATGTGGGAGATTGGATTATTGCTAGTACTATGGAGTGTGACACATTTAAACGGTATAGTGAGCCACCTTCTTTGAGCAGGGCACCATTGTTTCCAACTCTGCCCATCAAGAGATTTGGTTGCTTTCCTACATGCATGCTGCCCTTGTTTTCTGAGGGGGATAAGTTTCTAGCAGGGTGTTGACCCATAATTTCTCCTGTTCCAGTTCACCCACATTTTACTAATTGAAGTCCATTCCAGTTTTACTTTGTTGGCATGACTGAACCAGTTCAAAGCCCTGGTTTTGTTCTAGCTGAAGCTAGAGCTAATTGCCTAATTTGGGATAAAAGTATCTAAAATTCTGAGATAATTTCATTAAATTAGCATTAAATAACGATGGACATTTATCTACTTCCATAGTGATACTGCCTCGGAAACCCAAGGAGGGGTCACTATGAGTCGGGTCCGACTCCACAGTACATAACAACGACAACAACCATCCAACATATAAGGTTCACTCCTTTGCCCAGTGATATTTTTTTGGAACCTCATTAATTATTAAAATTACAGAATTACTATTTAATACATTAGAAATATTGGGTTGGTACTTTGTTATTGACTATAAATATAGGTCAAAAGGAAACAGTAGAATAGGAGCAGGTATGTTATGGGAGCTGGCAAACTTCCACTAAAATGGTACTTAAAGGGACAAGATTAATGTCAATTCATTTCTGAGAGTGATTGTTACTGTTTTCTGAAACTAAAGATTATTTCTAGAATGTAAAGTATCACATTCACATCAATAGGCATTAATACTGTTGTATAATAAAGTTAACTAAGTTTTTCTTTTTATAACACACTAATTTAAACTTTATATCAGATATTGACAAGTACAGAAATAAAGTCTGTGTTCATTGTGCTTTGATTATTACAAAAATGCATATAAAAACTTAAGAAAATCCTGATTTATGCTTTAGTAAGCCATAATCTTTAATTTTCCAAAAGCTGCAGTATTCTTAGAGCCACTGTGTAGAGTGAAATTTGAAGGTTTAACTTTCAGAAATATCTTTCTGAGTGTGTTGAACTCATTCACCACCACTGCCACCAGCTTCATACACAGACCAGTTCGAACAATCAAATTGTAATTGACATTAAGAAACGTGTGTGTGTGTGTGTGTACACACATGCATATGCACATGTCTTTAAATGCTTGGATTGGGAAGTTGGTGAAATATTCTTTATTAACGTGGCAATTAAGTGACATATATTAATTAAGTGAATATTTCTGAATGATTAACTTATTAGAGAAAAAATGTGGAAATAAGAAAAGTAAATTCTAGTTCTGATGCTGACATTCAGTTGATTTCACTAACATTTATGAAGTACTGACTTCAAGTATTCTGGGCTGTGATACTAGCTGTAATGATAGCCGGTCACAAACTCTGTATACCTCATCTACAAAACAACAGCTAAAAATGGCTTTATGTACCTCATTAGATTATTCCACAAGTAAAATGAGAAATGAATGAATGCCCCTTGTGAATCTAAATGTGCTAGAAAACCAAATAACCAAACCTACTGCCATTGAGTCAATTCTGACTCATAGTGACCCTTTGGGGCAGGGTAGAACTGCCTCATAGGGTTTCCAAGGCTATAAATCTTTATGGAAGCAGACTGCCTCATCTTTCTCCCACAGAGCAGCTGGTGGATTCAAACCACTGACCTTTTGGTTAACAGCTGGATACTTTAACCACAGTACCACCAGAGCTCCTTTTTAAGTGTACTAGACAGATCATTATTAGTGGGATTTAAAAAAAAAAAAAAAAGATCCAGGTTCTTACTGTTGCTGTTTACTCTAGAACTTACTAGGAATATTTTGCTCATAAATAAAAATGTCACCTTTTTTAAGAGGGAAATTCCTAATATATTGGCATTGTGAAATTCAGAGAGAATCAACTGTGATATACAGAAAGACATGTGGAGTAAGAAAACCTAAGTTTAAGATCTAGCTGTTTCTTGTACTAGCTAAGTAAACCTGCTCAAATCATTTAACATCTTCAGATTTAGTTACCCATTTGGAACTGAAATATACTTATTTCACAAGAAACATTTTATGATGAATAGAGGTGGTAACATATAGTTATTTTGTAAACTATAAGTCACTAAAAATTTAATATGATGATAATATTAGTAATTTTAAAATACATGTTTTTAAGTGACCCCTAACAATCTCTTAACGAACCTTGTTAACACTAAAATTGGAACAAGCTGAAAGTCTTAAGTGCCTGAGCATATTATATTTATTTTATTTTAAAATTATAAATTTCCAATAGATGTGCTACACAAGAGATGGAGCATTGTATCTTCACCAGAAAGGGAGATCACCTTGGTGAACCTGAAAAAAGATGCGAAGTATGGCTTAGGTAAGTCACTGTGGTATTCTTAAAGATCTGTGAGAATTCAGAGAAAATATATAGTATAGACTTTGGCATTGAAAGACCAATCCATTTCTGATCAAGATACGGCTGCACACCCACAGCTCCACATCACTCTATCTGGCCTGTCTGGAAATGCTAGAGAAATGCCTACAAGCAATAATTTCACAGTGACCAGATTTAACAGGTAGTTCCACCTCACAGATGTTACCTTTCAATGATATTTGCTATAGGGAGTCACCACACTTTTGTATTTTCAGGAGTCTAATCCTTAGTCATTGAAGGCACTGATATCAAGAAGATCTCATTAAAATGTGCTATTTCATAGGGTTTCAAATTATTGGTGGGGAGAAGATGGGAAGACTGGATCTAGGGGTATTTATCAGCTCAATTACCCCCGGGGGACCAGCTGACTTGGATGGATGCTTAAAGCCAGGTACTTGACATTTTGGCAATTTCCTAAGTACTTATGGGCATGAATTTGCACAGGTGGCAGAAATAGAATTTAGGAAAAACAAAATACTAAGGGGGATAGTATCTCTAAGATTTAGCATGTGTTTGTTGTTGAAAATACTGGATTGGTGAGATCACTTTACCTCTTTGTACAGGAGACCGTTTGATATCTGTGAATAGTGTGAGTCTTGAGGGGGTCAGCCACCATGCTGCAATTGAAATTTTGCAAAATGCACCTGAAGATGTGACACTTGTTATCTCTCAGCCAAAAGAAAAAATATCCAAAGGTAAATTTGTGTTCCTCACCTATGTATTCTAGTATGTATGTATGTATGTATGTATAATTTGGGAGCTCTGGTGGCGTAGTGCCTAAGGCATCTGACTGCTAATCAGAAGCCTGGTGGTTCAAACCCACCAGCCACTCCTTGGAAGGAAGATTGGGCAATCTACTTCTGTAGTGATACCACCTTGGAAACCCAAAGAGGGGTCGCTATGAGTCGAATCTCACTCAACGGCAGTGAGTTTGTGCTTGTTTTTGTTTTTTTTTTTTTTTTGTTATGTAGAATACAATTATATATTGTAGTATGTATTCACTTTTCACAAGAGCTTCAATACATTGGCCCAGTAAACTGGATTTAAGCTTCTTATTTCCTTTCTAGTTATTTGGTATGTGTAGTTCTTGGTGTTTTGGTTTCTGCATCAGTCTGACTTCTTCATTCAACACTTCAAAGCTTTTCTGTCTCATTCCTCTTTAGTGACAAATGCACAAAACCATTTTATTGTGCAAAGTTGATGTCACTGGAATAAATGTTGACCATTTGATGTGTTCCATCTTCATTTTACAAGTCAGAAACAGAATTATTTATTATTGTGTAGTTATCAATGAAGTTCTATCTTGAACTAGACAACAAAAAGGAAAAAGAGAAACAACAATAGCAAACTAAACGAAATGCAATGCACTGCCGTTGAGTCAGATCCTACTTATAGCGACCCCTCCTTGGGTTTCTGAGGCAGTATCACTATGGAGGTAGATTTTCCAACCTTCCTTCTGAGGAGTGGCTGATGGGTTTAAATAGCCAGCCTTCTGGTTAGCAGTCAAATGCCTTGGGCACTATGCCACCAGAGCTCCTAATAGCAAAAACTAGAAACATAAAAAGAAGACCATATCGTTTTGTTTCTAAGATAACCCCTGTTGGAGGGAACACAGCCAGATAGGTAGACAGAAGTATTGATTTAGGTGAAGGGAAGGGCAGTGTACCAAAAGTGAGTGATCAACACGGTGGCAATGAGGAAGAAGAAGACAGACAGATACACGGGAGGTACAGACAACAAAAATGAACGTTTTGCATGTACAGTACTGCGTTGTCAGTGATGGCAAGCATTGATCTATGGATGAATAGATGAGTAGACAGGCTGATTGATCAGGTATGTCTAGGCATGGGGGAGTGTGCCCATGACCATGTATTGGGTTAGCAGATGTTATTTCTACATGTGTATTTGTATGTGCTGTAAGAATATCTGGGTGTATAGTGGAACTGACAAGGAACAAGGTTATGGTGGCTTCTTGGCCACAGACAACCACCAAGAGGGAGCAAGTAGTTAGACCTGTGTGCTTGGGATCATGGTCACAAGAAACGTCAGGCTCAACTGGCATAACGTACTACACAAAACATTGTTCTACATCCTACTTGTGAGCAGTGACTGGGGTCTTAAAGCTTGCAAGCAGCCATCTAGATGCAACGATGGGTCTCTCCTTGTCCAGAGCAAAGAAGAATGAAGAAAATCAAAGACTCATGGAAACAATTAGTTCAAGGGGGTAGTAGACCATGTGATCCTCAACCTATATGACCATGAGACCAGAAGAACTAGATGGTGCCTGGCTACCACTGTCAACTGCTCGGAAAAGGGATCAGTGCAGGAGATCCTGGATAGAATGGGAAAACAATGTGAAACAAAACTCAAAATCAAAAAAAAAAAAAAAAAAAAAAGACCAGGTTTTCTTGGTCTGATAGAGCCTGGTGAGACCCCTGAGACTATGGCCCCTAGTAACCCTTCAGGTCTGGAACTGAACTCACTCCTCTCGCTTCCAGCCAAACAATAGACAGGTGAATGGGGTGAACATTTACATCAGGTAGATACACTCCTTCAGTCAATCAGTTGTGGGAGAACAGAAGGGCACTGTTTGCACAGGGAGATAGCTGGGGGTGGTGCATGGAAGGGAAGGACACAGGGAAGAGATAACTATAGAGAGGAAGTGGGAAGAGGACTGTTCCACTGTGGGAAATTGCAGTCAGTCTCATGAAACAAAATGTGTATGAACTGCTGTATGGAAAATGAATTTTCTCTTTGTGATTCACCGAAATCACAATATAAATAAATAAATAAATAAAAAGATAACCCCTATCATTAGCTTGTTGTAAGAGGACAGGCACTTGACAAAGATCAGAAGATCGGAGTCTGAGCTGGGCTACTACTGCTTATTAGGAACTCTGGTGGCATAGTGCCTAAGGCATTTGACTGCTAACCAGAAGGCTGGCGGTTCAAATCCACCAGCCAGTCCTTGGATTGTGCAATCTACTTCCATAGAGTACCACCTCAGAAACCCAAGGAGGGGTCACTATGAGTTGGATCTGACTCAAACGGCAGCGAGTTTTTGAGTGAGTACTGCTTATTAGCTGTATGACTTAAGGTCTCTTGAGTCAGTTGTGCAAACATTTTTTGTTTGTGTTTTTGTTTTTTTTTTTTTTTAATGAGAAAACAATGAGCTTCTCCCTCCCCTGTCTGCTTTGCCCAGAGTTCTTATGAGTATCAGCTGGTGGGTCAGTGTTTGTGAAAGAAGTATACCCAGTGTGCAGGAGCAGTGCCGCATCATGGGCAATAGGGAAGGCTCCAGAGTCAGGCTATGCAGGGTCAGGTTCTGTCTCCTCCACCACTTAAATCTCCATGTCTTAAGTAAATCACCTGAAGTTTCTAAACCTAGCTGTACTCATATATCAAGCAATGAATATAAAAATGCCTTTCTTATAGATTATGAAAATTAAATCATATAATGCATGTAAAAATTGGCACAGTGCTAGCAGATGTTAGGCGCTTAAATGTAAGTTTTAGCTGTCTTTGTTAATAAATGTATTTTTTAAATATTGAAGTGCTATATATATGTAAGGTACTTTCATCCCAAAGGTATTAGGAAATATCTCAAAAAAAAAACTAATAAACACAATGGAATACTATACAACACTAAAGAATAATGTAGAATCTGCAAAACACC
>NW_006921814.1:830136-856976 GCF_000298275.1 Orycteropus afer afer | reverse complement strand
TAAATCTTCACCCAAATCACAATTTAAAAAAAAATCAAATAACCAGAGAGCTCCAATAAGATAACAGAATAAGCAAACAGACTCCACAGACTCTCTTTAAAAAGAAAAGGGGAACCAATTAACACAGATACAGAAGATAATCCTGGAGCCCTGAGCTTTGAAAGGAAGGATAAAAAAAAAAAAACTAGTAAAAGTTTAGCTGAAAAATATGTTTAGATAATGAATTTTAGGCATAGCTTTAAATACAGTAAATTAGAGAACCAAAAACATGTACATAGTTCATTTCATAAAATATGTTTTGACATTGTAAACATTTCTTAAACTTTATACCCATGAATCCTAGGATATTGCAGTAGTTTCTAAAGTTTTACACAGATGAGTCATTTTGACTGTGGTTTCTTTTACTTACTAAATATTATATAAAAAGTAGAGTATTCTAAGTGCTTGTTTACTGTCCACAAAAACACTGTTCACAAAAAGAAGAACCAACTCACTGCCATCAAGTCAATTCTAACTTATAGGGACCCACACTGGATTTCCAAGGCTGTAAATCTTTACAGAAGTAGATTGCCTCATTTTCTTTCCATGGAGCAGCTAGTGGATTTGAACTGCTGAACTTCTGGTTAGCAGCCAAATGTCTTATCCACAACATGACCAGAGCACCTTACCACTGTCTACCAGAACCTTACAATCTAGTCATCTGAGGCAAAGGAAGATGACTACAGTTGAAAATGTTGCTTACCTCTGAGTTCGTAGTTGTCAAGGCCCGCACACAATATTGAGTTCCATTATTCACCATTATTTTGGCAAAAGGATTGTATAAATTCAAGAGACGTATTTTCCCTGTGAACAAAGTTGTAAGGAACTCCTATCTTAATATGGTTTTTAATAGGTATTTTCCAGAAAATTCACTCATTATTCAGTATATATTTATTGAGTGCCTGTCCTGTACACGACACAGATCCTCTGTCCTCATGGAGCTTGTACTTTATCAGGAGAGATAAGCAGTAGACATCTGACTAGACAGATAAGTTTTAAATTATAGTTATGGTAAGTGCTAGAAAGAAATCTAAGTTGCCAAGAGAAAATATAAGGGAACCTTACCTTTTATGGGGATCAGAGAAGACGTTTCTTCCATACAGAGAGCTTCATGTGGTTATTTTTTAGTTTCCATTCTCAATAAAAGTTGAAAGCTTAATGTTTATAGTTCTGGTTAGGAAATCAGAAAATTCTTTATAGCAACTGATATGAAATGATCTTGAAGAATGGAAATGAGGGGCTTATGTGAAGGGATACACATTTCTATAAGAGTTGCTGAATAAACAACCAAAGTAGGAAGCAGAATCCAACATTTATGGGGTTCCTGCTGTGGTTCCAGGCCTTGTTTGGGTGCTTTGTATCTGTTAATCATGTGTAAAATCCTCCTAACAATCTTTAGGGGAAATTGTATATGTGTATAAGCAAACACATGTGTGTCACTAATTTGTTATTCTCATTGATGGATTTTAACTTTCAGTGCCTTCTACTCCTGTGCATCCTGCCAATGGTATGAAAAACTACATGAAGAAATCTGGTGTTGTAGATTCTTCTTCCGAAGATCATCACTGGCCACGTGGTACCCTGAGGCACATCTCAGACAACTCCCTTGGGCTGCCTGGGGGCCTGCGGGAAGGAAGCCTGAGTTCTCAAGATTCCAGAACTGAGAGTGCCAGCTTGTCCCAGAGCCAGGTCAATGGCTTCTTTGCCAGCCATGGAGGTGACCGCACCTGGAAGGAATCACAGCACGGCAGCCCTTCTTCATCTGTAATATTCAAAGCTTCTGAGAAAAAGAGAATTTCTATTGACAGCAACCAAAGCAGAGCTAAAAAATCAGGCATTTCTGCTGTGACAGATGACTCTGATCGTGGAGATTCAGACATGGATGAAGCTACTTATTCTGGTAGTCAAGACCATCACACACCAAAAAAGGCACAGTGAACTTTAATCTTCTTTCTTTCTTTTTTTTATGTAACGAAACAACAAAAAATATTATAGAGCAGAATAATTTATTATAAGCTACTTCCATATCCTCAAAAGGAAGAGTATTTATCCTTTCTGCTACTAACCGCTACTGCATTTGATACTAACTTTCAGAGAAATTAGAAGCTTTAAATACTAACAGTGAAATAGCTATTATTCTGGGAATATGCCACCTAATGACACAAAGGAGAGAATAATCAGATTATGGTTGTTTTCTTATAAGTTGTTTTTCTCTTGAATATCTAATGTTTATATCAATTGTTATTGTTGTTATGTGCCATCGAGTCAGATCCAACTCATAGTGACCCCTCCTTGGGTTGCCAAGGCAGTATCACTAAGGAAGTAGATTGCCTCATCTTCCTTCTGAGAATGTTTATGTTAATAAGAGAACTTAAATATCTAAAAAAAAAAATTGTTCCTGTTTAATAGCTATTGTAACCTTTGACTTTACTATCTTCTAAAGTTCTAACATCTTCCAAAGTTCTGAATTAATAATAATAATTATAACACTGAAAAGTTTCTTAGGAAATTTTCCTAAAAATGTTGTAAATTTAAATTCACATTCACAAGCAGTCTTAGAAACTTTATGTCCTTTATTCATTGAAAACTCAATATTCCTGATGAGAGGCTTATGCCCTTATAATTTGGATTTGCTTCTGTTCATATATATAGTTCAGTACCTTAGATGCAGTCAATTTTCAGCTTGTTGACATAAAGCACAGCTAGTATTAAGAAAGAAAACTTTGCTTTTTTAATTTTAATGTTCATGTGTAAATTAAGTTATACAATACCTCACACATTTGAAAATTACAAGGATTTTTTCATATGATAAACTGAATGAAAAATTCTTAAGGCAGTCTTACATTTGCATTATCTATGTTTGATTTATAAATATTAGCACAGTAAACATGAAGCCTTACTATCTTAAAGACCCAAAGTGATTGTTGTTGTGTGCGGTAGAGTCCATTCCAACTCACAGTGACCTTATAAGACAGAGTAGAGCTGCCTTATTGGGTTTCTTGGGCTATAATAAGAAGAAGATCTTCAATGAGATGGATTGATATATGGCTGCAACAGTGGGCTCAAGCATAATTATGATTGTGAGGATAGTGCAGGACCAGGCAGTGTTTCGTTCTGCTGCACGTAGGGTCATTATGAGTCGGAACCAACTTGATGGCACATAACAGCAGCCACAACCTTTACAGGAGACCATCGCCAAGTCTTTTCTCCTGTGGGCAGCTGGTGGATTCAAATCTCCCACCTTTCAGTTAGCAGCCAAACATTTCAACCATTGAGCCAACAGGGATCCTTAAGGTGATAGCTATTTGATAAATGTTAATTTTTAAGGGAAAAGGAAACTCTTTCCAAATTTCAGACTGTAAAAAGCATTGGATAAAGATTATGTAAAAGCCAGGTTTGAACTGACTTCCAGACTTCTCTCTGCCATAGCTAACTCTGTGACCTAGAGTAAGCCTTTTTTGTTTCTGGGCCTCAATTTCCTCTCCATAGAATATGAAGATCTCTAAGATCTCTACCAACTATCATGTTCTTTGAATTCACTCTACCCCTAATGTCTTGAGTTTTTTTGTTTGTTTGTGTTTTTAATTTTTCCAAAAACATATTGGCTTTCCCATAAGAATTCATTTTGACTCTAACAAGAAATCCTTTTTCTTTTTTTTTTTTTTTTCTTGTTAAGGAATCTTCCTCCTCAATGAGTACATCCAACAAAATGAATTTTAAAACTTTTTCTTCATCACCTCCTAAACCTGGAGATATCTTTGAGGTTGAACTGGCTAAAAATGATAACAGCCTGGGGATAAGTGTCACGGTACTGTTTGACAAGGTTTTCAAATGTTTTCTCTTCTCCATTTCCAGCAGCCTATTTTATGCCAATTTAGTAATTGAATCACTTTGCTTCAAAACAGACACTTGTCAAATATTTCCAAAATTTTAAAATTGAATGATATCTTAAATCTCTTTTTTTAATTGAATGCTTTATTTACTTTTTCTTGTGGTTCAAAAAAAACTAAGCAAATACCTTTTTCCCATAGACATCATACTTCCTTAATCTGATTGTAAGATTGCAAAATATAAAATTAATGTTCATGCTTCCTGAACACTTTGCTTCTGCATGAACATGGAATGATATGATACATCTTCCACTTACACTATCAGTAATGAAAGATTTATACATATTTGCACACCTTTTATCTCTTCATAATATATTTAAAAAAAAAAAATACTGCTGTTGAGTCAGATCCAACTCATAGTGACCCCTCCTTGGGTTTCCAAGGAGATATCACTACGAACTACATTGCCCAATCTTCCTTCTGAGGAGTGGCTGGTGGGTTTGAACCACCAGCCTTCTGCTTAGCAGTAAAATGCTTTAGGCACTTTGCCACCAGAGCTCTTTCATAATATATACCAAAACCAAACCAAACTAACTGCTCTCGATACGACTCATAGTGACCCTTCTTGGATTTCCGAGGCGGTATCTCTACAGAGTAGATTGTCCAACCTTCCTTCCAAGGAGTGGCTGGTGGGTTTGAACAACCAGCCTTCTGGTTAGCAGACAAATGCCTTAGACACTGTTTAGGATCTTAAAATTTGAGTTCCCTAGAAATATATATAATTTTAAGGTAGTTAAAATATGAGATAGATATTTGGTAAGATAACTTTTGAATTTTATGAATGAAGACACTAGATCCTTAATTATATAACATTATCATGTATCACATTGGAGGGCAAGGATAGTTATAAAAAGCCATTTGGAAATAAGGTTTGTTGTGATTGCCATAAAGTCAATTCTGACTCATAGGACCCCATGTGTGCAAAGTAAAACTGCTCCATTGGGTTTTCAATGCTAGGATCTTTTTTAAAACAAATCCAGATCTGTCTTGAGCCCAACAAGTGGCTTGAATCACCAACCTTTTACTAGTAGTCAAGTCCTTATCTGTTTGTACCACAGCATTAACTTGTATATTGAGATGAAAAAGAAGACCTAACTTTCTGGCACATTTTAAAATACTGTGATCCTTTTCTTTTCCCATTAATTTCTTTAGATTTTTATTGTCTTCCTATTGTGAATAAAAATAAAATATATTTAATAATAATAAAAATATTTTTAAAGGAAATAAAATCTTCAAATCCACAGTAGATAGAAACTCCACTCATTAGATCTGATCATCTGCACATAAATTAACTTCTCTACCAAAGTCTTTTAAATTGAAAGACATTTTCTTTTTCTTTATGGAATTTGCTTTCAAATTAGTAAATAGGGTCTGAAGCATATTATTTCATATACTTTCTGTACTGTTAATTATATTGTCAAATTAATTTTGCATGGGTGGATTTTGCTTTCTGCTTGCTTATGATGCATGATGTAGACTTAAAAAAGAAAAGCAATTCTTCACATAGTCAAAATCTAGCATGTTGTAATTTTTCTTAATTGAATAGAGTTTTGCTAAAAAGGAAACTGATGTTTGAAAAGATGAATTGGAAATATTATTGGGTATTGAAGTAATTGCATATGCTGACTTCAGGCAGCTACTTTACCTGATGACTTGAATGCTTTCTAGATCTCAGATTTAAATTAAGATGAATAAAAATGTTCATACTAACAAAATTTTATTTTATCTCTCTTTTTCTATTTAGGGAGGTGTGAATACCAGTGTCAGGCATGGTGGCATTTACGTGAAAGCTATTATTCCCAAAGGAGCAGCAGAGTCTGATGGTAGAATACACAAAGGTATAGTATTTATGTGTGTGCAAGCATTATATGTATGGATACTACATCAACAAATAGATAAGAAAATAGAGAGGTAATCTAGATCTTCAATTCATAATATGGAATAACTATAACACCCACTCCTAACTTATCAACATGGTTAGTTTCCAAAGACCAGGTCATTATGCAAAACTCAGTGTTATGTGAAAATGGAGGATGACCACATCATTACATAACTGCCAAGCCACTAAGAATCATGGCCCAGCCAATTTGACAGTCACAACCAGTGTTACTCTCGCTTTGCACTTTGGCATTTGTTACTGCTAGATGTATATCATTCATGCAAAAAATTGCTGGATAATAGATTTTTTTACTATACTGGTATAAGTGAAATATTAGGTCACAAGATACTCAATAAGTGAGAGATAGGTTTACTAAATTGATATCTTGTTGCTATTGCAAAAGCCCTTTTTTATAGCTTATATTCTAGTATCAGAAAATAACTAGACAGTATTTTCATTTATGTTTTGCACTTGCTAAGAAGCAACTTGCCAGAGAATAGGGGAAAGAAGGTGTCCTTGAAGTATCAATGACATCTTTATTTCTAATAGGAACTGGCTAGCAACTTCTCTTCAATCTGTCTACAGTTTTAGTTTAGCTTATGCTTTCTCACGATTTAAATTGATTTTCATAAAGATATTTCCCTAAAATTAGGCATAAATGGAAGAAATAACTTAAATAACATATTAAATTAAAAATAAAACTCTGTAACATATTTTTTTCCAGAATTTGTCTAAATCTCTCGTCAAATGAATTACTACAGAATAAGCCCGTACAGTAAGAAAGAGCATGTAGAATTTTTGTTATTTTATTATTTGTTTCTTTATGAATTATATCAAGGTGATCGTGTTCTAGCTGTCAATGGAATTAGTCTGGAAGGAGCTACCCATAAGCAAGCTGTGGAAACACTGAGAAATACAGGACAGGTAATAGATTATTATACCAACCTTTCATGATAACTTAAAAAGATGAAATAATGTGTGAATAATATCAATTTCATTGAGATGTCTAAATTTATTAGTTAATCAGGATTCATGTAACATTCTGAGTTTTTTCCATCCAAACTGAAGAGCATATATTACGACAAGAGGTTTTGACTAACAAAGCTGATTTTTCATGTCTCATTTTGCTCTGGTAGCGTAGTACCTAAGGCACTTGACTGCTAACCAGAAGGCTGGCGGTTCAAACCCACCAGCCACTCCTTGGAAGGAAGATGGGGCAATCTACTTCCATAGTGATACTGCCTCGGAAACCCAAGGAGGGGTCGCTATGAGTCGGGTCCGACTCGACAGCACATAACAACAACAATAACAATGATACCAAAGAGATTGGGTAGGGGGTGAGGCTGAGATTACGTTTTTTAACTTTTTCATAAATACTTAATAGTTATTAGTGATTTTCAACCCTAGTCATTTTTTAAATTCATTTAGGAAGTTTGCTAAATTATTTATTATGGTTTTACAGTATAATAGAGTATTGGCCAAACTTTGTCTCTTGTACTTTGGTCATGTTATCAGAAGGGACCAGTCCCTGGGGAAGGATATTGTGCTTGGTAAAGTAGAGAGATTCAGCAATGTGTGGAAAGCCCTCAACAAAATGGAATGACACAGTGGTTACAGTGATGGGCTCAAGCATAAAAATGATTGTAAACATGGCACAGGACCAGGCAGTGTTTTGTTCAGTTGTGCTTAGGGTTGCTGTGAGTCAAAACAGACTTCACCGCAACTAACAACATACTAGTGATTCTATTCTAGCATCCAAATTTTCTATAACGTGACTACATTAATTTTGTAATAGACTTCTTTTTTCTTTTTTATCAATTCTCTTTCTATAAAAAGAGATAGGAATAAAAACTAGAATTTGAAAATTTTAATCACTTGCTCTTTGGCCCTATTTTTTTTCTCTCCCTCTGCCTATACTTTGGTGGACCAGGTAGTTACTTTAAATGATTATACCATCCACTCCACAGAGTTCTGAAAATACATTTTTTCTTATAATTCATCTTAGTTGACAAAATGCTATTCAATTTTTCCAGGTGGTTCATCTGTTGTTAGAAAAAGGACAGTCTCTAGCATCCAAAGAACATGTCCCTGTAACCCCACAGTGCACCCTTTCCAATCCAGATGCCCAAGGTCAAGCTCAAGAAAAAATGGTGAAGAAAACAGCTCATATCAAGGATTACAGCTTTGTCACTGAAGGTCAGACCTTGGGAGAGTGTGTCATCTCACCTTTAAATTATTTGAGGCTTGTTCAAAATTTTTATATGTTGGATCACAGTTCATGCCTTCATCTCTTTAAGTACTTTTGTCAATTGTAAATAATAATCTAAATTTAAAAAGAGACACATTCTCTTATTAGCAGCTCTTAGAGGCTAAAAGACTCTAAATAATGAATGTATGCATGAAACAGATGATGATAACCTCATCATGTCTTAAATTGTTATAAAAGTTCAGAGTGAAATGTGTAAGGATAAAAGAAAACCCTGCTGAGAATGGCTGCAAACTTATATGAAATCTTGACCCATAAATTTTCTATATTTCTTTTTAATATTATGGACTTGGGAAGCTAACCCTAAGCAAAATTTCACATAATATATCCCAGATATTGGTCCTTTTTAAAAAAAAGTGATGCCAATCTTTGGATCTATCACTAATTGATAGCAAAATTTAAAAAAAAAAATGATTTAGTAGTGACTTTTCATAGACAAAATGTATTTATATTATAGGACTACCCTTAATTCTAAGATTCTGTCTTCTTTTTAATGATTTAAAATGTCCTCCATTTTGTAAATAATGGTGATAGTATATAATCATTGTTTTGTTTTTTTGTGTTGCACAAGTCACTACTTGATCAGACAAATGTTGTGTTGTTGTTAGGTGCCATTGAGTTGACACCGTCTCATAGCAACCTTATGTACATAGAATGAAACACTGCTCAGTCATGCCCCATCCTCACAATTCTTGCTATACTTGAACCCATCATTGCAGCCACTCTGTCAGTCCATCTTGTTGAGGGTCTTCCCCTTTTTCACTGATCCTCCACCTTACCAAAAGTGATATTCTTATCTAGGGAATGGTCCCTTCTGACATGACCGAAGTAGGTAGATGAAGTCTGGCCATTTTCGCTTCCAAGGAGCATTCCGGCTATACTTTTTCCAGGATAGATTTGTTCACTCTTCTGGTGGTCCATGATATTTTCAGTATTCACCAGCACCATAATTCAAAAGCATCAACTCTTTTTGGTGTTCCTTATTCATTGTGCACTTGACTGCTAACCAAAGCTGGAGGTTCAAACCCATCATCCACTCCTCAGAATGAAGGTTGGGCAATCTACTTCCATAGTGATACTGCCTCGGAAACCCAGGGAGGGGTCACTATGAGTCCGATCTGACTCCATGGCAGTGAGTTTGGTTTTTTTTGGTTTATTCATTGTCCAGCTTTAACATGCATATGAGGTGATTGAAAATACCATGGCTTGCATTAGGCATACCTTAGTCTTCAAAGTGACATCTTTGCTCTTCAAAACTTTAGAAAGGTCTTTTGCAGCAGATTTTCCCAGTGTAATACAAAGTCTGATTTCTTCTCTACTACTTCCATGGGTATTGATTGTGGATCTGAGTAAAATGAAATCCTGGACAACTTCAATCTTATCTCCATTTATTGTGATGCTGCTTAAACAAATGTTAGCAACTCTGGCTGAGTCCCAAGATTAAGGAGAAAAAAAATAGTCCAGGCTATATTATTTTTCCTGATTATTACTAACGCAGAGTTAACCTACCCACTTGATCACCACCATTACTAAGCTTCACAGTTTATTTCTTCTATCACTGTTTCTTTAAAAATGTTTTTAATTTTTTTCTGATTATTATTCTTGTAACTTTTTGTTGATGAGAATTTTATCAAACTGCTATTGTCATTTATCTCTGTTAATAGTATTTGCCTCATTAAAGCATTAAAATGTCAACTCACCTTCCATTCCTTTCTCCGTAACCTCCCCATAGCCTTCCTTTTACCACAGTAAAAATTAAATTTAAAAAGTCTTAATAATAACAAAAGAAAAAGAGAAATCAAGGAAAGGAGAAGTATGAGAGAAATTCAGGAATATAATGGGAGAGAGATGAGTATAAAAGGGGGAGGCTGTGGAGAGGCAAGCCAACATTTCAATGCTTTGATAAGATGCAATGTCAATTCAGATCAATGGCCCTAGCATCGTGATTAAATTGTGGTGAAATGTATGTAGCCATGAAGGTGGTGGGGGGAAGGAGAGTTCTACAGTAAAAAAAGAAAAAGGAAAATATCCCTACTGTTTGAAAGTAGGCTTTTTCTTAGTTCATTGTTTCCTTCTAAATTTGCTGCCTTCGAGTCAGATCTGACTCATAATGACTTCTCCTTGGGTTTCCGAGGCAGTATCATTATGGAAGTAGATTGCCCAATTCCTTCCAAGGAGTGGCTGGTGGGTTTGAACCACCAGCCTTCTGGTTAGCAGTCAAATCTCTTAGGCACTGTGCCACCAGAGCTCCTATTTTTTCCTTAGATGCTATAATTCTTTGACTGGTTTCCAGAGTTGTGGGATCATAAATTTACCTATATTTCCTTGGTGTTTTCTATTTTTTGTTCTGGGAGAGCTTACATTACCATGTTGCCTCCCTCCTATATAGTCTTTTAAAACATATGAGGTAGAAGCAGAGTTCTATTTTCAGAATCCTGCTTTCAGACTCCTTTTTCTGTTCATACAGCTTAATACATTAAATTTTCTTAATTTAATGGCATTGTGTGCTCTTGAATGGATTCTGACTCAATTTAGTAATAGAGAGTGTGAAATAGGGCTTGAGTATAGGAGTTCATAACACTAAATGGATAAATATTATGAAAGAATATTTTTTAAAAATTCATCTAAAGGTATATATAGCATGTTAAGAATATTTAATTTTTATATCTTGGTTGTTTGTTTGTTTTTCAGAAAATACATTTGAAGTAAAATTGTTTAAAAATAGCTCAGGCTTAGGATTCAGTTTTTCACGAGAAGATAATCTTATACCTGAGCAAATGAATACCAGCATAGTAAGGGTTAAAAAACTCTTTCCTGGACAGCCAGCAGCAGAAAGTGGAAAAATTGATGTGGGAGATGTTATCTTAAAAGTGAATGGAGCCTCTTTGAAAGGACTGTCTCAGCAGGTGAGCACGTGGAGTATAGCATTTTTAATGGTATGGTGTGGTAGTTAAGGTTGTGTATCAACTTCACTGTGCCTGGTTGAGTGGCTGAATATTTATTCCCCGTGATGAGACTGGCAATCAACTCCATGGTGGGATCTACCACAAGCAGCTGAGCAGCTGCTCTAGGGATGTGGTCTGCTTCCCATATATAAGAAGCAGCTTTGGAAATGGTCTCCAGCTTATGGCACGCTTGAACCCTGCATGTAGCCAAGTTGTTGTTCAGCAGCCTGCCATGATCTGCCGATCTTGGGACTTTTAATGGACTTGAATCAATGGCCTTCCATGTTGTTTGGTAACATGGGGACTATGCCATTTTATTTGTCACCCTTGAGCTTGTCCACCTCAGCAGCCAGTAGCTGCCTGAGTGAAGAGATGCCTCTAGCTTCAGTGGGCCAGGAGCAAGAGACAGAGCAGAGGCCCAAGGTCAAGGGGCTTTCACACAGCCGCTAGAGCCTGGTACTTGGAATTCGAACTTCTATCCTGCAAAAATTGTAAGAATAAACTCCTATTTGTTCAAGCCATCCCATTTGTGGAATATTCCTGGCAGAGCAGCACTAGGTAACCAGAACATATGGATTGGCTTTTCAGGACAATTTCATAATTTTGATTTAACTGTATCTTTATTTTCATTCATGGCACCCACAGGAAGTAATATCTGCTCTCAGGGGAACATCTCCAGAAGTATCCTTGCTTCTTTGCAGGCCTCCACTTGGTGTGCTACCAGAAATTAATGCTGCTCTTTTGGTGAGACTTATGAGATATAATCTATAATCTTATAGAATATTATTTTAGAGATTGATTAACTCAGCTGTAGTGATTTCCTCACTGATTGATCTCCTGACCTTTATACCTCATTGTATCTTTAGCTGAGCATATTGTCTTGTGTCTTGTAGCCACTCTAAGTGCTTTCTATTCACTTTCTGTTCTTTCCCTTCCAATTCTAGAATTATAAGATCTTAGGATTTCAGGAATTTCTTTTCTAACTGTAAATAGAGAAGGGTAAAAAATTATGATTTTTTAAAAAAACAGCTTTTATTTATTTATTCATTGAACAACTGGGAAAAATAATTTTATTTTGAGCTAGTTTAGATAAAAATGAGACTTACTCAAGATTTTTAATATTTTTCTTTTTAATACTAAAAATCATGGAGAAAGTATGTTTGGCCATTTCCTTTTCTTAGATCAAGAAATAGCAAAAGGATCCATGTGTAGATGAATTATAATATAATTGAAGAAAAGTCTCTGGACTAGCTAGTAAATACAGTGCTCCACTCCTGGGTATGAACAGCAGGAGTATCCAGCTCTTAAATAAATATTATCTCTAAAGCTTTCATTCTTACATTGGGTGGAGAGAAGGGCATTAGGGGAACATTAGTAAGAAAGTGACATTTCTGTGAGATACATTATAAATAGAATTTTAAAAGACTTAGTTGATTTTTGGTACAAGATAGGAAGAATTGAGTGGAACTCACTTGGTGAGTATATAAATTTATATAATCTTTCTGGTAAGCAATTTGTAAGTATTTAACAAGACCTACAAAAATGCTCACATGTTCTGATAGTGTAGAAAATTGCAAGGAAAAAACGGAAACTGAGGTGAAGATTTACAAAGTTCTAGGTTTCTATTAGTAATGGAAGCTGAAAGCTATTTTTATATCCAATAAAAGAAAAATACTGAAATAAATTAAAGGTATATCCATATGTAGAACTATTATACAGTTATTAAAATTGCTGTTTTCAAAGCACATTTAAGGACTTCAGAAATATACTCATGACAAAAATCTTAAATTTTAAAAGCAAGATACCAAGTGTAATACATTTAATCCTGATTTAAAGTTTAAGTTGCAAATTATAAACAATTTTCATTTTTATATATGATATATTTTTTATTCTGTAGTTAGCATAAACTACTTTTACTGTTTCTAAAATTAATATAAATGTCACATTCTTGTTTTTGTTTTTTTTCATGTCTCCATTATAGACCCCACTACACTCTCCAGCACAAGTACTTCCAAACAGCAGTAAAGACTTTTCTCCATCATATGTGGAGCAAGGTACCAGCTCAGATGAAAATGAAATGTCTGACAAAAGCAAGAAGCAATACAAATCCTCATCCAGAAGAGATAGTTACAGTGATAGCAGTGGTAGTGGAGAAGATGACTTAGTGAAAGCTCCAACAAAGGCATCAAATATGAGCTGGAATTCAACTTTGTGTAAGACTCTAAACAACATGGTATCACAGGTACAGGGTCAACAAGAAGTATCCAAGAATCAAGAAGATGCTGTTTGTCCCATGTTTTATTATCCTCAGGAAATGTCCAATAAAATGGAACTTGAGCACAGGTATTGTCACTATTGTGTGTAGCACTTAAAGCAACTGGTGTTGTTAGTAACAGTTGCAGCAGCATACATTTCTGTTAAGAATCAAATGTGTCTATCTGTAAACTTCACAGTGGTTAGGCAGATGATGACCCTATTGGATATCTAGCTGTTATGGCAGTATTAGTTAGTAAAGCAACAAACTTTCTAGCCATTCAACCTGAGCCTTGCTTTCTTCTATGACATATTTACAAGTAATTCGCAAGGTTATATTTTACCTTAGCCAGAAAGAGAAGAAAGCTATTTAAGTAGAGACAGGTAAAAAAGTAGCAGAAGTATAAAGGGAAGAATAGAGGGAGAGTTTTGAGAGTTTACAACAGATAGGTGATAAAGGATGTAGAAGATGGGGACAGGAGAAATGATTGAAAGCAGTAGAAGTATAAGGAGAAAGACTGTATCTATATCTTACAATAGTTATTCATACATTTTATATCTATTTATGACTTTGAATGTATCCAGGTCCAATCATATTTGTTTGTTTGTTTTTTTTTTCCCCGCCACTATTTTTCTCTTCTGAAATAACCATAAGAGTAAGACTTTTATTCTTTCTTCATTTTCTCTTTTTCCTTTTATCTTCAAACACACATTTGGCTTTTGGTAGCATTAGCTTGAGCCTTAAATTAACACTGAGTAAGAATCAAAACTATTGCATTTAACTTGTCTTACTAATTCACACAGCTTAAAGAGCTCCTTTAAAATAGAACCGGGACAGATAATAAGTTGGTAATGTTAGCATATAACAGATGTAAAATGAGTTCATTCTTCCATATCAGACAAAAAGCACCTAGGTGGTCTTAATTAGAATTAGACGTAAGTATTTATGGGACCCACTTAATATATTGATGTTGAGATATATTTGAAAATACTCTTGCTTCTTATTTCTGTAGTAATCCTCCTTCTCCTGTACCACTGGATATGACTCCTGAGTGGAGTTGTCAAAAACAACCAGAATCTGCTCGCTCTGATTCAGTAGATAAATATCCTACACATGACACTTCTGAGCCTATTGGGCAAGGAGACTTGACATCCTTGAAAAATGATGCAGAAAACCACCTTGAAGACTTTGAGCTGGTGAGTTATTTCCTCTGTATTAAAACAATTCACTGTTTACTCAAGTAAAAGACACATGCAAACAGTGCCTTTTTAGTTGGGGAGAGACTATCTTTTAGAGTAACTTAGTATCTGCATCTAATGATTTGTTACATATCTCATATATAGCTGGAAAAAAAGAAAAAAGGCCTAGGTACAAATTACCTAATTTTTCTGAGATTTAGTAGCTTCAGCTGTAACATGGGAGCCCAGGGGGTGCAGTGGGTAAGCACTAGGCTGCTGACCAAGACGTTGGCAGTTCGAACCTACCAGCCACTCAGTGGGAGAAAGATGTGGCAGTCTGCTTCCAATTGGAAGCCTTGGAAACCCTATGGGGTAATTCTGCTCTGTCCTATAGGTCACTATGAATCAATTTACCAGCACTGGGTTTTTGACCCTCATAGGTTTGTGGTGAGGATTAAATAAAAGATGTAGGTAAGCACCTAGTATAGTTACCTGTTACAGAGTAAGACACTTAGTAAATATTATATTTGCTTATTTCCCAAATTCTAATTTAATCAACTTAATTTAATTTAACTTAATTAATTTAATTTAATTTAACTTAACTTAATTAATTTAATCAACTTTGAATGTAATATTTTTATCTTCACATATTTTGCATCTAAATAGAAACCTTTAGATTATAATAATCACACTAGTATTCAAAACCTACATTTTTTGTTTTGAAACTGAATTTCCAAACATAATATCATCTATGTTGTTGTTGTTGTTGTTGTTATGTGCCGTCAAGTCAGCCCTGACTCATAGCGACCCCTCCTTGGGTTTCCGAGGCAGTATCACTACAGAAGTAGGATTGCCCAACCTTCCTTCCAAGGAGTGGCTGGTGAGTTTGAACCGCCAGCCTTCTGGTTAGCAGTCAAGTGCCTTAGGCACTATGCTACCAGAGCTCCTTTGTTGTTGTTATGTGCCGTCGCGTCAAACCCGGTTTCCGGGGCAGTATCACTACAGAAGTAGGATTGCCCAACCTTCCTTCCGAGGAGTGGCTGGTGGGTTTGAACCGCCAGCCGTCTGGTTAGCAGGCAAGTGTCTTAGCCACTATGCTACCAGAGCTCCCAATATCATCTATAATGACTGAAAGTGAGCCTTTTTCAGTAATGTTTTTATCATCTAAGTAATGTTGACTGTAGAAAAATTAGAATATAAGAAAAAAGATGAAAACCAGCTTTAATATCACCACTCCAAAACCATAAACATTTTGTCTTTTCTCTTATAGATTTATGTTTGCCTGTAGGGAAAACATAGGGTTGTATGTATGTGTGTGTGTGTGTGTGAGAGAGAGAGAGAGACAGATCTACATCTTGAGTTTCAGTCTCAGCAATAGAGGAACATAGGCTTTGAATGATCTCCTTAGAAATTTGTCAGATTCTACATTTCAGCTGAAATCTTTAAAAAAAATGTTTTAAACAACTAAATAAATGAAAGTATGACATTTAACTATCTAAAAACTTCTCATTTTTTATAAAAACAGAACAACTCTCTTTTGTTTCTCTTAACATTTCTTTTGGTAGTTTAGAAATATATGATGTATTTTCCTAAACCTTCCTCCCCAAGAAAAGTATTCTTTAATCATAAAGTATAACCATACTATGTCCTTACTTATCCAGAAAGTACAAGAATGGAACCCTTAGTAAGTTCTGTCTCAGTTGTCTCTAGGCAAACACAAAACGTATTTAAACCCAACTTCCACATGGGGGACATTTTATCTAGAATTGTACTGACCTGGCTCCTTCACTGGGCAAGTTATTTAACCTTTTAGGCTTCAGCTTCCTCCTCTGTTGAGCAAAGGAACAATGGTACTCTACCTGCAGTTTTGTCTATATGGCAAAATAAACAGCCTGAGGGAATTACTGTTTTCTTCCCTTAGGAAGTAGAACTCCTCATCACCCTAATTAAATCTGAAAAAGGAAGTCTGGGTTTTACAGTAACCAAAGGAAATCAGAGTGTTGGTTGTTATGTTCATGATGTTGTTCAGGATCCAGCTAAAAGTGATGGAAGGCTAAAACCTGGGGACCGTCTCATAAAGGTAAGACATTTAAAATTTCTTTTTTAAATGTGGACGTATCTTTGATCTCAGTTAAAGCATAAAATAAAGCTATCTTTAGGCTGGGACACAGGAAGTTTCTTAAATTAATAAGATGATAAATATCCTTTATGATCAAATTAACATGTCTTTGTTATGTATTGTGCATTTTCATCCCATAGTGTTTATCACTATGGCAGTAGATTGCCCAACCTTCCTGCCAAGGAGTGGCTGGTGGGTTTGATCACCAGCCTTCTGGTTAGCAGTCAGATGCCTTAAGCGCTGTGCCACCAGAGCTTCTTCAATTCCAAAGTAAAGGGGTAACAATAAATAGAGACCACTCTTTATTTTATTTTAAATCTCTTATTGGCTAATATAGGAGCTCTGGTGCTTAGTGCCTAAGGCACTTGACTGCTAACCAGAAGGCTGGTGGTTCAAACCCACCAGCCACTCCTCGGAAGGAAGGTTGAGCAATCCTACTTCCGTAGTGATACTGCCTCGGAAACCCAAGGAGGGGTTGCTATGAGTCGGGGGCGACTCGACCGCAAATACCAACAACAACAACATTGGCTAATATATCCTATATGAAAAGTTAGGAAGATAAAGGTATTTTCTTGGCAACTTAGCTTCTCTGCTCCAAAAATTGTAATCCTACTTTGGCCATTTCTCATTTTTTAGGTTAATGATACAGATGTTACAAATATGACTCACACAGATGCAGTGAACCTGCTTCGAGCTGCACCAAAGACAGTCCGATTAGTGCTCGGACGAATCCTTGACTTACCCAGGATGCCAGTGTTGCCTCATTTGCTACCTGACATTACATTAACATGCAATAAAGAGGAATTGGGTAATGCAGTTTCAAGCTTTCACCAAAATGATTTACTTGGCTAGATTAAGAAATGTACACTTGTGACTAAAGAAATAAATATTTTCTATTTCCTGAAGGATTTTCCTTGTCTGGAGGTGACAGTGGTGTTCATCAAGTGGTATATATTAGTGATATCAACCCAAGGTCAGTTGCGGCCATTGAGGGTAATCTCCAGCTATTAGACCTCATCCATTATGTGAATGGAGTCAGCATACAAGGAATGACCTTGGAAGAAGTTAAGAGAGCATTAGACATGGCACTTCCTTCAGTGGTGCTGAAAGCAACAAGGTACTTTGCAATATGTGTGGGCTATGTTTGTGTGTGAGAGAGAGACCTACAAATTCCTATACACTTTTTAGCTTGTTTATTATATTTGCATTCCTTTAAAAGATGTTCTTGAGTTAGTAATTCTTAAGAGTAAATTGGCAAATACTAGTAAAGTTAGAACAAACTCCCTGATAGACAATTGATTCTCAGAGCATACTGAGTGGTTAAATGCTTGGATAAATGTTTGCAGTTAATTGAGTGATTACCACATTTATCAGTTAGAATGGTTTGCTGTGGTGGTGTAGTGGTTGAGCACCTGGCTACCATCAAAAGGTCATCAGTTAAAACTCACCAGCCACTCCAGGAGAGAAATATATTGCAGTCTGCTTCTGTAAAGATTATAGCCTTGGAAACCCTATGAGGGAGTTCTGCTCTGTTCTAGGGTCACTATGAATCGGAAGTGACTCACCAGCAATGGATGAACAAAAAATCCAGCTCAGATTGGTTTAAATAAGAAAGGGAATTTATTGGCTTATATGACTAAAAATATCTTGAGAGAGGTGGTCTTCAGGTGAAATTTGGTCAAAGATTTGTCTCCATTTCTTTGCTATTGTCAGTTCCTCCCTCCTCTGTCTATCAGCTTCATCCTGAGGATGGCTTCCTTTATGATAGTCAAATGACTGTATCAGTCTTCATGCCATACACCTTCATACACACCATCCACAGCAATCTTCAAACAAAAATCCCACCAATCATAATGAGAAAGTGAATGCTATGTGCTGACTGGCTTCTTGTTATTAGGTGCCGTCGAGTTGGTCTGACGCATAGTGACCCTATGTGCAAAAGAATGAAACACTGCCTGCTCCTGCACCATCCTCACAACTGTTGCTGTGCTTCAGCCCATTGTTGTAGCAACTGCATTAATCCATCTCATGAAGAGCCTTCCTCTTTTTCACTAACCCTCTACTTTACCAAGCAAGATGCCCTTTTCTAGGATTATTACCAGTCCCTGATTTGAGGCAGAGACAAGAATATATTGATCCAGCTTATGCCTGTCATGGCCCGTTCCCAGAGTTTTGATGTGATCAATCCTACCCCAACCACATGTCCACTATGAAGAATGAATAGAACTACCACAGCCACTGTACCTCATAACATTTTCACCTTGTAAAAATTACTAATGGCAACTTATCTTTCACATATTGTGAAATAAATTGAGATAATGTACATGAACTCAGGCTTTCTAGATTACAGTTTCATTATATAAAGGAAAAAAATCACATTTGTATTTGTCATGCATGGTGAGTTTTATATAGTGTATCTTTCAAAATATGGAAGTGTATTAATTCAGTCATTTGATAAATTTATATGTTCAGTCTGAACATTTATGTTTCATTGTGTACTTTTTTCCTTGAATGTAATCCCTGACCTAATTACCTCATATATTTTTAGAAATTGGATTGACAGTTATTTTCCCAGATCCTTCTAAATGATGAGTGGGGCAAGAAACTATTCAAACACACTGGAAAATATTTTCTGTGGTATCAACACCTCTGCTACCCATAGGTCTGAATGTTTTGCCTCAAAATCAGCAGAGCATCTTTCACTCTGTCCCTGAAATCACTTTATATTTTTTCTTTTATCTTAGCTATATTTATATAGTGGGAGCCATAAGTACTTTCCCCTTTATTCTTCTTTCAGTGTTCTCTCCCTGGTTGTGTATATCTACCCTCTTTAAGATCCAAAGAGTAGCAAGAATGGACGGGATATGTATCTGTGGTAATGATGTGTATGTCAAGAACTGTGAAAGGTCGAGGATTTTACTTTACTTGCAAGCTAATAAGTTACCCTATTAACTGTTTCATGGGTGCTGGCAGAAAACATGAGACTCCTGGATTAGAGACAAAGGACTTTATTTCTAGTGGCACAGAAAATAGAATGAGCATGATATTTATATCTGCTCCCCATGTCCCCCAGATCCCATAGTGGTGACACACGTGTGGGCCTGGTAGATGCCTAAACACCTGGTGGGTTACATTACAGGAGAGGAACAGTGAGCCTGGGGAGTCCTGCCACTGTATACCAGCCTGCTTTTTCAATGGTTACTTCATCCCTCAAGGTTGTAGGAATACAACCTTGAAAAATGGACTTACATTTTTGGCCTGTCTAGCAAGAACATCCAGAGCTTTAGGCAAATTGCCTCTCCAGACACTAACCTTAGGCACCCTCCCTTTTCCAAGCATCAGATTGCATAATAATTCTAATTCCATAAGGACAAAGTGTTAAATTGCTGTATTTTTACTCAAATACCATGTCTTCTATGTTTGTTTGCCAACTACACCCTCTCCCCAGAGGTGTTTTCATGTAAGGGCACTATGTTAATTTTTTAAAGCAGCAAGGTAAAAAAATAAAAATAAAATAATAATAATAATAATAAACATACCTTCAGGGTATATTTCTTTTTGACTGTTTTTCACTTTCAGTGATACTATTCATATAATATTTTGAATATGAATAGTTTGTCTGGATTTTTACTTTAAATAATTTGAACAAAGAACAAATATTGAATGCTTTAAGTATAGAAGTAATGTCTAAATTATTTTGAACTATCACCTGAGTAACAATGAATTGTAATTAGATCATGAATATTACCAGTGTTTGAAGTAGAAGGAAAAAATGTGGTAATGTGCTAAACTTAACCCCAAAGAAAGATTATGAAGAGAAGTGTTAAGAATATCTCCCCCTAGAAAATGCACTGATGGAGACTCTTCAAATTTTTGTCTACACTTTCAGGGGGTATCTGAACCCCCTGAGGCCCATGCAAAATAAAACTCCTGAGACTAATAATTAACAATAGGTTCAAAAGATATTTACAATAAATTTTTTTTTTTCACTTACCTTTTCTCTTTTTACAACACAGAGATGGACATCCAGTAGTGCCCAGTGCACAGAGGCCTACGGGTTCAAGTCCAGAATCAAACCAGGCTAATGGTAAGGATATGCTCATTTTAGGACACAAATAGTTATATACATGTAGCTATTTCTTCCTAACATGAGGTTTGGGTACTGTCACAAAAATGTTTTTATTGTCCTTCCAGAATTTTTTACAAGATCTCTCTGAGTGTAGAAAAAAATAAATCACAGTGATTCTTTAAAATTCAGTATATAATCAAAAATATTTGAACATGGGATTTAGCACCAGATAAATCAGAGTTTATAAGTCCTATGTGACTTAGAAAGTTATTTTGATCCATAGATAAGTCTCTATTTCCTATCAGTAAAATAAATATATTCAAAATAATAATAAACCCACTGTCATCAAGTTGGTTCTGACTCATATTGACCATATAGGACAGAGTTGGGTTCCAAGGCTGTAAATCTTTATGGAAACAGACTGCCACATCCTTCTCACGCAGAGCAGCTGTTGAGTAGGAACCACTGACCTTTTGTTTAGCGGTCCGGTCTTTTAATCACTGCACCATCAGGGCTTCTTCAAAATATTGATAAGGATGTTATTGGTATCTACTATGTATTATATCTACCACTCATCTGTCAGTTTGTTGAATTGTGATGGCTTACGTGTTGCTGTGAGGCTGGAAGTTATGCCACTGGTATTTCAAATACCAGCAGGGTCACCCGTGGTGGACAGGTTTCAGTGGAGCTTCTAGACTAAGACAGACTCAGAAGAAGGAAAGGGCCATCCACTTTTCAAAGAATTGGCCTGTGAAAACCTTATGAATAGCAGTGTAATACTGCCTGATATATTACTGGAAAACTTTATGAATAGCCCTGAAAACATTGTCTGATGTAGTGCCAGAAAATGAGCCCCTCATGCCAAGGGCACTCAAACTATGACTGGGGAAAAGCTACCTCCTCAGAGTAGAGCCAACCTTAATGATGTGGATGGAGTAAAGTTTTCAGGACCTTCATTTGCTGACATGGCATGACTCAAAATGAGAGAAAAACAACTCCAAACTTCCATTAATAATTGGAACATGGAATGTACAAGGTATAAATCTAGGAAAATTGGAATTTGTCAAAAAATGAAATGAAACACATAAAGATCAATATTCTAGGCATTAGTGAGCTGAAATAGACTGGTTTTGGCCATTTTGAATCAGACAACCATATGATCTACTATGCTGGGAATGACAAATTGAAGCGGAATGGCATGGCCTTCATCATCACAAAGAATGTTTCAAGAACTATCCTGAAGCACAGTGCTGTCAGTGATAGGATAATATCATATGCCCACAAGAAGGCCAGTTAATACTACTGTTATTCAAACTTATGCATGAACCACCAAAGCTAAAGATGAGGAAATTGAAGGTTTTTACCAACTTCTGCAGTCTGAAATTGACCAAAAATACAATCAAGATTATTGATTATCACTGGTGATTGGAATGCAAAAGTTGGAAACAAAGAATAACTGGTAGTTGGAAAATATGGCCTCGATGGTAGAAATAATGCTGGAAATTGCATGACAGAATTTTGCAAGACCAATGACTTATTCATTGCAAATACACTTTTTCAACAACATAAATGATGGCTATACACGTGCACTTCACCAGATGGAGTACACAGGAATCAGATCAACTACACCTGTGGAAAGAGGCGATAGAGAAGCTCAGTCAGCAGAAACAAGGCCAGGAGCTGATTGTGAAACAGACCATCAGTTGCTCATATGCAAGTTCAACTTGAAGCTGAAGACAATTAAAAGAAGTCCACAAGAGCCAAAATATGACCTTGATTATATTCTGCCTGAATTTAGAGACAATTTAAAGAATAGATTTGATGCATTGAACACCAGTGACCAAAAACCAGAGAAATTCCAGGATGACATCAAGAACATCATCCATGAAGAAAGCAAAAGGTCATTAAAAAGACAGGAAAGGAAGAAAAGACCAAAATGGACCAAAAGAAAAGACCAGAAGAGACTCTGAAACTTGCCTGTGAACAGAGAATAGCTAAAGCAAATGGGAGAAATGACAAGATGAAAAAGAGCAGCACACAAGATTTCAAAGAGGAGCTCAAGAAGATAAAGTCAATTATTATAATGAAATGTGCAAAGACCTGGAGTTAGAAAACCAAAAGGGAAGAAAAAATTTAAGCCTCGAGTTACAATATGGAAAGATTATATGGGCAATGTATGGAATGATGCAGGAAACATGAAAAGAAGGTTGAAGGAATACACAGTCACTGTACCAAAAAGAATTGGTCATTGTTCATCCATTTCAGGAGGTGGCATATGATCAAGAACCAATGGTACTGAAAGAAGACGTTGAAGCTGCACTGAAGGAATTGGCAAAGAACAAGGATCCAGGAATGGACAGAATACCCACTGAAATGTTTCAACGAACAGATGCCATGCTGGAAGCACTCACTCATCTGTGCCAAGATATTTGGAAGTCAGCTACCTGACCAATTGACTGAAAGGGGTCTGTATTTGTACCCATTCCAAAGAAAGGTGATCCCACAGAATGTGAAAATTATCAAACAATATCATTAGTTTTTGTTGTTGTTATGTGCTGTCAAGTCGGACCCGACTCATAGCGACTCCTCCTTGGGTTTTCGAGGCAGTATCACTATGGAAGTAGATTGCCCAACCTTCCTTCCAAGGAGTGGCTGGTGGGTTCTGAGTGGCCAGCCTTCTGGTTAGCAGTCAAGTGCCTTAGGCACTACACTACCAGAGCTCCTATCATTAGTACCACACACAAGTAAAATGTTGCTGAAGATAATTCAAAAATGGTTGCAGCAGTATATTGACAGAGAACATCCAGAAATGCAAGCTAGATTCAGAAGAGGACATGGAACAAGGGATATCATTGCTGATGTCAGATGGATCTTGGCTCAAAGCAAAGAATACCAGAAGTATGTTTACTTGTGTTTTATTGACTATGCAAAAGCATTTGATGTGTGGATCATAACAAATTGTTGATAACATTGAGAAGAATGGGAATTCCAGAATACTTCATTGTGCTCATGAGGAACCTGTACACAGACCAGGAGGCTGTCATTCAAACACAACAAGGGGAGATTGCATGGTTTAAAATCAGGAAGGGATTGTGTCAGCGTTGTCTCCTTTCGCCGTACTTTTTCAATCTATATGCTGAGCAAAATCCGAGAAGCTAGACTATATGAAGTAGAACGTAGTATCGGGATTGGAGGAAGACTCATTAACAACCTGCGATATGCAGATGACACCACTCTGCTTGCTAAAAGTGAAGATGACTTGAAGCACTTATTGATGAAGATTAAAGACTGTAGTCTGCAGTATGGGTTACATCTCAATATAAAGAAAATTAAAATCCTCACAACTGGACCAATAAGCACCATCACAATAAATGTAGAGAAGATTGAAGTTGTCAAAGATTTCATACTACTTAGTTCCACAATCAACACCAATGGAAGCAGCAGTCAAGACATCATATGTCGTATTGCACTAGGCAAATCTACTGGGGAAAAAAAAAAAAACCTCACTGCCATTGAGTTGACTCTGACTCATAGCAACCCCCGTTGGGTTTACAAGGTTGTAAATCTTCACAGAAGTAGGTCGCCCCATCTTCCTACCTTAGGATGACTGGTGGGTTTGAACCACTGAACTGGTTAGCAGCCAGATGACTTATCCACTACACCACCAAAGCTCCTTTAAAGTACTTAAGAGCAAAGATGTCTCTCTTTGAAGACAAAGGTACACCTACTCCAACCATGGTATTTTCAATCACCTCATATGCATGTGAAAGCTGGACAGTGAATAAGGAAGACTGAAGAGTTGATGCTTTTGAGTTGTGGTGTTGGCAAAGAATACTGAAAGTACCATGGACTGAAAAAACTAACAAACCTTCCCTGGAAGAAGTGCAGCCAGAATGCTCTTTGAAAGTGAGAATGGCCAGACTTCATCTCCTCTGTTTTGGTCATGTTGTTAGAAGGAACCATTCCCTGGAGAAGGATATCATGCTTGCTAAAGTGAAGGGCCAATAAGAAAGGGGAAGGCCCTCAGTGAGATGGATTGACACAGTGGCTGCAACAGTGGGCTCAGGTGTGGCAAGGATTGTGAGGCTGGCACACGACCAGGCAGTGTTTTGTTCTGTTGTACCAAGGGTTGCTATGGGTTGGACCCAACTTGACAGCACCTAACAACAATATGTATCATATAAATACAATAATACATACAAAACATCACAATGCTTGTAACATAGTAATTTAATCAGATATTTATTGAATTTCTGCTCTGTGCCAGGCACTGTTCTAAGATATAGCAATGAACAAAACAGAGTTAACTGCATTACATTCTAGCATAATAATAGAAATAATGTTTCTAATTACAGCAGCAACAAAAACATTAGTGCTTACTCTAGACCAGGCATCTTTTAAATGTTTTATTACTGACACCAATCCTGTGAGATATTATGATTGTTAACATCATTTAATAGAAAGAGAAACTGAGGCATGGAGAAGAGAAAAATTAATAAATAGTAAAGCCAGAATTTAACCCTAAAAAGCCTTGAGTTCATGCTCTAATTTGCATAATAAGTGTTCATAAACATGGTTTATATTGCTGTTATTAATATAATAATGTTCCCTGTTGCTGTTGAGTAGACTCCCTGTGTGTCAGAGTAGAACTGTGCTCCATGGGGTGTTCATTGGCTGAGTTTTCTAAAGTAGATCTCCAGGCCTTTCTTCTGAGGTGCTTCTAATAGATCAGAACCTCCAGCCTTTCAGTTAGCAACCAAGTACATAAATTGTTTGCACTACTCGTTGTTTGTTGTTGTTATGTGCTGTAAAGTCAGACCCGACTCATAGCGACTCCTGCTTGGGTTTCCGAGGCAGTATCACTACGGAAGTACATTGCCCCATCTTCCTTCCGAGGAGTGGCTGGTGGGTTTGAACCACCAGCCTTCTGGTTAGCAGTCAAGTGGCTTAGGCACTACGCTACCAGAGCTCCCAGGTACACTACGCAGGTACTCCAATAAGAATGTTAGGCACAGGGAAACGTGATGAGACCTAGTGCTTTTAAAATGTAAATTCAGTACTTCATACAAAACTAAATTTATGGGTTTTTAGGCAGTAGTACCTAAATATCAGCAGTAGCTTAAAAAAAAAAAAAAAGAACAAAAAAGGTTGCTATTGCAGTTGTTGATATCCTTCTCCAGGGAATGATTCCTTCTAACAACATGACCAAAACAGAGGAGATGAAGTCTGGCCATTCTCACTTTCAAAGAGCATTCTGGCTGCACTTCTTCCAGGGCAGGTTTGTTAGGGTTAAATTCTGGCTTTACTATTTATTAATTTTTCTCTTCTCCATGTCTCAGTTTCTCTTTCTGTTAAATGATGTTAACAATCATAATATCTCACAGGATTGGTGTCAGGAATAAAACATTTAAAAGATGCCTGGTCTAGAATAAGCACTAATGTTTTTGTTGCTGCTGTAATTAGAAACATTATTTCTATTATTATGCTAGACTGTAATGCAGTTAACTCTGTTTTGTTCATTGCTATATCTTAGAACAGTGCCTGGCACAGAGCAGAAATTCAATAAATATCTGATTAAATTACTATGTTACAAGCATTGTGATGAGTGTTTTGTATGTATTATTGTATTTATATGATACATATTGTTGTTTTATCTTTTAAAAGCTGTTTTATCTTTTAAAAGCTAAAGCTTAGTTTATCTGTTACTCTCCTCTGTTGTTGTCTTGAATGTCTTAGGGGTACTTATTGCTATCCAGTAGTTCTAGTTCACATTAGTCAGAGTATCTCATAGAACAATTGGGTAAGCATTTTTTTCTAATGGTCTCTGGGTGACTCTTAGTAATTTTCAAAACTGAAGCTGAGTGACTGTGCCTTGCCACCATTGTGGAAATTGCCAAGTGATATGTCTGTAGGATTCTCTGGCTTTATTCTCATAGAACTAATTTCTTTATGAGTTCTGAAGATAATATATTATCAAATCATAAGAACTCATACAGTGGTGGGAATGTAAAATGGTACAACCACTTTGGAAAACAGTTTTGCAGTTTCTTAAGAATTTAAACATACAGAGTTCCTGCAAGATGGCGGACTAGGCAGAAGGACTACACAGACCCTCTTCAACAAAGAAAAGGGAAACCAATTAACACAGACACAGAAGATAATCTTGGACCCCTGAGCCTTGAAGGGAAGGATACAAAAGTG
>NW_006921814.1:806803-822671 GCF_000298275.1 Orycteropus afer afer | reverse complement strand
CTGCTTATGCACAGGGAGACAGCTCAGGGGGCAGGAGTCCATGGAGGGATGGACACTGGGAAGGGGTAACTATGGGGAGGAAGTGGGAGAAGGGGAGCTGTTGCATTGTGGTAAACTGTGGTCAAAGACATGAGACAAAGTATATGTGAACTCTGCTCTATGGAAAGTGAATTTGCTCTGTAAATCTTCATCCAAATCACAATAAATAATTTAAAAAAAAAATTAAGTTTCAAAAAATAAACTATTAGAAGTTGAATTCGCCCCCGCCAAAAAAAAAGAATTTAAACATAGACCTACCATATGATCTAGCCATTCTACTTCAAGGTATTAATTAATTCAAACAAAAAGAAAATACACATCCATACAAAGTTGTGCAAGAACATTCCTAGCAGCTTTGTTTGTAGTAGCTAACAACTGGAAATAACTCAAATGTCCAAAAACAGAGAAATGGTTAAACCAATTGTAGTATATCCATGCAATAGAATACTATTCAGCAATAACTAGAATTGAATTGTTGATACACCAGTAACATAATTAAAAACAACCTCAAAATAGTTATGCTGAATGAAAGAAGCCAAACTAAAAAAAGTTCATGATGTATGAATTTTATACAAAATTGTAGAAATTAGTCTACAGTGACAAAAAACAGGTCAGTGGTTGCTTGGGGATAATGGTGGGTAAGGGGACAGTTAGGAGGAGAGGAGGGAAGGATTACAAATAATAAATTACTGTGTTTTATGCTATATTCTGAAACAAAAATATTTTTAAAACCAATAATTTATAATTGGTGTGGTTTTTCATCATTTTTCCTAGATGAAGTTTAACGAATACATTCTCTTAAAAGTGATGGTAAAAGACATTTTTGGGTGCTTTGTAACACCAGCCACAAAATTACAAAGATTTATTCCTAAAATTTCCATCTCAGCCTTCGTCTCTGTAGGTCAAAGAGTACTGATTATTTTTAGGTTTTTCTTACTTAGAAGGTAGAAGTCCTTGAATACAATTACCTGTGTTACAGTCTTCCTTTTCAAAGAAAGATCTTTAAACTCATATCTTTCTAAATCTCTGGAAAATATAATGAATCAAATTCTTTTTAAATATGTGACTTTGAAGTGTAGGAAGCATAATTACTCATTTTAATATATGTATTTAATTTGTATACTAATGGCTAAAATTAGCTTTTGCTTTAAATATATATTAAAAGTATTTTTGGTTGTATCCATAACTTACTTACCTGTGTTAAATTGATAGCCTTTATTATTTGACCGTTCACATGACAAGATAAAAGCCTTTCTTCCCTTAAAGAGTAAAGTGAATAAACTTCCATAGTTCAGCATCTGTGATGCCTCTTCCCACTAGATTGGAATAATTTATTTTCATATCTCACACTTTAAACCATTCAGCCTGAACTGAGCTTTTATGTGAATTTATTTTTTTTTTTTTAAGTAATTGGCTTTTTTCTTGGGATAAACCTTTCTCTAATATTTGATTCAATTTACTTGGTCTTAAATTACTTAGTAATATGACCTCTTTTAGTGTGCTAATGAAAATAATATGCACAAGAAATGTGGTTTTTCTTTCATTATTTTGTGTCCTTATTTAGTTTTTAACTGACTCATCTCCTTATTATTTTGTTGTTCCTCTCAGGTCATCACTGTGTGGAGCCCTGCAACAAGCTCACTCTAACTCCTAGTAGTTCTTTCTCCAAGGTAAATTAAAAGGTGCCTTCTTTCAAATCGTACTAATTTATCTAAATAACAAGTTTGTTTGAGTTTTAAACCAAACTGATTTCATATTTAAAGACTTGTCTTCTTTAAATACATGTCTTGATCAGTAAAGGAATGTTTTAGTGACCTGCTAGGCCTTAGTAAGTGAAGGCACGCAGAATAAAGTCCCATGCAAATAACCTGACATTATGTGGCACACTCAGATCTTACCTAAGTTTGCTACTCAGATGGATAATTCTATTGCTGGGATTTTTTTCTTTTTTTTTTTTTTTTTTGTTAATTAATGTGCATATTTCTTTTGATTGTGTCCTAGACCAAGGGAAGAGAATAGGAATGTAATTAAGCATAGAATTGCTCCTTTGAGTTAATACTGGCCAGAAGTGAGCCTGAAATGTTAAACTTTAGCTAGTGAAGGAAAAAATGGTAACAAAAGAAATTGCCTTGCTTGGTTTCTAAAAGCTTAGGAAATACTTTACTACATAATAAAATGAAAGAGCTTAAATCATTTAAAGAGAAATTTGGCAGTGATATAACAAAACTATTTTAATGAATAACTAAATTCCATTTCTCTCTCTCTGTTTTTAAGACTACGTATATGCCCCTTTGTTTGGATAACATTTCTTTCTATGATTTTCTTTCTGATGTAATGTTTATCTCTAAAATGATCACAGCTAGATCTTCATTTTGTGGAATTGTTTGATTCCACATGTATCCTATACAATCCATTCTGAAGCTTACTGTTTGTATTTCTTTCCATGTAAACTGCAACACTGAAGAAATTTTCTTCTAGTATTTTGTAAATGTTATAATATCAACAGGGTTCTGGACATGAGTTGGATTCAGTGTAGGAGGAAAAATGAATTTAGTGACCAAAAGCCCAAAGTTCTATACCTTTCATCTCACTGTGTTATCTCACACTTGTGATTTAGTTTAGCAAGTCCTGAAAAGATATTGCAACAGAAGAATTATAAGGCAGAAATAATCAAGACACAAAAATAAAAACAAATGCCTTGTTATTTGTATTAAGTGGATTGAGATATAGCAATTCTCCCTTCTTTGTTTATTCAGAAGGTCTTCAGTTCACATAGCTGAAGCAACTGAATTTTCATGTATTTATAGTATTAGTCATGCTTTATGGTGCTTATTTTCTTTTTAAATATCAGCATACAGTTGAGAGAGACAAGGGCAGAGTTTCAATTAAATTAACATACAACCCTAGAAACTAGGACTTTTATTACTCATAGCTGGCAACATTTTTTGATAGAGTTAAAATCTTTCAGGAAGACTCCCAGATAATATTCTCTCCTTGAATGCTAATGTGTGTACTAGGAATTTCTCATGAAGAATAAAATTTCACAATAAAGTAAAACTTTTGAAATCATTATGTAACCACTATTTATGAGGACTAAGGCGTACCTGACCCAAGTCATAGTATTTTCAATCACCTTATATGAATGCAAAGAACTGATGCACTTGAATTGTGGTATTGGCAAAGAATGCTGAAAATACCATGAACTACTAGAAGAACACATTTATCTTGGAAGAAGTATAGCCAAAATGCTTCTTAGAAACAAGAAGGCTAAACTTCCTCTCTTGTACTTTGGTCATGTTATCAGAAGGGACCAGCCCCTGGAAAAGGATATCATGCTAGGTAAAGTAGAGAATAAGCAAAAAAGGGGAAGACCTTCAACAAGATAGATAGACACAGTGGCTGCAATGATGGGATCAAGCATAACAATGATCATGAAAATGGTGCAGAAGCAGGCAGTGTTTTGATCTATTGTTTATAGGGTCTCTAGGAGCTGGAACTGACTTGATCGCACCTGACAACAACTAACATAACATTTATAAAGAAATAATTGGCAAGAGGGAAATGGCATCTCCTATAGCACACACGTTAGTTCCCTCTAGCATCTTAGTGCCTAAAAAACTAGGTGCAACAGTTTGAAATGGGGATTTTGGTGCTCTAAAAATCTCATTAAGTCAGAGTACACCAAACTCAAGAGGAGCAGGATTAGAAAGGATAAAGGGGGAGTGCAATTACCCAGAAAGAAAAAAAGGAAAAAAAAAAAAAAGGTGAACCTGCCCTGCAGAGCACCGACTGGCGGTGAGACAGGGCATCAGGGGGCTCCCTGGGACAGTGGAGAGAACCCACCAGAGGACCTGTGGCCACTCCATGGACCTTCAGCACCTGCTTTTAATGGTAAACTTGGGACTGCTGGGAGGGGGCAGAGACCCCCTCTGGCTCCTGGTGCTGCTTAATTGGGAGTGGAGAGGAGAATTATACCCAAAGTGGGTGGGCCCTGGGACAAACTCCTGTCAAAGATCAGAGCAGTTATCCTAGGTCAGCTTTTTGGCATGGAAGGGCCTGGAGAGCAAGGTTTTTGCAACTGTCTAAACGTGGTAGAAAGGGTCAGCCCCCTAACAATTGGAGTCTTTGCTGAACTAGAGCTGTGGGCCTGTGAGTAACAGTATAACATCATCATTAACAGCCCACTCAAAGCTCTGGAAACAGATCCTGGGGCCTTGGAAGTTTTTTTTTTTTGTTGTTCTCCCCTCTTTTCCCCACCTCTCCCCTGTGTCATCTAATAGAAAAACTACATTAAGTCACCATAACACCTGCCAGCTCGATCCTAAACTCCCTTCACAACAGAGACCTGCATACACATTCCACACAGTGATTCCATCACCACAAAGAAGACTGCAGAGCAACCCAGCACACCTGAATTAATAACCAAAAAATAAATAAATAAACTACACAAGCTCTATCTTTTCAAAACATTAAATCATAAAACCAAGACAAAACAAATCAATACATAACTAACAGTTAAAAACAACTTCAAAATGTAAAGGAAACAATAAGCAATCTCAAATCAAACAAATGAACAAAAAAAAAAAGCATAAGACAATAGAAGTAAAATCCCAAACAGAAGTCTCATTAAACATGGAGGAAGAGGAGGCAATGGAATTATCTGAGAAGGAATTTAGAAGGTATGTTTATAGAGCTCTACACAAGCTTAATGAAACCCCAAACAGAAATAAGGTGAACACAGACAGCATCCTGGAAGAACTCAGGAAAACCATTCAAGAATAAAATAACAAGATTAATACACAATCAGAACTCATACAAAAAAGCAAGTAGAAATCCAGAAGATGAATACCAAAATTACAGAATTACACAACACAGTGGAAGCACAAAAGAATAGGCTAAAATTGGCTGAAGAATGCATTTCCCAACTTGAAGATAAATCCCTTGACACCAGCCTGTATGAAGAAAAATCAGAACAAAGATTTAAGAGAAATGAAGAGAAGCTAAGTGGTATATGGGATGGCATAAGAAGAAAAAACATACACCTCATTGGAATTCCAGAACAAAAAGAGTGAAAAACAAAAAACACTGAGAAAATTGGGGAAGACCTACTAACAGAAAACTTGCCCCATATCATGAAAGAAGAAAAGATATTTGTCCAAGAAGCTCATGGAACCCCATACAGGATAGATCCCAAGAGAAAAACACCGAGGCATATCATAATCAAACTCAGCAAAACCGAAGACAAAGAAAGAATCTTGCAAGCTGCCTGGGACAAAAGAAATATTACTTATAATAATCAAACAGTTAGGCTGAGCTCTGATTACTCAGCAGAAAACATGCAGGCAAGAGGGCAATGGGATGACATATATAAAACACTGAAGGAAAAGAACTTCCAACCAAGAATCCTATATCCTGCCAAATTGTCCATCAAATATGAAGATAAAATCAAAACATTCTCAGACAAGCAGAAATTAAGGGATTTTGTGAAAACCAGACCAACCCTACAAGAAATGCTTAAGGAAGTCCTTCCAATAGAGAACCCACAACAAAGAACAACAAAATCAGGATATATGGCATCAACCATAAAACCAGATCAGAAATAGATGCTCAAAATAAGACCATAAAACATTATACACTAAAAATCAAGGAAGCCAATCTGTGCACAACAGCAGCCACTAAACAAATAGAGGAAATAAAAGTTCTAGGTACACACTTCCAAATGGAAAGGAAAACAGGACAATGTCCTCATAGAACAGACTGTTCCAAAAATATAGAGACAAGAATTCACTCCAAGATAACCACAGAGAAAACTAAAAATCACCCTAAGCAAATCCAGAAAGAAGGAAAACACATGGGTTTGTTGTTATTGTTAGTAGCCATCAAGTCATTGCCGACTCATAGCGACCCTATGTACAGCAGAACAAAACACCACCTGGTTCTGCGCCAGCTCAGTGATCCTTGCTATACTTGAACCCATCACCGCTACCATGTTAATCCATTTCATTGAGGGTCTTCCTTCTTTCATCGACCCTCCACCTTACCAAGCATGACATCCTTCTCCAGTGAATGGTCCCTTCTGACAACACGAACAAAGTATGTGAGACAAAGTCTGGCTGTTCTCGGTTCCAAAGAGAATTCTGGCTGCACTTCCTCCAGGACAGACCTGTTAGGGGTTTTATTTTTGTTTGTTTTTTGGGGGTTTTTTTAGCAGTCCACAGCACTTTCAGCATTCTTCACCAACACCACAACTTGAAAGCATCAACTCTTCTTCAGTCTTCCTTATTCATTGTCCAGCTCTCATATGCATATAAGGCAATTGAAAATACTATCGCTTGTGTCAGGTGCACCTTAGTCATCAAGGAGACATTTTTGCTCCTCAGCACTTGAAAGAGGTCTTTTGCAGCCAATTTGCCCAGTGCTATATGTCGTCTGATGTCCTGACTGCTGCTTCAGTTGGCGTCGATTGTAGAACCAAGCAATGCGAAGTCTTTGACAATTTCAATCTTTTCTCCATTTATGATAATGCTCCTTATAGGTCCAATTGTGAGGATTTTTGTTTTCTTTATATTGAGATGTAATCCATCCTGCAGACTATTCTTCAGTCTTCATCAGTAAGTGCTTCAAGTCATCCTCGCTTTCAGCAAGCAAAGTTGTGTCGTCAGCATATCACAGGTTGTTAATGATTCTTCCTCCAATCCTGATGGCATGTTCTTCTTCATACAGTCCTGCTTCTCGGATTATTTGTTCAGCATAAAAATTGAATAAGTATGGGGACTATAACGCACTCCCTTCTTGGTTTTAAATCATGCAGTGTCTCCTTGTTCTGTTCAAACAACAGCCTCCTGGTCAATGTACAGGTTCCTCATGAGTACAATTAAGTGTTCTGGAATTCCCATTCTTCTCAATGTTATCCACAATTTGTTATGATGCACACAATCAAATGCTTTTGCATAATCAATAGAGCACAAGTAAACATCTTTCTGGTATTCTTTGTTTTCAACCAAGGTCCATCTGACATCAGCAATGATATCTCTTGTTCTATGTCCTCTTCTGAAACCAGCTTGCATTTCTGGAAGCTCTCTGTCAATATTCTGCTGCAACCATTTTTAATTATCTTCAGTAAGATTTTACTTTCATGTGATATTAATGATATTGTTTGATAATTTCTACAATCTGTGGGATCATCTTTCTTTGGAATAGGTACATATGGGTTGAGTAAGCACAAAGCCAACAATAAAGAAGAAAAGAGAGGAAACACTTCACAACAAAACGAACTCAATACCATTTACAGAAAAGTATACGGACCATGGAAACTCCAACCACACAACCAAAAGAACATAATAGAATGGCAGCAGTCAATTCACACCTATCACTAATTACACTCAATGTGAATGGACTTAATGCGCCAATCAAGAGAAAGAGAGTGGCAGACTAGATAAGAAAAGAAGACCCATCGATATGCTGTCTACAAGAGACCCAGCTAGGACACAAAGATAAAAACAAATTAAGAGTTAAAGGGTGGGAAAAAACATACCAAGTGAATAGTAACCAAAAAAAGGACAGAGTGGAAATATTAATTCCTGATAAAATAGACTTTGAGGTGAAAAACAACATAAGAGACAAAGAAGGACACTGTATGATGCTAAAAGGGTCAATTGACAAGACATTACGATAATAAATATCTACGCATGTAATGAAATAAAAAAGATACTGACAGAATATTATGAAAAACTGTACTCCAACAGATTTGAGAACCTAGAAGAGATGGACAAGTTTCTATAATCACAAGACCTACCTAAACTATCCCACTCAGAGATATAGTACTCAACAGACCCATAACAAAAGAAGAAATTGAACAGGTCATAAAACAACTCCCCACAAGGAAAAGTCCTGGCCCTGATGGCTTCACTGGAGAATTTTACCAAATATTCAGGGAAGAGTTGACACTTACACTACTCAAGCTATTCCAGAACATAGAAAAAGATGGAATACCCCAAAACTCGTTTTATGAAGCAAGCATAACACTAATACCAAAACCAGGGAAAGATACCACTATAAAGGAAAACTACAGATCAATATCCCTCAGGAAAATTGATGCAAAAATCTTCAACAAAATCCTAGCCAACAGAATCCAACAACATATCAAAAAAATAATACATACCAACCAAATGAGATTCATACCTGGTATTCAAGGATGGTTCAACATCAGAAAAACAATCAATGTAATCCACCACGTGAACAAAACAAAACAAAAGAGCCGTATGATTATATCAATTGATGCAGAAAAGGCATTTGATAAAATCCAACACCATTCCTGTTCAGAAATCTCAAGAAAATAGACGTAGAAGGGAAATTCCTCAACATAATAAAGGGCATATATGCAAAACCAATGGCCAACATCATTATTAATGGAGAAAGATTAAAGGCGTTCCCCTTACAAATGGGAACCAGACAGAGATGCAATCAGTTACTACCTCTGTTTAACATTGTATTGGAAGTCCTGGCCAGGGCAGTAAGCCAAGAAAGAGAAATAAAAGGCATACAAATTGGCAAAGTGGACATAAAACTTTCTCTATTTGTGGATATCTCTTGTTCTATGTCCTCTTCTGAATCCAGTTTGCATTTCTGGAAGCTGTCTGTCAATATTCTGCTGCACCCATTTGTGAATTATCTTCAGTAAGATTTTACTACTGTATATCTTCAGTAAGATTTTATTACTGATATAATCCACTACATAGAAAACCTACAGAAGACTCAATACAAAACCACTGGAACTAAAAGAAAGGTTCAACAAAATGGCGGAATACAATGCCAATATACAAAAATCAGTTGGATTCCTCTACATCAACAAAGAGACTTCTGAAAAAGAAATAAGGGAAACAATACCATTTACAGTAGCTACTAAAAAGATAAAATATCTAGGAATAAATCTTACCAGAGATACAAAAGACCTGTACAAAGAAAACTATGAAACATTACTATAGGAGACAACAAGGGCTCTGAATAAATGGAAGAACCTGCCTTGTTCATGGATAGGTAGACTGAATAATGTGAAAATGTCAATACTACCTAAAGCAATCTATGCATTTAATGCAATCTCAATCCAAATACCAACAAAATTTTTTAAGGGCATGGAAAAAACAGTTACTAACTTCATAGGAAAGGAAAGAGACCTCAGATAAGCAGAGCACTGCTGAAGAAGAAGAACAAAATGGGAGATCTCACACTCCCAGATCTTAAAATCTGCTATGCAGCCACAGTAGTCAAAACAGCATGGCATTAGTACAATGATAGACAGACCAATGGAACAGAATCAAAAGTCCAGAAATAGACCTATCCATGTAGGGACAGCTAATCTTTGACAAAGGTCACAAACCCATTAAATGGGGAAGAGCTAACCTCTTTAATAAATGGTGCTGCAAAACTGGATATCCACTTGCAGAAAAATGAAACAGACCCATATGTCACCCCATAAACAAAAATAACCTCAAGTTGGATCAAAGACTTAAATGTAAAACCCAAAACTATAAAATTCATAAAAGGTAAATAGGGGCAAATCTAGGAACCCTAATTTATGGCATAAATAGACTATCAAACATAACCCAGAAGTCACAGGAGGTAGAAGAGAAGCTACATGACTGGGACCTTTTACAAATTAAATTCTTATATGCATCAAAAGACTTCATCAAAAGGCTAAAAAGAGAACCTACAGATTGGGAGAAAATATTTGCCTATGACATATCTGACAAAGGACTTTTCTCAAAATCTGTACAAAACTTAAACACCTCAACACAAAAAGACAAACAACCCAATTCAAAAATGGGCAAAAGCCTTGAACAGACACTTCACTAAAGATGAAATGCTGGCAGCCAGCAAACACATGAGGAATTGCTTGTGATCTTTAGTCGTTGTTGTTGTTGTTAAGTGCTGTCGAGTCATTTCCGACTCATAGCGACCCCATGCACAGCAGAACGAAACACTGCCCAATCCCGCGCCAGCCCCACAATTCCTGCTATACTTGAGCCCATCATCGCAGCAACCGTATCAATCCATCTCCTTGAAGGCCTCCCCCTCTTTCGTCGACCATCCACCCTACCAAGCATGACATCCTTCTCCAGGGAAGCAACGATGAGATATCATCTTACCCCTGCAATAATAGCAAAGTTCAACACGACAGAAAATAACAAATACTGGCCAGGTTGCAGAGAGATTGTAACTCTTGTGCAGTGCTGGTGGGATTGTAAAATGGTGCAACCATTGTGGCAAATGCTATGGCATTTCCTTAAAAAACTGAAAATAGAAATACTGTTTGACCCAGCAATTCCATTACTAGGAATATATCCTAAAGAGGTGAGAGGCAGGACACGAATAGACATATGCACACCTGTGTTCATTGCAGCACAATTCACTATAGCAAAGAGATGGAAACAACCTAAATGCCCATCAATGGATGAATGGATAACCAACCTATGGTACATTCACATAGTGGTATACTATGCTACATTAAAGAACAATGAAGGATATGAGAATCATCTCATAACACAGATGAGCCTGGAGGACATTATGCTGAGTGAAATAAGTCAATCACAGAAAGACAAATATTGTATGAGCCCATCACTGCAAAAAGACAAAGAAGGGTTTGCTTAAGGAAGGGAACTCACTTTGTAGGTTACTGGAGTGGGGAGGGAAGGGAGGGATTAATTTTGGGCTAGTTGGGGACCACACACTGACGTGAGTAAGGGGAGGGATGGTATAGAAGAGTCTGTGACTACCATGATAACGTTAGGAAAAGGGAGGACACTGCACAAAAGATATAAATGACAGAGGCTAATACCATTATATGCACAATACTGCATTACCATTAACACTAAACACCAGGCTACAGATAAACACATGAACATCTGAGAAGATCAGGTGGGGGTCAGTGAACTCCAGACCAGCTGAGGATTATACTCCAGCTGAGGCTAATCTTGCACACATATCAGCGATAACAAAATACCCATTATCCTTACAGAAACAACAGAAGATAGACATATAGAGTAATCCCTCACAGACAGCCAGACACTGTAGGAGAGAGATCCAATGGATCTACTGACTCAGGACTATAGCACTGGGAGACACCAGACTCAATTGGCAAAACAAAATACATAAAAATCTTGTTCCATAACCTACATCAGTGGGTAGCTACTGGGGTCTTAAAAGCTTTTGAGCAGCCATCTAAGATGCAGCTAATGGTCTCCTATCATAGGAAGCGAAGAAGAGATTGCATTTGGAAGCAATCAGCCCTAGGACATGATGGACCTTAAGACCAGAAGAACTAGATGGTGCCTGGCTATCAATTCCAACCACTCAGGAAGGGATCAGAACTGGAGATCCTGGATAGAGTGGGAGGAAAAATGTGGAACAAAATCCAAAAACACAATAATGATCAGAATTACTAGTTGGATGGGGTCTGGTGACACCCCCAATACTATGACCCTAGGATACACTTCAGGCCTGGAATAAAACTCACTCCCAAGGGCTGGCTCTCAGTCCAATAGTAAATAAGATGTACATGCAGACCACTTAACCCCAGGTGATGCACCCACATACTCTACGGAGATACATCCCTTGGAGGAATTGGCCATGGGGCAACAGAGGAGCAACATTCAGATGAAGGAAAAGTAGGACACACAGGAGTGCATAACTATGAGGGGCACTGGGGGGCGGTTACTAGGAAGTGAGGAGAGGCGAGTGGGTTAGGGTTGGGGATGGTAATTGGGGAGTGAAAGCAAATGTACACAAAATGTTGAATGTAAAACAAATTCTGCTCTGTAAATTTGCACCTAAAGCATAATTTAAAAAAAGAAAGAGAGAGAGATTTCTGCAGTCAAATAAGTTTAGGAACTGCTACATTGTATATTTCTCTTTTGTGTATTCAAAAATATATTAAGGGTTGTGAGAATTCCTTGAATAAAAATACTGACTTAAGATGTTTAACCTAGTGTTTCCAGAGTATTTGGCTTTGAAAACCCTCATCTCCTTTTCTTTACATATCTCATTGCTGGTATTTTCTAGAAATCGTGATCTAAGGTAGGAGATAAAAAATGGATCATCAGTATGTTAGTCCAGTTCAAAGAAAAGACTTTTACCCATGATAATTCACCATTAGATAGACAGTAGCTGTTTGAGTCTCAGAAGCAAGTCACTTCATTGATCTTTCAGATTCCTTATCTGTGTAATCAAGATGGCAGTACATGCTCTGCCTCACAGAGCTTTGTGAAAATTAAATTACAACTATGAGGTAAACAAATGATGCTGGATGGAGTTCACATGATAGAATTTTGCAAAACCAATGACTTATTCATTGCAAATACCTCTTTTCAATGACATAAAAGGTATTATACATGTGGAGCTCACCAGAGGGAATACACAGGAATGATTGACTACATCTGTGGAAAAAGTTGATGGAGAAGTTTGATATAAACAAGGCAGGAGCTGACTGTGGAACAGACCATCAATTGCTCATATGCAAGTTTAAGTGGAAGCTGAAGAAAATTAAAACAGGTCTATGAGAGCCCAAGTATGACCTTGAGTATATCCCAACTGAATTTAGAGATCATCTGAAGAATAGATTTGATGCACCGAACACCAGTGACTAAAAACTAGAAGCGTTGTGCGATGACATCAAGAATATCATATGTGAAGAAAGCAAATGGTCATTTGAAAAAAAAAAAAAAAAACAGGAAAGAAAGTAAAGACTAAAATGGATGTCAGAAGAGACTCTGAAACTTGCTCTTGAATGGAGAGTTGCTAAAGTGAATGGGAGAAAAGACAATGTAAAAAGCTGAACAGAAGATTTCAAAGAGCAACTCAAGAAGACAAAGTAGAGTATTATAATGAAATGTGCAAAAACTAGGAATTAGAAAACCAAAAGAAAGGATCATGCTTGGCATTTTTCAAGCTGAAAGAACTGAAGAAAAATTCAAGCTTCAAGTTGCAATATTGAAGGATTCTATGGGTGAAATATTGAATGATGCAGGAAGCATAAAAAGAAGATTGAAGAAATACATAGAGTCACTGTACCAGAAAGAATTGGTTTATGTTCAGCTATTTCAGGAGGTAGTATATGATAAGAAACAATGGTTTTGAAAGAAGTCCAAGCTGCACGGAAGACATTGGCAAAAACACAAGACTCCAGGAATTGACTGAATACTCATTGAGATGTTTCAACAAATGAATGCCTCACTGGAGGAGCTTATTCATCTATGCCAACAAATTTGGAAGGCAGCTACCTAGCCAACTGACTGGAAGAGATCCATATTTGTGCCCATTGCAAAGAAAGGTGATCCTACAGCATGTGGAAATTATTGAACAATATCATTAATATCACATCCAAGTAAAATTTTACTGAAGATAATTCAAAAATGATTACAGCAGTATATTGACAGGGGACTTCCAGAAATTCAGGCCAGATTCAGAAGAGGACGTGGAACAAAGGATATACTTGTTGATGTCAGATGGATCTTGGCTGAAAGAAAAGAACACAAGAAAGATATTTACATGTGTTTTATTGAGTATGCAAAGGCATTTGACTATGTGGATCATGACAAATTATGGATAACATTGAGAAGAATGAGAATTCCAGAACACTTAATTGTGTTCATGAAGAACCTGAACATAGACCAAGAAGCTGTCATTCAAACACAACAAGGGGATACTGCACGGTGTAAAGTCAGGAAGGGTATGCATAAGGATTGTATCCTTTCACCATACTCGTTCAATCTGTATGCTGAACAAATAATCTGAAAAGCTAGACTGTACAAGGAAGAATGTGGCATCAGGATTGGAGAAAGACTCACTGACAATCTGCACTATGCAGATGACACAACCCTGCCTGCTGAAAATGAAGATGACTTGAAGCACTGATAAAGACCAAAGACTACAGTCTTCAGTATAGATTACATCTCAATGTAAAGTAAACAAAAATCGTTACAACTGGACCAATAAGCAACATCCCAATAAATGGAGAAATGATTGAAGTTGTCAAAGATTTCATTTTACTTAGATCTGCAATCAACACTCAAGGAAGCAGCAGTCAAGAAATCAGACATTATATTGCACTGGGCAAATCGGCTGCAAAAGACCTCTTTAAAGTGCTAAGAAGCAAAGATGTCACTTTGAAAATTAAGGTGCACCTAACCCAAGCCATGGTATTTTCAGTTGTCTCATATACATGTGAAAGCTGGACAATGAAGACCGAAGACCAAAGAAGAGTTGAGGCCTTTGAAGTATGGTACTGGTGAAGAATACTGAGAATACCATGGCCTCCCAAAGAATGAAAAAATCTGTCCTGGATGAAATGCAGCCAGAATGCTCTTTGGAAGCTAGAATGGCCAGATTTCATCTCACCTACTTTGGTCATGTTGTCAGAGGAAACATTCCCTGGAGAAGGATATTATGCTTGGTAAAGTAAGGGGTCAGCAAAAAAGGGGAAGACCCTTAACAAGATGGAGTGACACAGTAGCTGCAACGATGGGCTCAGGTATAGCAAGGATAGTGAAGCTGGCACAGGACTGGGCAGTGTTTCGTTCTTTTGTACATAGGGTCACTATGAGTTGGATTCAACTCAACAGCACCAAACAAAACATTAATGAGAGAAAGGATCCTTGGTGATAGAATAGTTAAGAACTCAGCTGATAACCTAAAGGTTGCTGGTTCAAACCCACCAGCTTCTCCACTAGAGAAAGACCTGGCAATTTACTCCTGTAAAGATTACAGGCTAGAAAACCCCATGGGACAGTTCTGTTCTATCATATGTGTTGCTGTGAGTCAAAAATCAACTCAACAGCACATAACAACATGAGTGAAAGAAGTTTGAAGTCTGTATGATACCTATAAATACTGTATTTTCTAATTTCTTTAATTCATTGATTATAATACATACCATTTAACCACCTATACACTGTAAAATTTTTATAAGAATTATCATGATTAAAGACATATTAAAATGTAAGGGGTGGGGTTATTTTTCCTCTCCCTAGATCATTCTGACTCTTTCATCAAGTTGCTCTGTTCATGTGAGACAAAAAAAAGATTAAATAATAGAAATTGATTCTAAGGTTAATCTTTATAATATAAAAGTTAAATGCTAATATCATCTTCTCAGTACAAACTAGTTTGAAATACACCTGGTTTTCTACTTAACTTACTAAGTTACTTGGTTCTTTATCAGACATGTACCTTAAAGTTTGACTTTCTCTTTAAATCTGTGGCCTTCCTTAGAGTGACATTAATGTCATAATTACATTTAAGAAACTCCTGAGTAGATTTTGTCTTACTTGAGATTTTATCATTGTATAAAACGAATCTGTGTTTTTCATGTGATAGAGGGTCCAGATGGAAATGATTAACGGTAAATACTACCTATGAAGGAAAAAAGACTGTCAGAACTGTTCAGGGGAATTATTCCTGAACTGTAGTAGCTAGACTGAGTCACCAGCATTACTGTCCTTGAACAAATCGCTAAAATTGGTTCACCTTATTTAGTAGCATCATCATATACTCTGTGTATTAATTATAATAAGGTTTGACTGCAAGTATAGTAAAGCCAATAATTTTAAAGACTACTGCTCTCTCATGTCCTCAAGATAAATGGAGGCACAATTGGCATGATATACTGCAAAAAATATTGTTCCACATCCTTCTTTGGCGAGTAGTGAGTGGAATCTTAAAAGCTTGCAAGTGGCCATCTAAATGCAATGATGGGTCTCTCCTCGTCAAAAGCAAAGAAGAATGAATAAAACCAAAGATTCATGGAAACAGTCTGAGCAACTGGTACACCATGCAA
>NW_006921814.1:802019-806258 GCF_000298275.1 Orycteropus afer afer | reverse complement strand
GTTGGTTTGGTAGTTCCTTAGTCTTCAGGGACCCAAGTGTCTTCCAGTACATGACTATATCATCCCTAGGGTACATCCTCATCTTTATGGTCCAAGATGGTTGCTAGGGCTCTAACCATCATATTTACATTGCAAGAAGCAGAGAATAGGAAGGGGAAGATATTGGTACATTGCCTCCTTTTAGTTACACTTCCCAGAAATCCATACATTTTTACTTAAGTCTCATTGACTAGAATTTAGAAAAGTGGCCACTTCTAGCTACAAAGGAGTCTGAGAAATATCCGCTATATTCTGGGCAGCCATGTGCCCAACTAAAAATCCAAGGTCATTGTACTAAGGAAGAAGAGAACAATAGGGAGGAGCAATGTGCAGTCCCTGCCTAATCCTAGAAGTTAATAATTTGCTTTGGTTTTATTCTTTAGGTCAATGGGGAAGAAATAATTGAAGGTTTGCACCCTGAAGGAAAATGCTCTCCTTACCAGATGAAAGGATCAACAAATTTGAGTATGTCCAAAGTTAATTTCCCAAATCAGCCATCCAGTTACTCTACAGGCCCTGATAATTCAGGTGAGAAAGAAATATTAAGATAACCTTTTTTATTTGTCTTGCATGTTATTGTAGCTTTAAAAGGAAAGATTGTTCTTTAAACAAAAAACTCCCAAAAGAGTAATACTGTTAATTGCATTATTATACCAATGTCCAACATCCATCTCTGAGACTAAAACTCTTTTTTAAATGGTTGGAAAGATACCTGTTTTGTTCAATAGTATTTCTTGTACCTTCTGAAGCAACAATTCATTGGCTACCAAATAGTTTAGAAAATTTCTCTTAGGGGTGTTTGGACTGACCTATTACATCATTAATTTTTGTAACTTCTATATGTGTGTTTCTTTCATTAATTGATGTGAGATTAATTTAAGAAAGAAACATTTATTATTAATGTCTCATGAAAATGTATATCAGGCAAATTGGCATATGGCTAAATATAAATTTATACATATGTGAGAACAGATAAAGGTATCTATAAACCAAAACAACAAACCATTACAACACATAGCGACCCTGTAAGACAGAGTAGAATTGCCCCATAAAGATTTCCAGGGCTGTGATCTTTATGGAAGAAGATTGCCACATCTCTCTCCTGTGTAATGGCTAGTGGGTTCAAACTGCCAACCTTTCAATTAGCAACAGAGTACTTAACCACTGTGCCACTAGGGCTCTGAATTATCTATAAACCAAAAAACCAAACTCACTGCCATTGCGATTCCAACTCATAGCAACGCCCTTTGGGTTTCGAAGACAGTAAATGTTTACAGAAATAGAATGCCCAGTCTTCCTTCTGTGGAGTGGCTGGTGGGTTTGAACCCCAGCCTTCTGGCTAGCAGTCAAGTGCCGTAGGCACTACACCATATGTTATTGTTGTTGTTATGTGCTGTCGAGGCAGACCTGACTCATAGCGACCCCTTCCTTGGGTTTCCAAGGCAGTATCACTATGGAAGTAGATTGCCCAGTCTTCCTTCTGAGGAGTGGGTGGTGGGTTTGAACCACTAGCCTTCTGGTTAGCAGTCAAATGCCTTAGGTGCTATGCCACCAGAGCTCCCACAGGAAAACTAGAATACTGAAAAGGGAGTGTTCTGGTTACCTAGTGCCTCTCTGACAAGAATATACCACAAATGGGATGGCCTTAACAAACAGGAGTTTATTCTTACACTTTGGAGGCTTTAAGTCTGAGTTCAAAGTGCCAAGCTCCAGGGGCCAGGTGAAAGCCGCTCAACCTTGGGCTTTAGCACTGCCTCCTGCTTCTGGCCCACTGAAGCTGGAGGCTTTTCTTCACTCAGCTGCTGGCTGCTGAGGCTGACAAACCCAAGGTCAACAAGTAACAAGGCACAGTCCCAATATTACAAAACCATATGGGAGACCATTAATTCAAGTCCTTTAAAAGTCCCAAGATTGGCAGAGCATGGCAGGCTGTGGAACAACAACTTGGCTACATGCAGGGTTCAAGTGTGCCACGAGCTAGAGACCATTCCCAAAGCTGCTGCTTATATATGGGAAGCAGACCACATAACAAAAGCAGCTAATCAGCTGCTTATGGTAGATCCCACCATAGAGTTGATTGCCAGTCTCGTTGTGGGGAATAACTACCACCAGCTGCCCAGCCACTCAACCAGGCCCAGCCAAGATGACACACAACCTTAACTACTACAGGGAGCAAACTGAGCACAATTAAAGAGAATGTTGACACACTATGATAAATATTACTACTGTCACTGAACAATTTGTGTAGGAATTGTCACATGGGACCCTAACTTACTGTGTAAACTTTCACCAAAAACTCAATAAAATAGTATGTTTAAAAATAAAAAAAAGTATATCATCAGCATTGATTTTGGTTTATTCTTTGCAAGTTGCAGTTAAATTTTGTGGTTTTTCCAAAGGATGCCCATACCCCATTGCCATTGACTCAGTTCCAACTCGTAGTGACCCTATAGAACAGAGCAGAACTGTCCCATAGTTACCTTGTGTAATCATTACACAAGCAGACTGCCATATCTTTCTCCTGCTGAGCAGCTGGTAGGTTCAAACTGCCCCTTTTGGTTATCAGCAAAGCACTTAACCACTACACCACTAGGGCATCTTCCTTTTTAAAGTAGATAATTAAAATCTATTTGATACTGTCTCTTTCACATATCAATATTTTTAAAACCCCATGTAAATTATTGTATTTCAAGAATCTGGTGTACAAGAAGATGATGTTTACGATGATCCTCAAGAAGCTGAAGTTATCCAGTCTCTGTTGGATGTTGTGGATGAGGAGGCCCAGAATCTTTTAAACCAAAATAATGCAGCAGGAGATGCCTATGTTCCAGGTAGGTGAGCTGAACAACTAAGTTAATACACTGATGAATACCAGGACATCTCTAGGGAGCATTTTGGAGTAAATAAAAATACATTCATGGTTCCCTTATTCCTCATTGGTGGGTAATAAATATAGAACTGGTTATCACATATTTTTTATTTTCCATCAAATAATTGTGGGTGGGCTACCTTATTAGTGAGATCTAAAATTTTATCATTATTATCATGGTTGTTACTTTTAGAAGTTTTTGCCTAAACATTTTCCCCTAGTTGACACTAAGCCATTCTTGAGGCATTCCAATTATAGCAGATAAATTCAAATAGAAATTTTATGCTCATGTCATTTTTCTGTTTTAGTTAGAACATTGAAGCTATTTGTGGATATTTGTTCATTTTGTAGGTAAATGAAGAAAATTTCCTACTGCCTCAAGTGGTGGCATTGATTGCCCTTGGTGTGTTTATTTCTCTCACAGGCACATTGAAGACCAATGGGAAGTTGTCAGAAGAGAGAGCAGAAGATACAGACTGTGATGGGTCGCCTTTACCTGAAGATTTTTCTGAGGTAAGGATAAAACCTACATGAATACTCTTAGGTTGCTATACCTTGTTGAATTACATGTTTTGATCCAGAAATTGAAATAATATGAGATTGATGCTTATTTTACTGAAAAATTATATTTGAGAGAAAACAGAAGTTAATTTCATTTGTTACATTAAAGAATCATCTTTTCCCAGTGAAAGAATCATTCCTCCAGTTTTCTCAGTTGAGCTAAGAAAAAGCTTGAAATAGTGGACAAAGTTCTCAAACTTGGCATCATTCTATTTATCCCAATCTAATCTTGTTTAGTATTCGAAAATAATTCCTCTCACTCCATCCTTCTTACTCTTCCTACTTTACATCTTCAGAAATGGTCAAAACTAAAACATGTAGATTCTAACAGTAGTTATATGCATGCATGCACTGATACACAATCTGTCGCACACAGAATTATTTTTATTAAATATTTAGAAATAATTAACATATACACATGGATTATATATAGATTAGGAATATCTGAGTGTGTGTGTGTATAAAAGAAAGCTTATTATTGTAGACTGCATTTTTTAATCTACAGAAATGATTGTACAAATATTAGATATTTCAAAATGTAGCATTTTCTAGTGTTACTTAAAATGTTCTTACATGCTGTCAAGATAGTGGTAATTTTAGCAATAATAAGCTCTTCAAAAAAATGTTTTCTAAATACTTTTAAGTCATACTAATTATATTTTTGGGAGCTCTGGTAGCATAGTGGCTAAAGCACTTGACTGCTAACCAGAAGGCTGGTGATTCAAACCCACCAGCCACTCCTCGGAAGGAAGGTTGGGCAATCCTACTTC
>NW_006921814.1:800301-801919 GCF_000298275.1 Orycteropus afer afer | reverse complement strand
GAAGGAAGGTTGGGCAATCCTACTTCTGTAGTGATACTGCCTCGGAAACCCAAGGAGGGGTCGCTATGAGTCGGGGCCGACTCGACGGCACATAACAATAACAACAACAACAATTATATTTTTATAAATAATAATATTGAAGATGCCCCTTCAAATGTATGTTCTGAAGTTTCTTTCAACTATGAGCATAAATAAAAAACTTTGATGTTCATTTGAAAAATATGAGATACTTATCTTTAAAAAATCAGCCTTGTTCATACAGTATAAATTCTCATTTATACTGAGCTGTGATAAAAGTTCATAGCAGAAATTTTCATTATTTTAAATATGAAAATATTGCATCTTCATTTTTAAAAATATTTCAAACAGAAAAGTCTAAATGTAAATTCCTTTTTCTACCTAGCCCACAGCTTCATCTGAAGTGACTATTATGAACTGTTAGGTTTATACACTTCATTATACATATTAAAATACAGATATTTGTATACATATATACTTTTTTGTGAATATAAATTTTACCATATACTTACAAATTTAGTCTTCATTCTTTCCCATTTTGTTTAATTTTCTTATTGACAAAGGTTAAAATTTTGGAAAGTATAGGAAAAGAGAAACATATTTTCCTTTTGCTTTCTCTTTACTTCCAGTTATATTCCTTATATACGAAATTAAGGATCTCTGGTGGCATGGTGCCTAAGGCGTAGTTTAACCAGAAGGCTGGCTGTTCAAACCAACCAGCCACTCCTCAGAAGGAAGATTGGCAATCTACTTCCATAAATATACCGCTTTGGAAACCCAAAGAGGGGTCGCTGTGAGTCGGATCTGACTCGACAGCAGTGAGTTTGTTTTTTTGGGGTTTGGTGGTGTAGTGCTTAAAAGCATTTGACTGTTAATCAGAAGGTTGGCAGTTCAAACCACCAGCCATTCTGCAGAAGGAAGACTTCCGTAAAGATTTACTGCCTCAGATACCCAAAGGGAGTTGCTATGAGTCGGAATCAACTCAATAGCAGTGAGTTTGGTTTTATTATTTTATATGCAAAATTAAGAGCAAGACAAATTTAAAGGTGAATAAGTGGAACCAGTTAAAATATATATTTTTTTTTTTTTTTTGGCCTGCTGAAGATCCCTTAGCCACAGTTTAGAATGTTTTGATCAAATGTGTGTATTCATGATATGAAGATGAAAAATAACAGTAAAATTAGAAATAATTCAGGAAATAATTAAACATTATGAGATTGTTTGATTTTTGTTACAATGACCTAATTTTGTTTTGACTTCTCTTTATTGTAGTCTACCAAAATAAATGGCTGTGAAGAATATTTTGAAGAAAAAGTAGTAACTGAAAAGTAAGAAAAGAATTTTTGAAGTATCTATAACATTTCTTTTTTTTAGAAGTCTTCTAAAGGTTTTCATTTAGATGTTGATTTAAAATTTAATTTGTTTTTTTAATAGAATAAAAATTTTTGAGTAAATTCTAGAACTATGGTTTATTAAGAATGTTTTAGAGGGTTCCGGCAAGATGGCGGACTAGGCAAAAGGATTGCACAGACCCTCTTCAACAAAGAAAAGGGAAACCAATTAACACAGACACAGAAGATAATCTTGGACCCCTGAGCCT
>NW_006921814.1:783139-796991 GCF_000298275.1 Orycteropus afer afer | reverse complement strand
TGGGAAAATGCATGGAAGAAAGGTCTAAACAATAACCGGATTCAAAATGAGTGATTGATCTTTTTCTAGAAAGGCAAATTGACAGTCAATGTTTGATTAAGTAAGACGTGAGTTGTTGTTGTTAGGTGCTGTCAAGTCAGCTCCAACTCATAGTGACCCTGTGTACAATAGAATGAAACACTTCCCAGTCCTGTGCCAGCCTCACAATCCTTGCTAGACATGACAGTACATGTTACTAATGTAGAAGCACATGCAGTTTTATACCTAACAAATTGGCAAATATTCAAAAATGAAGATGTCGGTAAAAAGTCCTTCTTATACATTGGGGAGAGAAAAAGGAAGAAGAGTAAATTAGTGTAATCTCTTCAGATGGCAATTTGAAAAAAGAAAATTACTAATTCTTAGATGCTTTTTCTCATATTCAATGCTTCTGAAACCGGGAAAGATCTTATAATTGTTGATATATTTTCTTGCTTAACATAAAAATAATGTATATTATAATGATGGAGATCTTAGATTCAAAGATATACCCTTTTACCTAGCAATTTTATATACAAGAATTGGTCTCACTCCCACATGTGTGCAAAGACATTTCTATTAGAATATTCATTGCAACCTTATGTATAGTAGCAAAAGACCACAGTGGAGACAAAATAAATTAGGGTATGTTCATACAATAAAAAAGTAGGTAGCTGCTAAGAAAAATGAGAAAGAATTGAAGCCAGATGGAAAAATCTCCAAAACATATCCTTGCAGACAAGGTATACTTACTAGAAGACAAAATCAATTTCATGGATGCAGGGCTTGCAAATTAAATGTTAATTGTGATCTATAATCAATTCAAATGGGAAAACATTGACCATAAAAGCAACGTGATTGCTGCACTATTACTGATATTTTGGGAGCATTAGTACATATCCCTCTTCAATGTCATGTACTAATGTTATCAGACAAGTGTACTCTACTTTTCCCTCTGCATATCAGAAAATGAAAAACGTATTCAAACTTTTACGTAATCCATCTTCATCTCACATTAACACTACTCCTCACTATTCCTCTATCTAGGTTATCTTGAAAGCCATTCACTTTAACAGAAAAATGTGCCTCTGCTGTGCACCCCTAGAATAATGGGAACTTCTATTGAGTTTCGTTATTTTGAGTGCCCTAATAGAGTGTTCCTCTGACCCTCAATTTTAGCAAAAGACTGACATCCATCAGTGGTAACTTCTTTAATACAAAATTAGGCAGCTGCTCAAAAGAATCAAAAAAGATCAAGCTATATACTGATGCAATTTTTAAACAGCCAGCATGTTGAAAGGTACAAACAAAACCACCAGCCCTCTCTTTCCTCAAGAGGACTCCTTCAGTGTAAGGTTCAAAGACATGGAATCTGTTTGGGGATAAATTTAAAACTATATTAAAGTATTCTGATTAGTTCAATTTGCATCTACCAATAAGTTTTAAGAATTATGAATTTGGTTTTTTTTTAAATCAGATAATCTGTTTTAAATATTGTCATAATTATAGAGAAAATAAGTGGCTCAGGGCCATAGTATTTAAATTCACCTTTGTGATAAAACTAAAAAAAAAATATTACAAATGTATTTTCTTGTTGTAGTGTAATTAAGAAGTCACAGGAAAGGAAAACTGGTGATGATGAAATCACATGGGGAAGTATTGAATTGCCAATAGAGACAACAAATCAGGAAGATTCCAGTAAAGGCAAGAATTTTTATTACCAGCATTTTCATCAAAACCAGTGGATAGGAAAAATAAGTTCACCAAATGTGTATTTTTTTTTTTTGTTCTATACATAGAGTTAAATAAGTCATAGATGAACATTGATGCTTATTTGTATAATCATATACTGGCAGAGTTGTAGCCTAAAATTCTCAGTGACTTGGAGGAAAACATGCAAATAAATGTATAATTTGAATGGAAACACAGAGTCATAGTTTTGTCACTGTGGAATGAGAAGTCAGGGAGCAAATTTTATGTATAGTAAAATAAGTAGAATAGCTCAAAGGTAAAGGATTGTTACCCTTGAATCTCAACCTCATTTTTTAACAGGAACCAAGTCTATCATCACTGTTACTGCCTCTCTCACTTTGTAACTAAACCAGTGGAAAAATTAAGTTACCATCCATGTTTCATTTTTCTTACTTCATATAAGGAAATTTTATACTAATGCAATGGAAGAACATAATTTTTTGCCATTTAAAGTCTTAGTTGTTAAAAAATAAATTAACAGTTTTTGATTTAGGTGTGAACTGCTGGTGTCCTTGTATCTCAGCTGTGCTCAGACTCCATTCTATAAACATTTACATGTAATTCAGATGAGTGAATTTTGTATTCCCAACCAGATTGCAAAAAGGGCAAGGAGGCCACATGTTCCAACCTCTTCTAACCCCACAAAAGGAAGACAGAATCACCATCAATAGCCCAAGGCCTATTCCTGCCAGGCCAGACATGCTGCCTCCCTCCAGCCCTTTCACCAACCGTTCCTCCCAAAGCACCCACCACCTCTCCTCTGGGTTCGATAATTCGCTGCAGTGGCCACACAGAACTCACGGATTACGGGGTTTATTAGGGAAGCACCAGGCTACAATTCAAGTTCAGGAAAAACACTCAGTCTCTCTCCCAGCCCACCACCTCTCAGGCAAGTCTCTCACAGTCTCTCCCCCAGCAGTGCATGTCCCTCAGTGTCTTACTCAGCAATGCGTGTCTCTTTCCCAGCAGCACATGTCTCTTACAGGAGTGCATGTCTCTTTCGGCAGCACGTCTTCCTCAACCAGCAGTCAGCGAGAGTTCTGCCTCTAGGAGGACTCCTTTTGAGCCCGGCAGGGTGGTCAAACTAGCCAATAATAGCATCAGAACTCTAAGCACCTGAGAGAGAGTGGGAACCTCCCAGAACATTGTTTTGTGCCACTCCCAACAGAAATACTCCAGGTGGACCACTTCAGCAATCAGGAGCTCCTCAGTTGCTCATAGCAAATCCCACCTTGGAGTTTACAAAGACTTGTGGGTAGAAAAGCCACATTAAGTAATTTACTACACTACACAGATGTTAGCTTCTTGAGGGATCTTGTACAGCTTTATATCCCCTATAATGCCTTGCATGTTGTTGTCTACGTAGTAAGTACATCATAAAAATGTGTTAGTCAACTGATTGACATAATTAAAGCCACACTTGAACTAAACCTATTGCTATTGCATTGATTCCAATTTGCAGCAACCCTATATAGGACAGAGTAGAACTGCCCCATAGGGTTTCCAAGGCTGTGATCTTTATAGATGTAGACTGACATTTCTTCCTGGTGTGTAGTGGCTGTTGGGTTTGAACCACTGACCTTTCAGTTAGCAGCTGAATGCTTAACCACTGTGCCACCAGGACTTCTTTACACTTGCACAGATAACAGCAAAAAGTCTCTCCACTTATGTTTTTCTGGAATAATAAGCAGTCACTTGTCATAAGAAGTTTCCATACAGCAGGTACTAAATTAAATCCATTTCTCTTTAAAGACACTGAAGTCATTGCTTATTGTCAAACCATAAAGGACACAATGGAATTCTCCACTTGCATGTCTCCATGTAACTTGTTTGTTGTTATGTGCTGTTGAGTTGGACCCAATTCATAGTGACCCCTCCTTGGGTTTCTGAGGCAATATCATTACAGAAGTAGATTGCCCCATTTTCCTTCTGAGGAGTGGCTGGTGGGTTTGAACTGTTAGCCTTTTGGTTAGCAGTCAAGTGCCTTAGGCACTATGCTACCAGAGCTCCCATGTCAGAGATACTGGCACCAGGTGCCAAGGGTGGGTAGTGAGAGGAAAGATCAGTGTTCCTAGAGCCATCTCCTGTTGTAAGGATTTCTAAAAAATCTATTTTTTTCTGCCATGTGCTTAGAAGCTACTTTTAATATTGTTATATACTATAAGACTAGATATATTTTTATCATAAACTTAATGCCATTTACAGCAAGAGAAGCAAAAAGAAACCATTTAAACTCCTTTAGAAATCATAAGTAAATAATCCTTTAGAACTTCTGATCAGTCAGTGAAGTATTTTCTTAAAAATTAAGTGCAAGATCCTTGCTATAGTAAAACTTTTCTTTTGTTAATTCTAGCTGCCTGCCTACCTACTAATTATATTGCCTTATTCTCATATTTATAGGCTCCCACTTTTGTAAAAATAAATGAGGTGATAACAGATCCAAACTAGTTTGCTTCTGATGAAATCAGTTCTGGGGAAAATTTTTATAAAAGGAATCAACTGTTCTCTTCTTAACAGATCCTCCCTTTCTGACAAACGAGGAGCTCGCTGCACTCCCCATCATCAGAGTACTTCCCTCGGGTAAATACACTGGCACGAGGCTGAAGTCAGTCATCCGAATGTTGCGGGGTTTACTAGATCAAGGAATTCCTTCTAAGGAGCTGGAGGTAAGTGCCTTATGCCAGTGGTTCTTTCCCAAAGTTTATGCATTATTTGTAAAGAAAATATTTCACTACTAGCTCCAAGGTTAGTAGAAATTTTGAAAATTTTGACAGTGTTCATTACCTTTCCAACTACTTGTAGTTTACTTATTTCCAATATAAAAGCACCATATTGTCATACCTAGCAACAAATTAATTTTTCTAATTAGGATCCTTTTTAATTAGGATCATAATAATACTGCCTTAAAGAGATGTCTTTAATCACTTAGAACTTGATCAGTTTCCCTGAAGATTATTTTCCTTGCCATCTCAGCTATGGTGCTAGGTAGAATATGTATAGCATAAGTTTTCTCACCTTGTAGTGACTGGGGTCTTAAAAGTGTTCAAGCAGCCATCTAAGATGCACCTACTGGTCTCCTAGCATCAAAAGCGAAGAAGAGTGCAAAAACAAACAAAAAAAAAAGCCATTTGGAAGCAATCAGCCCTAGAAAGTGATGGCTCTCAAGACCAGAAGAACTAGATGGTGCCCAGTGACCAATGCCAACTACTCAGGAGAGAATCAAATCTGGAGATCCTGGATAGAGTGGAAGGAAAAACATGGAACAAAATCCAAAAACTCAATAATGACCAGAATTACTGGTTGGATGGAGTCTGGTGAGACCCTCAGTACTATGGCCCTGGAATACATTCTGGGCCTGGAATAAAACTCACTCCCAGGGGCTGGCTCTCAGCCCAATAGTTAACAAGATGTACATGCAGATCATTCAACCTAGGGCAACACACCATATACTCTATGGAAATACATCCCTTAGAGCAATAGACCATGGGGCACCAGAGGGGCAACATTCACACAGAGGAAATGCAGGACAAACAGGAGTACATAAACTATGAGGGGCCTAGGGGGAGGGTTACTGGGCAGGGAGGGGAGGAGACTGGGTTAGGGTTGGGCATGGTAAATGGGGAATGAAACTAAATGTACACGTAATGTTGAATGTAAAATTAACTCAAAATAAAATAAAAACACTTTCTCACCTAACTAAGCCTACTCAGCCAAGGGGACCTGCATCAGGAGGGCCTCTGAGTTCCTCATGTGTGGTACAAAGTACCTGTTAGAGATAAAGGAGCTCTGGTGGCATAGTGGGTAAGGCATTTGGCTGCCAGCCAGAAGGCCAGGGGTTCAAACCCACCAGTTGTTCTGTGGGAAGAAGATGAGGCAATCTACTTCTATAAAGATTTATAGCCTTGGAAACCCAAGAGGGCTTGCTGTGAGTTGGAATCAACTCGATGGCAGTGGGTTTGGTTTGAGATTTTTTTTTTTCAGGGGGGCGTTGGTAGAGATAAAGAGTTTAAAACAAACAAGCAAACAGCCCAAAATCAATTGCAGCCATCAGCGTAAAAACCAAACTAAACTCACTGCTATTGAGTCGATATCAACTCATAGTGACCCCTCGTTGGGTTTCTGAGTCAGTATTTCTACCGAAGTAGATAAGCTTCATTAATTAATACAGTATAGATGTGGTTCATCATTAACAGCAATTTCTGATTTAATGCATCTATAAAGCAGCAGTAGCATAGAGTCCTTGCTTCTGGGGTCTTGCTTGTACCACCCATACTTGCCACTAGGCAAAAGAGAGACATAGCACCATGGTGATCTGGGAATTTGCCTTGTTCCTTTCCCTCAAACCATCTGCTTGCTACCCAGCTTCTTGAGATTTTTATAGCCACTGAAAGGCACTAACTTATTCTTGTTGTTATAAATATATATGCGAGATACTCATAGGTCATCCGAGATTCCTAAATAACCAGGAGGCCATTAGAAAATGGGGACCAAACACCAATCTATGATGTTTCTGAGCAGAATCTAAACACACTAGATGCTCCCAGATCATTAGCACATGGAAAATAGCTTCTGTTACTTAGAAAAAGAAGCAGATAGAACATATGTGGATCCACTTTTGAGTCAATCCCACCCACTACTCTAAAAGGCAGTCAAGATGGGAAAACCACTCTTCTACACATACCTTGCTTTGTACCCCTCTTTGTACCACAGATGAGAGACTCAGAGGCCTTCCTTATGCAGGTTCCCCCTGGCCAGGCAGACTTGGTTAGGTCCAAAACCGTTCTCCACCAAACACCATAGCCAAGAGATGTCCAGAATCCCTCCCCCAACCGTTTTTATACCCCAAAGCCTACATGACTTGCTACATAGAGCATCCAGAGCATACAATGCAGATTTTTCCCACCAAACCACCCTAGGAGAGGTGTCAGATACCTTGGCACTGACCAAGGAAGGTATGTCTTTGACCAAGAAAGGTATTTCTTTAACGCTGCTATAAAACATCAAACCTCAGGAGGAAGGGCAGTGGTTTGTTCACAGGCCTTATCCTGCACCCCTCTGTTCCTGAGGCCTTGTTGCCAGAGGTGATGAATTATGGACTCTAACTCATTTATGAATGTTTAACTATTGCCTAGTTGTTTAAAAAAGACAAAGCTCCTTGATTGCTCAGGAATTCCAAGGGCTATTTTCAAAAATCAGAGAAAGCAAACTGAGTTCTTTACACCACAAGATACATAACACAACATTTACCAGTTTGACATTTTTCATGTGTACAATTTAGTGTGATATCAATTATATTGATGGTGTTGTGCAACCCTCACCAGTAATTGTTGCCAAATTTTCCACTCTATAAACAGAAACTGCTTTGAAAGGAGCTAACTTTTCTTGAGCACTTCTGTAATATGCTAGTTGCCTTACATTTAATGCTCAAAATATTATTACTTCCATTATATAGATTTAGAAACTAAAGCTCACAGTAGTTATTAAGGTATTCTTTCTCTTTCTGGTTTCTTTTTTCTTCTTTTTATTGTGATTTGGGTGGAAGTTTACAGAGCAAATTGGTTTCCCATTCAGCTATTCTACACATTTTGATCATGGCATCAATTACAATCTCTACAGTGTAACAGCATTCTTCCCAATTCCTCCATGTGTTTACTGTTTCCATTCATCCTTCTTTCTATCACTTCCTGCCTTCTGAGCTTTGTCTCTGGACAAATGCTGTCCTTTTGATCCTGTGTGGTTGGTTGTTCTAAGGAATGTGTACCTCTGTGGTGTTATTGCTTACTTTATATTGTTACTGCTGTTAGGTGCCATTGAGTCAGCTCTGAGTCATAGCTATGCTGGGTACAACAGAATGAAATAATGCCCAGTCCTACCCCATCCGCATGATATTTGCTTTGCTTGAGCCCATTGTCATAGCCACTGTATCAATCCATCTTTTTGAGGGTCTTTCCCTTTTTCACTAACCCTCTACCAAGCATGATATCCTTCTCCAGGGACCAGTCCCTTCTGAAAATGCCTGGATCTGGCCCTGGAGTAGCACAGCCAATAATCCACACTAGAGTTCAAGAAAAAGAAGAATTTAATTATGAGGTGCACCAATGAGAGACAGATAGGGTCTCAGTGACTCCAAAAATGTCCACTCTACTCAGCGCTTGCAATCTTTGCAAAGGAAAAAGAGACACAGCATGTATGCATGATTAGTAAACTATTTTCCCAAAGTTAGATAGGGCAGTGGGCAATTAAGAAAGGAATGTTTGCTCTGAGTTGCTGGCAGTCAGGTAAACTTTAAGAGGCTCCATCGGTGTTTGTGAAAGCCTCGGTCACCAGTCCCAAAGTCCAGCTGAGGAGTCTTTGGATGACTCTGTCTTAGATCACAGGATGCAGCAGTAACTGTTAGTTGTATCTTAGAGAAAGAACAAGTTAATTATAACACAAAATTGCAGCCAGGTTTTAAAGAAATGGCATTTTAACTAAAGATATGGAATCTTATTCTAACAATGTGGAGTCAGGCCTAATAATGCAAAAATCTTTGTCCTTATACTTACAACATGACCAGAGTCATGAGAGAAAGTCTGGCCATTCTCACTCTAAGGAACATTTCAGCTGTATTTCTTCCAAGACAAATTTGTTCATTTTTTTCTGGCAGTTCATGGTACTTTCAGCTAATACCTCAGTTCAAATGCATCAATTCTTCTGTGGTCTTCTTTATTCATTGTCCAGCTATTGAAAATACTGTGGTTTGATTCAGTGCACCTTAGTCTTCAAAGTGATGTCTTTGCTCTTTAACACTTTAAGGACACTTTAAAGGTCTTTTGCAGCAGATTTGCCCAATGCAGTATGTTGTCTAGTTACTTGACTGCTGCTTCCATGGATGTTGATTGTGCATCCAAGTAAAATGGACAACTTCAATCTTTTCTCCATCTGTTGTAATGTTGCTTTTTGGTCCAGTTGTAAGGATTTTTGTTTTCTTTATGTTAAGGTAATCTATATGGAAGACTATAGTCCTTGAACTTAATCAGTAAATGCTTCAAGTCCTGTTCACTTTCAGCAAACAAAGTTGTGTCATCTGCATGTCATAGGTTGTTAATGAGTCTTCCTCCAATCCTGATGCTGCATTCTTCTTCATATAGTCCAGCTTCTTGGATTATTTGCTCAGCATACAGATTGAATAAGTATGGTAAAAGGATATAACCCTGACATACACCTTTCCTATTATAAACCATTTAGTATCCCCTTGTTCTGTTGAAACAACTGCCTCTTGGTCTATATACATGTTCCTCATGAGACAATTGAGTGTTTTGGAATTCCCATTCTTCACAATGTTATCCACAGTTTTTTATGATCTACACAGTCAAATGTCTTTGCATAGTCAATAAAACACAGATAAACATCTTTCTGGCATTCTTTGCTTTCAGCCAAGATCCATCTGACATCAGCAGTGATATCCCTTGTTCCACACCCTCTTCTGAAACTAGCTTGAGTTTTTAGCAGTTCCCTGTTGGTTAACTGCTGCAACCATTTTTGAATTATCTTCAGAAGAATTTTACTTGTTATGATATTAATGATACTGTTCAAAAATTACAACATTTGGTTGGATCACCTTTCTTTGGAGTGGTGTAAATATGGGTCTCTTCCAGTCTGTCAGCCAGGTAACTATCTTCCAAATTTCTTGGAATAAATGAGTGAGTGCCTGCAACACTGCATTGTTTGTTGGAACAGCTCAATAGGTATTCTTTCAATTCCTGGAGCCTTGATTTTAACTATTACTTTGGTGCAGCTTAGACTTCTTCTTTCAATACCACCGGTTCTTGATCATATGCTACCTCCTGGAATGGTTGAATGTCGACCAATTCTTTTTGGTACAACAATTCTTTGTATTCCTTCCATCTTTTAATGCTTCCGGCATTGTTCAATATTTTGCCCTTAGAATCCTTCAATATTGCAACTCAAGGCCCATATTATTTTCTTCGTTCTTTCAGCTTAAGAAATGCTGAGTGTGTTCTTCCCTTTTGGTTTTCTAATTCCAGGTCTTTGTACATTTCATTATAATACTTTGTCTTCTCAAGCCACCCATTGAAATCTTTGTTCAGTTCTCTTATTTCATCATTTCTTCCATTCACTTTAGCTACTCACTTTTCAAGAGCAAATTTCAGTCTCTTCTGACATCTGTTTTGGTCTTTCCTTCCTTTCCTGTCTTTTTAATGTTCAGCTTATTGTAAATTTTATCATTTGACTGAAAGTTGAGCCACAGGGGTTGAGTTCAGTTCCAAGCTTGAAGAGTGTCTAAGGATCATAGTCTTTGGAGTTCTACCAGTCTCTTTCAGACCGGTATGCCTGGTTTTTCTTTTGATTTTGAGTTTTGTTCCATATTTTTCTTCCACTCTACCCAAGACGCCTTATTGTGATCCCTTTCAGAGTGGTTGGCAGTGGTAGCTGGACATCATCTAGTTCTTCTCATCTCAGGACCATGGAGGCTGAGGTTCTCATGGTCCATTAGTTCTTTGAACTATTTGTTTGCATGCATCTTTGATTTTCTTCACTCTTTTTTGCTCTGAATGAAAGAGATCAATAGTTGCCCCATAAATGGCTGCTCACAAGCTTTTAGATGGCTGCTCAGTCACTATTCACCCAAGGAGAATATAGAACATTTTATGGGCCCTGTTATGGTAATTGACTTTGATGTCCCTGCACCTGTGGTCCTGGCCCCAGGCCTAGTGAGTCATTCCCTCAAGGTGTTTGGTTATGGCTAAGAAATTTTTATAACTTTGCCCTCTGTTTTCTCCACTGCATACATGGATATATTTTTAGGCCATACAAGTAAATAAGTGGAAATATTTGCAGGGTTATATATGTAACGATATTTACCATAGTTGTCTGTAACTCTCATGCACCTTTCCATCTCTTCCTTTTCCATAATGATGCTGTGTTTATCACTGCCTTATTGTATATTGCCTTTCCTTTCACTCAAATTTAAGAAAAGACCAAAATTTATGTCAAAAGAGACTCTGAAACTTGCTCTTGAATGGAGAGTTGCTACAACAAATGGAAGAAATGACAAGATAAAAGACCTGAACACAAGATTTCAAAGATCAGCTCAAGAAAACAAAGTCAATTATTATAATGAAATGTGCAGACACCTGGAGTTAGAAAACCAAAAGGGAAGAACAGACTTGGCATTTTTCAAGCTGAAAGAACTGAAGAAAAAATACAAGCCTCAAGTTGCAATATTGAAAGATTCTGTGGACAAAATATTGAATGAAGCAAGAAACATCAAAAGAAGATGGAAAGAATATACAGAGTCACTGTACAAAAAAAAAAAAATTGGTTGAGCTCATGTATTTCAGGAGGTGGCATATGATCAAGAACCAATGGTATTGCAGGAAGAAGTTGTAGCTGTACTGAAAGAATTGGCAAAAAACAAGGCTCCAGGAATTGACAGAATACCCATTGAGATGTTTCAAGGAACAAATTCTGCACTGGAGGCACTCACTCAGCTATACCAAGAAATTTGGAGATAGCTACCTGGCCAACTCACTAGAAGAGATCCATATTTGTACCCATTCCAAACAAAGGTAATCTCACAGAATGGAAATTTTCTAACAATATCATTAATATCACATGCAAGTAAAATCATACTGAAGATAATTCACAAATGGTTGCAGCAGTATATTAACAGGGAACTTTCAGAAATGCAAGCTGGATTCAGGAGAAAATGTGGGATGAGGGATATCATTGCTGATGTCAGATGGATCTTGGCTGAAAGAAACGAATACCAAGGAAGATGTTTACATGTGTTTCATTGACTATTGTGATAGTTGGAGCTGTGTGCCGACTTGGCTGGACCCCAGTTCTGTGTGGTTGTTCCCATGATGGGATCAGATGACTGTGTTCTGAGTGGCCAGTCTGCCCAAGGGGAGTTTCCCTAGGGGTGTGGCCTGCTTCCAAGATATCCAAGGACATTCTGGGAAGAGCCACATTCCTTGAGGAATTGGAACCCTGGTGTGCGAACTACAGACTTCCGTGAGTGAGCGGCCCACCGCTCAGCCTGGAGATCTCGGATTCGTCTTTTGTTGGAGTCAACAACCAGTGTACTGCATGCCAGCTTGAATCTCTTGGCTCCCCTGTGCTTGCGGAAGCCAAGGTGGCCGCAAGCCCCATCTCCTCCAGAGACTTGGACTTTTCGGCTTGGACTTGTCGGCTTCTATACGCTTGTGAGCCATTTTCCTAAGATAAATTTCTCTCTCTCTCTCTCTATAAATATATATATACACTTTGCTGGTTTTTGTGTTTCTCTAGAGAACCCAATCTAACACAACTATGCAAAAGCATTTGACTGTGTGGATCATCACAAATTATGGATAACACTGAGAAGAATGGGATTTCCAGAACACTTAATTGTGCTCATCAGGAATTTGTACGTAGACCAGGGATTTGTACGTAGACAGAACAAAGGGATACTGCATGGTTTAAAATCAGGAAGGGAGTGCATCAGAGTCGTATCCTTTCACCATACTTATTCAGTCTGTATGCTGAGCAAATAATCTGAGAAGCTGGACTATATGAGGAAGAATGATGCATCAGGATTGGAGGAAGACTCATTAAAAATCTGCAGTATGCGGATGACACAACCTTGCTTGTGGAAAGTGAGGATGTCTTGAAGCATTTACTGATGAAGATCAAAGATGACAGTCTGCAGTATAGATTACACCTCAACATAAAGAAAATGGAAATCCTCATGAATGGACCAATAAGCAGCATCATGATTAATGGAGAAAAGATTGAAGTTTCATATTACTTGGTTCCACAATCAACATCAATGGAAGCAGCAGTCAAGACATCAGACATCATTTTGCACTGGGAAAATCTGCTGCAAAAGACCTCTTTCAAGTGCTGAAGAGCAACGATGTCTCTTTGAAGACTAAGGTGCACCTAACCGAAGCCATAATGTTTTCAGTTGTTTCATATGCATGTGAGAGCTGGACAATGAATAAGGAAGACCGAAGAAGAGTTGATGCTTATGAGTTGTAGTGTTGGCAAAGAATATTGAAAGTACCATGGATTACCAGAAGAATGAACAAGTCTGTTCTGGAAGAATTGTGGCCAGAATGCTCCTTCAGAGTGAGAATGGCCAGACTTCACCTTACCTACTTTGATCATGTTGTCAGAAGGGACCATTCCCTGGAGAAGGATATCATGCTTGGTAAAGTGGAGGGTTAGCAAAAAAGGGGAAGGCCCTCAACGAGATGGATTGACGCAATGGCTGCCACAATGGGCTCAGGTATAGCAAGGATTGTGAGGCTGGTGTAGGACCAGGCAGTGTTTACTTCTGTTGTATGTAGGGCAGCTGTGAGTCAGTGCCAACTTACCAGCACCTAACAACAACAACAATAACCCACTAGTTAGTGACTTACCCTTACTTTCCCTCACCCCCTTGTAATCTTCAAAGAATGTTTCTTCCTGTAAGCAGATCTTTTCTTGACTTTCTATAGTACTAGTCTGATACAGTATTTGTTCTTTCATGATTTATTAATTTCACTCAGTGTAATGTCCTCAAGGTTCATCCATGTTATGAAGTATTTCACAGATTCATCATTATTCTTTAACATTACATAGTATTCCATCATGTATACGTACCATAGTTTGTCCATTTATGTTGATAGACACAGGTTGTTTCCATCTTTTGCTATTGTGAATAATTTCGTGATGAATATGGGTAACATATATCTGTTCATGTTACAGCTCTTATTTCTCTAGGCTATATACCTAGGGGTGGGATTACTTGATCAGATTTCTACCTCCAGCTTCTTAAGGAAGTGCCATCCTGTTTTCCATGGTGGTAGCACCATTTTATAGTCCCACCAGCAGTATATGAGGGTTCCAGTCTCTCCACACCCTCTCTTGTTGTTTTCTGGGTTTTTTTTAACTTTACTATTAATGCTGGGTTAAGAAATCATTCCTTCTTAAGGTCTCAGTTTTTAATGTCACTATCTGTACACGTGGACTTCACCAGATGGAACACACAGGAATCAGATTGACTACATCTGTGGCAAGAGGCGGTAGAAAAGCTCAATATCTTCAGCCA
>NW_006921814.1:750648-763668 GCF_000298275.1 Orycteropus afer afer | reverse complement strand
AAAAAAAAAAAAAAAAAATTTCAGTTAAAAACAGTTCTATCTTGTACCTCACACTCTATTATATCTACTATAGTAATTTAAGTAATAAACCAAAAACCAAACTCACTGCCATCAAGTCGATCCGACTCATAGCAACTTCTCCTTGGGTTTCCGAGGTGGTGTCTGTAAGGAAGTAGATTGCCCCATTTTCCTTCCGAGGAGTGGCTGGTGGTTTGAACCAGGTCAGCAGTCAAATGCCTTAGGCGCTACACCACCACAAAATTAAAGTAACACAAAACCATAAAATTTATTTCTCCCTTATTTTGAACTGTTAATCAGCTAAATTTAAAAGACTTTTTTTTCTATAAAGCAAACTGAAGGAGAATTTTTTTTAAAAGGTGTGTTGTTGTTGTTATGTGCCATCGAGTCAGACCCGACTCATAGCGACCCCTCCTTGGGTTTCCGAGGCAGTATCACTACGGATAAAAAGTAGATTGCCCCCATCTTCCTTCCGAGGAGTGGCTGGTGGGTTTGAACCGCCAGCCTTCTGGTTAGCAGTCAAGTGCTTCAGGCACTATGCTACCAGAGCTCCTTTTAATGGTGTAAATTAGTCAAGTTTCAGAGGTAAGAGAATTTTTAAGTTCTATTTGAATTCAAAATTTGAGTTCAAATTTTAGATTTTCAAATAGAACTGCCTTTCCTGATTCTTACAAAAATGATAAATAAGAGTACAAAATGATGGTAAAGTCAATTCACCAATTCATTTTGTCCAGGAAAATTTCCCAAGACAACTACTCAGAGAAGGAAAATAGGGTACAAAATTCTCCATAGCCCTTTCAGGTTTGAATTAGATTACATTTTTTATGTAACATACAATCTGTTTACTTTGGCAGTTTGACATCTCTGATGTAGTACGCTGCATGAGACTACAAAGACATGGAATGGTTCAAACTGAGGTGAGTCTTGATTGGTGCCTTCTGATGAAGATTTTATAAACATTTTAATGTTTTAAAAGTTTGTGTTAAACCATTTTTCTCTTTTGGGAGGGTTCCCATATTCTGAAAAAATTAAAATGTTTTTGGACTATCTTTTCACAATATTTTTATTTTTTTAGAAAATTAGGAAATACAATATCTTCTCTGAATAGATGAGATGACTAATGTAGGGAATAGATGGCATGTTGAGAGCAGAGATGGGAGGTGGGACGTGCTACCACGTTAGTGGTGCTCCTTCTCCATTTTCAAACAAAGATGCACCTTGGGTGGCACAAATGGTTTGCACTCAATTACTAACCTAAAGGTGAGTGGTTCAAACCCGCATAAAAATTTCCTGCAAATGAATGGATTCAGCAGCACTGACTGAAAGACAAGCTGGAATTGCTTAGCTTGGAGAAGGTACCTAGAAAGAGTGGGGGGCGTGGGTGCAGATCCGTTTATTCTCTTATTTGATTATTTGTATTTCTCTTACCTGAAATCAAACCATGGATTAGGTCACTCAGTGACTTACAGAATTGTATCCTTTACAGGAACTGCATTACTTTGCATATCTGTCTTCACTGAGTAGTCTATTATCCTTTCTGTTTGTGTGTGTTGGGGGGGTGGAGGAATGTGGAAGCTATTGTCACATATGTATAAATTCACATTTCTCTTTATCTCAAAAATTAGAATTTGCTATTTTCCTTCCTGTCTTAGTTATCCGGTGCTGCTATAACAGAAATACCACAAGTGGATGGCTTTAACAAACACATTTATTCTCTCACAGTTTAGGGAGCTATAAGTCCAAATTCAGGTCACCAGATATAGGAGAAGGCTTTCTTTCTCTGTCAGCTCTGGAGGAAGGTCCTTGTATCCTTTCAACATCTGTGGACCTCAAAGGAGGTGTACATGTATCTTGGCATCAGTCTTCCCTGGGTCTAGGAGGTTCTCGGTGCAGAGACCCTAGGTCCAAAGGACCCACTCCACTCCCAGCTCTTCTTTCTTAAGGATACTGAGGTCCCTCTTCTCTGCTCACTTCATTCTTTTTATCTATTGGAAGATAAAAGGTGGTGCAGACCATAGCCCAGGGAAACCACTCATCTCGAATTAGGATTATGACCTGGGTAAGGGTGTTGCAGCCCACCCTTCTCACCTTACAACTGATTGGCTGATCACATCAAATCACTTCGTGGGGGACAATTACATCATTACATAACTGCCAAGGGAATCATGGTCCAGCCAAGTTAACATATTTTGGGGGCACACAATTCAGTCCATGACATCTTCATATATTTTTTTATTCTAATTGAAAAACTCACTGCTGTCGAGTCGATCCAGACTTATAGTGACCCCTCCATGGGTTTCCGAGGTGGTATTCTCTATGGAAGTAGATTGCCCACTCTTCCTTCTGAGGAGTGGCTGGTGGATTTGAACCACCAACCTTCTGGTTAGCAGTTAAACGCCTTAGACATTACACCACCAGAGCATCTAATTAAGTCTTTTAAATACTAAGCTTATTTATACTCCTATTTTTTGAGGTAAAGAAAACATTGATCTATATAAAGAGTGCTTTAGGCCCAGATAGTTCATTCACTCATTTATTCATTCAACAGATACTATCTACTTCATGCCAGGTACTCCTGTAGGTACTTGGAGCACATCAGTGAATGAAACAAAGATCCCTGGTCTAGAAAATTTATATCCTAACAGGGTGGTTATGAGGAGGGCAGGTAATAAACTCATTAAATGAGCACATTCTGTAGGATCTTTGAAAGTGATAAATGCCTTGGAGAAAAAGAGTAGGGTACATGGATAAGTAACAGAAAATTGGGGTGCTATTGACATAGAAAGGTGCCACTGAGAAAAGTAACCCTGGAGCAAATATATGAAGGAGATGAAGGAGGGAGTCATGGGATATCTGGGGCAGGAGCCTTTCAGGCAGAGTGGACCATCTGGTGGAAGTCCAAGGTGGGAGTGTCTTGTGTGCACTCAGGAATGGTCAAGGCCAGTGTGACTGGGCTGGAGCTAGGGAGGAGAGAGAGGAGGGAAGAGGCCAAGGTTTGGGAAGTGTTCCTGTATTTCTTACCCTGAGCACATGTTCACAGGTGTCCATGCTCTCTCACACACACATGCACTATTTTCAATGAAATCCAACGGTAGTTAATTTTTTTTAACCCTATGTACAATTCTATATCTTGCTTCCTACATTCATCACAAAATAAAATTTTTCCATATTTTTGAAATTCCCCAAATGAGACTTCCAATCCTGGTATAGCGATTTAATGATCACATTATGTATTTAAAATCTTCTTTCCTTTTTTCTTTCTGCCATAGGATCAGTATATTTTTTGCTATCAAGTTATCCTTTACGTTCTGACACGTCTTCAAGCTGAAGAAGAGCATCGGCAGACTCTGAAATGACATGAAAAGAGCAGCCTTCCAGAAGCCGTCTCATTTCCCTCCTAAATCTCCAAAGACTCTGCTGCTTTCGACGTATAATAAAGAAGGCGGGGCAAGTCCTCCCCATACCATTGTACTTGTTCTCCTCTTCCTTAGAGGGGCAATCTTCGTAACAAAGAATAATGTTGAAATGCTGTATTTTTACAGCTCCTTTAACCTATGATAATTATTAAAAATTGTTTAACACTAACTGAACAAGGCAGTTTATTCAACTGCTTTTTGGTGTAGAGACCTTAGGGATGAATTAAGACAGCATGTGATCATAGTAGTCATTGTTACGAGGACACTCTGAGTCTATTTTTAATGCACCAATCTTGTTTATAGCAAAATTCTTTTTCAGTATTTTAATAAAGTAGAGTGATTTTATAGGGGATACTTGAAACCAGTATTTAAGCTTTAAGTGACAATAATATTGGCATAGAAAAAAGTAGCAAATATTTACTGTATCAATTTCTAATGTTTACTATATAGAATTTCCTGTAATATATTTATATACTTTTTCATGAAAGTGGAATTATTGGATATCTGTTTGTAACCGATGCGTCATCTCACTTTGTAAATAAAAATACACTTTAAAACATGAGCAAGCCACAAATGTATGCACACAAATCTTTCATTGTGTTATTTGTTTTAAATCTCCCCCCTCCACCACCTCAAAGTGGAAAATGTATCAAAACTTTACCCCTGTGCAGGATGCCAGCATTTTTCTCAACATCTGTGCCCCTTTGAAGGCAGGGACCTCTAGACCAACTTCCCATCTTCCCCGCGAGTCTTAGTCCTGCCAACCACAGGGACCAGGACTGTTGTCAGAAACCCTGCAGGTCTTCCTCAGGGTCTGGTGTGAGGGTTATGTACTGGCTAAAACTAGTTCAGTTCAGAGTCAGTGTCCCTTCCTTCTGCCCCTATAAGTGGTGCCAGCTTACTGTGCCTAGCTGACATGTAAATCAAAAATGTTCTCAAAACCTGGTCACAGTAATGCTGAGACTATCTCAGGTGATCAAAGTGTAAACAAAGAAAACACTATGTTTTAGATTCAGTTCTGCCAAACAGAAAGGAAAAGAGATTAGCTTCAAATTGCCTTCCTACATTCAGCCTTGAGTGGCGCTGTCCCAAGACCAGGAGACTGCATGGCGCATCTTAATAGAATTGTACCGAGTGTGAGCTAGTTGACTTGAATTTCTGATTTTATCTAAGTGCAGTGATTCACTGGAACATATCCTGAGTACCTAAGGATATTTGGGGATAAAAAGCAGTATCAGTAGACATGTAAAGCTCTCCTGTGATATATTTGACTCCCCACCAGGTAACAGGTGAACCTTACCTCAGAAGCAGCTCAGAATCTGACAGGGAAGTATCACCGCCACCATTCCCTCTTCAGTAAGAACAGTTTATATATTAGATTGTAGCTTAAAATTTCGTTTGGAAAAAAAGTGTTGTAATGCTTTAAAACGTATTTGGAAATCTGTTCTCAGTGAGTTGGAATTATGAGCTTTAGTTTTCCTGTCACAGGCGTATGAAACTAGGCGAGAAGGCGCTGGGAGCCAGTGCAGCTGGAGATAATTAGCCACCATCTGAGGTCAACTTAAATGGGAGGAGGAAAGCTGGAGAAGGATAGTTTTTCTGGAAACAGTGTAGCCAAGAAATGGAGCCCAAAACACAAACCCACTGCCACTGAGTCAATTCCAACTCACAGTAAGCGGATAGGACAGGGTAGAGCTGCTTTATAAGCTTTCCAGAACCGAGAATCTACGGGAGCCGGCTGCCACATCTTTCCCCCACTGCGCAGCTGGTCGGTTCAAACCCCTGCTCTTTGGTTAGCAGCCAAGCACCTTAACCACTGCACCACCAGGGCTCCCCTCAGGAAATGGAAACTGGGAAGAAAATGCCACTTTAGGGTTTACAAGTTTTGAATGGGAACTTTTCTATAGTAAACATGTTACTGCCCTCCTCTGGTATGTGGCTTTCCCACCAGTAGGTGGTGCAAGCCATTTGCTGGAGCCACTTTGGTTACAAAGGAAGTCAAGCCCCATGGGGCTGGGTGGCACATGCAGGCACTTAAGTATCTACTGTGAAAAAATCCAGCTCAGTTCTTAAGGCACATTGTAGTGGTTAGCTGGAAAGGCAACACAGCTGACATCAAGTCAGTTCTGAGCCACAGTGGCCCCATGTGTGTCAGAGCAGAGATCCTCCACAGGGTTTTCAGTGGCTGTGATCTTTCAGAAGGAGGTCACCAGACCTTTCTTCCCATGTACTTCTAGGTGGACTCAAACTGCCAACCTTTCTGTTAGCAGCTGAGTGCTTATCCGTTGTGCCACCAGGGCTCCTTTTTGGAGCTCTGGTAGCATAGTGGCTAAGACACTTTGCCTGCTAACCAGACGGCTGGCGGTTCAAACCCACCAGCCACTCCTCGGAAGGAAGGTTGGGCAATCCTACTTCCGTAGTGATACTGCCTCGGAAACCCAAGGAGGGGTCGCTATGAGTCGGGGCCGACTCGACGGCACGTAACAACAACAACAACAAGTAGTAAAATAGACTAACTGGCATTTTCTTCCCAGTTTGTATTTCCTGAAGAGAGCCTGGTGGTACAGTGGTTAAAGTGCTCGGCTGCTAACCAAAGATCAGGGGTTCGAACCAACCAGCTGCTCAGTGAGGGAAAGATGTGGCAGTCTGCTTTAGATTCACAGCTTTGGAAAGCCTACTGAGCAGTTCCACCCTGTCCTATCCAGTTACTGTGAGTCGAAATTGACTCAGTGGCAGTGGGTTTGTGTTTTGGGGTCCATTTCCTAGCTACATTGTTTCTAGAAAAAGTATCCTTCTCCAGCTCTCCCCTTCCATTAAGTTGACTTCAGATGGTAGCTAAGAGTAAAATGCATACCCAAAACATGGAATGACTCAAATACAATAGAAATTTGTTTCTAGTTGATCTAACAGTTCAGGGCAAAGGAACAGTTCAGTGGGGCAGCTGCTGAGCTCTCCTCCCCCATGTTTTTAGGAACCAAGGCTGATGGAGGTTTTGCTATCAACGCACAGTTTCCAAGGTCATCCTGAGAATCAATCACTTCCATTTTCTCAACCAGAAGGAAATGAAGTTTTCATGGGACAAGCCTGGAAGCAAATCACATCACTGGCACTCGTATTCCGTCAGCAAAACTGGTCAAATAGCCCCTGAGTACAAGGTAGCTAGGAAAGATAGCTTATGCCAGCTACCAATTCTGAATATTTTGATCAAAGATTCTGATCAAAAGGGGAAGGGGAAGGGGAAGCACAGGTTGTGATGGAACATATATATATATGAAGTTGAGCTAAAATTGCATATTCTTAAAGAATGGTATCTTAAGATAGTCCTGCATATTGCAGGATAAGAAACAATTTTACCAAAAACTAAAATTTGGTAGATGTCATTAGTGGAGCTCTTTCTGAGTCGTCATGGTTGTTGAAAAAAATCAGATTTCTGAGTATCCTTTCCTATCTCTTGGTTTTAAAATGCCTACTTATCTAAATATAATGTGGTAAGTCTGGATATGAAAAGCATAGCTCAGCTGCAGCTGTATTCCCATCTAAACCTTAGAGAATGTGCACCCATTTTATATATATATTCATAATATTCAAGGGACTTGGTTACGATAAAGAAAAATGTGAAAGACATTGTGGTTTGACCTGCATAATATTTTAAAGCCAATCTAAATTTTAATGTATCAGGGATTGCATTTGAGTGCAAGTAACCAAAAACCAACTGAACAAGGACATAAACAAGTTAGAGATTTCTTCTTTTTCCTTGAAAACACAGGTTCAGAAGTAGACATTGCTGGGATTGAGTCTACAGCTCAGGAATGTGAACAATTCTACAATAATCCTGGCCTTTTGCTCCAACCATTAGATCTGCATCCCAGAAAGGAAATAGGAGGACAAGGAGGAAGGGTCACTTTCGTGCCTAGGGCATGAAAGCAAAATTTCCCAGAAATCATGAGCAAATTTCTGCTTCTATCTTATTACCAAGAACTGCGTAGCATTGCCACCTCTAGCTTCAAGAAAGTTATTGTTAGGTAGACACATCGCTGTCCTGAACAAAATCTGGTTCTGTTAACAAGGACAGTGGATATTGGGGAGCAGTGAGCAGTGTGTGTGCCTTTCCAATTCTACCACGGTTCTTACCACTCCTTAGTAGCTAACACCCTGTCATTCATTTAAGATCTGAATCAGTTGGTCTCTACTCATCTGCTGAAGCAGCATGAGGAGAACCAGGAATCGAAGGAGGAGCTGGAATACATGTTTAACTGCCTCCATGAACAACTGCATACTTTGCCGTGAGACTAGAAGTGAATGGTGTCCCAGTTACCATTATTGAGTATTTTGATCAAAGATTCTATAGAAGAAACCTGATCAAAAGGGAGTAAAATTTGAAGCAGAACCTCAAATCCTTATAGAATCCAGACTTTTAGAGCCATTGGGGTTGGATGACTTCCTGAAACTATTGCCTTGATGTAATCTTTAACCTTAAACTGAAAATATCTCCTGAAGTCATTTTTAAACCGAACAATCTTGTTGTTGTTTTTGTTGTTGTTACATGCCATTGAGTCAGCTCCACCTCATAACGACCCTTTGTGCAACGGAACAAAACATTGCACAGTGTGCCATCCTCACAGTCCTTTCTATACCCCACTGTGTCAAGCCACCTCACTGAGGGGCTTCCCCTTTTTCACTGATACTCTACTTTAGCAAGCATGGTATCCTTCTTCAGGGAATGGGCCTTTTTGACAACATGACCAAAGTAGGTGAGATTAAGTCTGTCCATTCTTGCTTCCAAGGAGCGTTCTGGCAGCATTTCTTCCAGGACAGATTTGCTGGTTTTTCTGGCAGTCCATGGTACTTTCAGCATTCTTTGCCAACACCACAAGTCAAAAGCTTCAACTCTTCTTCAGTCTTCCTTACTCACTGGCCAGCTTTCATGTGTATATGAGGCTGTTGAAAATACCATGGCTTGGGCTTGGCTTGCCTTAGTCTTCAAGGAAACACCTTTGCTCTTCTGCAGCAGAAGAGATCTTTCGCAGCAGTATTGCCCAGTGCAATACATTGACTGGTTTTTGATGACTGCTTCCATTGGTGCCGATTGTGGATCCAAGTAATATGAAATCCTTGACAATTTTAATCTCTTCTCCATTTATTGTGATGCTACTTATTGGTCCACTTGTGAGGATTTTCATTTTCTTTGTGTTGAGTGTAATCCATACCACAGACTTTAATCTTCATCAGTTACTGCTTCAAGTCATCTTCACTTTCAGCAAGCAAGGTTGTGTCATCTGCATATCACAGGTTGTTAATGAGTCTTCCTCCAATCCTGATGCCACATTCTTCTTCATATAGTCCAGCCTCTGGGATTATTTGCTCAGCATACAGATTGCAGCAAGTATAGTGAAAGGGTACAACCCTGACGCACTCTCTTCCTGATTTTAAACCATGCAGTACCCCCTTATTCTGTTCAAATGACATCCTCCTGGTCTATGTACAGGTTTCTCATGAGCACAATTAAGTGTTTTGGAATTCCCATTTTTCTCAATGTTATCCATACTTAGTTACGGTCCACAGAGTAGAATGCTTTTGCATAGTCAAGAAAATACAAGTAAACATCTTTCTAATATGCTTTACTCTCAGCCAAGATCCATCTAACATCAGCAATGATATCCCTTGTTCCACTTCCTCTTCTGAATTCAACTTGCATTTCTGGAAGTTCTTGTAATATACTGCTGCAACCGTTTTTCTTTACTTTTTTTTTTCTTTTTTTAAAATGCCCCAATTACCATCCCCAATCTTAACTCACTCACCTCCCCTCCCTTCCTTGTGACCCCTCCTCCCTCTGCCCTTCTTAACTATGCACTTCTGTCTGTCCAGCTTTCCCTCCATGCAAATGCTGCCCTTCTGGTGCCCCATGGCTGCTTGCTCCAAGGGATGTATCTACATAGAGTAGGTGGGTGCATCTCCCTGGGTTGGGTGTTCTGCATTTAAGTCTCTCTACTGTTGGGCTGAGAGCCAGATCCTGAGAGTGAGTCCTATCCCAGATCTGAAGGGTATCCCAGGGCCATGGTCTTGGGGGTCCCACCAGACTGAATCCAACCAGTAATTCTGGTCATTGTTGTGTTTTTGAGTTTTGTTCCACATTATTCCTCCCACTCTATCCAAAATCTCCAGTTTTGATCCTTTCCTGAATGGTTGGCATTGGTAGCCAGTCACCATCTTGTTCTTCTGGTCTCAAGGTCCATCATATCCTTAGACTGATTGTTTCCAAATGCCCTTGATTTTCTTCACTCTTCTTCACTTCAGAAAAAAAGGAGACCGTTAGCTGCATCTTAGATGGCTGCTCAAAAGCTTTTAAGACCCCAGTCGCTACTCACCAAAATAGGTTGTGGAACAAGATTTTTATGTACTATGTTGTGCTAATTGAGCCCAGTGTCCCCCAGTACCATGGTCCTGAGTCAGCAAGCCTGGTGGTTCTCTCTCCCAAGGTGTTTGACTGTCTCTGAGGGATTACTCCAACTCTGTCTTCCGTTGCTTCTGTACTGATTGTGGTTATTTTGTATCATTAGTGTCTATGCAAGATTCTCTTCAGCTAAATCTATCATTGGTCTAGGGTACATTCCTATTCACCATCCCCAACCTAATCTTCTCACTTGTCTGTGCATTTATCTGTAGCCTGGTGTTTGATGTTAATGGTGATACAGTATTACACATACACTAGTATTTGCCTCTGGTGTCTATATCTTATTTGCACGTTACAGCGTCCTTCCTTTGCCAAAGTTATCATGCTGGTCACAGACTCTTCCTGTACCATCCCGTCCCATACCCAAATTAGTATGTGGCCCCCAGCTAGTCCAAAATTTTCCCTCTCCTTCCCTCCCATGCCCGATATCCTGCAAAGTGAGTTCCCTTCCCTAAGCAAAACTTCTTTGACTTTTTACAATAATGGGCTCCTACAATATTTGTCCTTTTGCGATTGATTTATTTCACTCAACATAATGTCCTCCAAATTTGACCACGTTGTGAGATGGTTTGTGTATTCATCATTAGTATTCCATTGTGTGAATGTACCATAATTTGTTTATCCATTCATCTGCTGATGGGCATTTAGGTTGTTTCCATCTCTTTGCTGCAATAAACATGGGTGTGCATATGTCTGTCCATGTCCTATCTCTCACCTCTTTAGGATAGATGGCTCTTTCTGGTATTCTTTTTTGTTATCTAAATTTGTTATGATCCGCACCTTCGAATGCTTTTGCATAGTCAATAAAACACAAGTAAATGTCTTTCTGGTATTCTTTGCTTTCAACCAAGATCCATCTGACATCAGCAATGAAATCCCTTGTTCCATGTCCTCTTTGGAATCCAGCTTGCATTTCTGGAAGTTCCTTGTCAATATACTGCTGCAACCATTTTTGCATTATCTTCAGCAAAATTTTACTTGCATGAGATATTAATGATACTGTTTGATAATTTCCACATGCTGTAGGATCACCTTTCTTTGGACTGGATACAAATAAGGATCTCTTCCACTAAGCAGGCCAGGTAGCTGTCTTCCAAATTTTTTGGCATAGACAAGTAACTGCCTCTAATGCAACACCCATTTGTTTAAACATCTCGATGGATATTCCATCAATTCCTAGAGCCCTGTTTATGACCAATTCCTTCAGTGCAGCTTCCGCTTCTTCCTTCAATGCCATTGGTTCTTGACTATATGCTACCTCCTGAAATGGATGAACATTAACCAATACTTTTTGATACACTGGCTCTGTGTATTCCTTCCATCTTCTTTAGATGCTTCCTGCATCATTCAATATTTTGCCCAAAGAATCATTCAATATTGCAACTCAAGGATTGATTTTTGTCTTCAATTCTTTCAGCCTGAGAAATGCAAAGGGTATTTTTCCCTTTTGGTTGTCTAACTCTAGGTCTTTGCACATTTCATTATAATAGACTTTGTCTTCTCAAGCTCTTTGAAATCTTCTGTTCAGCTCTTTTATCTCGTCATTTCTTCCATTTACTTTAGCTGCTCTTTCAAGAGCAAGTTTCAGAGTCTCTTCTGGCATCCATTTTGGTCTTTTTTTTTCCTTTCCTGTCTAAACAATATTTTAGCTTGATTAGTAAAGAATGTTTACCTTGAGAATTGTACTTTTTTAAAGATCAAATTGATCACAGCAACTCCAAAGTCTAGTTGAAAACTAAGGAGGCAGTGAGTTTATGTTAATAGGGTGGAGTACTTTAGAAAAGGATACTAAAAATGGTTACACAACTTGAAGAACGTAATCAGTTTCACTGAATTACACATGTAGAAATTGTTGAATAGTTGTATGTATTACAGGGTATGTTTTCACCAAAAAAAAAAAAAAAAGAGAAAAATTATAAAGAAATATTTGGTTGATAAAACACTCAAAGATCTTTCTGATCTTAATCTAGGAGTATTTGAATTTGTAACTGTTTAAAAGAGTTCCAGAGATGAGAGGTATTTTAAAGGAAGTCATCAGCTTTGAAGGTTTAGAAAAATAATTTTATATATTCACCCAAAATTAAGTATACCCAGAAGTTCACACAAGGAAAACTTCTAGGACATCGGTAAACCATATTACCAATTTATTAGCTTACATGGAATTATATCTAGCAAAATGAGTATGGTAAATGTGGACATTCAGACAGGACTCTTCCTCCTGGTGAGTAAAGTGCAAGCAAAGGCTTATTAGAAGGTTGCTTAACCTAACCGACCCACCCATTGCCAGCGAGTTGATTCCAACCATTAGTGATTCTGTAGGACAGAATAGAACTGCCCCACAGGGGCTCCAAGACCGAAAATCTTGATGGAAATAGACTGCATCTTTCTCCCATGGAGCTACTGGGGGATTTGAACATTGACCTTTGGGTTAGCAATTGAATTCTTTAATCACTGTGCCACCAGAGCTCCTGAAGGTTGCTTAGAGGGTGAAAAGGGAAACATATTTTTATGATATGATTTGCCAAACTGTATGACTACTAGCCAGAAGTTCAGTGGTTCAAACCTACCAGGTGCTCCAGGGAAGGAATGTGGGCAACCTACTTCCATAAAGATTTACTGTCTTGGAAAATCAATGAGGGTCATTATGAGTTGGAATTGATTTCATGGCAGTAAGTGAGGGACATGAGAATGTGTCTGCTTAAGGAAAGAGAAGCAAAGATAACACTGTGGTGCATAGTACCAAGGGTATTCACATTACCTATTTTACAGTGTGTTTAAGATTGAATATGTTATTATTTTTTACTGTACAAAACATTGTTCTATCTCCTACTTTGGTGAGTAACTACTGGGATCTTAAAAGCTAGCAAGCTGCCATCTAGATGCAACGATGGGTCTCTCCTCGTCCAGAGCAAAGAAGAATAAAGAAAACTAAAATTCATAGAAACAATTGTCCTAGTGACTGGTACACCATCCGATCTGCAGTCTACATGACAATGAGACCAGAAGAACTAGATGGTGCCTGGCTACCACTGTCATCCACTTAGAAAGGGATCTATGTAGGAGATCCTGGATAGAGAGGGAGAACAATGTGAAACAAAACTCAAAATCATTTGGAAAAAAAAAAAGAAAGGGGGC
>NW_006921814.1:740372-750337 GCF_000298275.1 Orycteropus afer afer | reverse complement strand
CATGAGACAAAGTATATGTGAACTGCTGTATGGCAAGTGAATTTGCTCTGTAAATCTTCACCCAAATCACAAAAATAAATAAATAAATAAAAAGAAGACCAAAAAAAAAAAAAAGATTGAATATGTTATTCTTTTTAAGAGAAGAAATAGCTCCAGAGAGGTTGTCACTTGCCCAAGTTTGTACATATAACACATGGTAGAGCTAGGATTCAATGGCAGATCTGGCTGACTTCAACTCTCAACTCCAGAGACTATCAGCTACATAAGTGGAATACAAGCCAATGTTCCTTCCACTGTACTCTGTTGCCTCAACTATCCATCTGACTCTTCTCCAGACACAGTGCTGGAATCATTCTGTTTAACATTATTGCTGCAGCCCCAAGTCTTCTGAACTTCATATAGGCCCCAGTTTTTATTAACTCATTGTTATTAAGATAAGTTAGAATACAACCTATTCAATTAGACGTTTTTTCGGTTACCTTGTTTGTCCTAACAATAATCTGCCTTTTCCATAACACATTTACAAACTATCTCTGGAGATGAAAATCTTCTGACTTGACCACTTTCAAAACTTTACGTTGATTTTTGTTGTTTGTCTCTTAAAGGGTGGCCTATTGTAGTCCTGCCCCTCATCCTGAAGATGATCTGACTATGGTAAATACCAACAATAGGTAATCGTTTTTAAGCAGAGAGTTGAATTTTACCATTTTGTGTTAAATGCCTAAGTAAAGAAACAATTTAGAAATTCACTTTATGTGGATTTTTTTTTCTTTCACTTTCAGTGGATTACTTGAAAACTCATATTATGTCCCTTTTAGGCCTGGGAATCTATTAATTCACAACTCTACTGACCACATTCATTACAGCGATCGATTCCCTAATAAACTCTTTAAGAGCAGGAACCCTGTCTACTTTGCTGCTATTGCAGGTCTCATGTGCCTAAATATAGCACAGACTAGTTTCTTAATAAAGAAACACTTATCAAACGCATATATTGAAATCCCCGAATAGTAAAGCAACAGTTGAAAACTAACAATCATGTCACAAATCTGCACTGTTCTTGTCTGTATAAAAAGTTCTGTGATTCCAACACTAGTGAGGCTTTTTCTGTGCTACCACAACTGCTTTCTTAATTGTAGTGAAAACATCATAAAATACTCATCCTTTTTATATTAACCTAAAAGTTCTTGGGAATATTTACAAAATAAAAATGTACTCGCACTTTCACACACATCAGACAATGTGCTTTCTCATACATTTCAAAACTTACAAAAAATGGAACAATGGAACTAAATAGAGTCCCAACAAAAATTTATCATATGAGAATTTACATGGAAAAGGTATCATTTCAAATCAGTAGAGAAAAGATGATGTATTCAATATATGACACTGGGGTAATTAATTACCCACTATGGTCATTAAGGTTGTATGTCAACTTGGCTGGGCCTGGTTGAGTGACTGGGCAGCTGGATGTAGTTATTCCCCATGGTAAGATTGGCAATTAACTCCATGGTGGAATCTACTGGAGCAGCTCAGTAGCTGCTTTAGAGATGTGGTCTGCTTCCAGTATATAAGAAGCAACTTTGAGAAAGGTTTTTGGCATGCTTGAACCTTGCATGTAGCCAAGTCATTGTTCAACAGCCTGCCATGCCCTGTCAATCTTAGGACTTCTTCTGGATTTGAATAGTAGCCTACCATGTTGTTCGGTAACATTGGGACTGTGACTTTTTTCTTGTCAACCTTGGGTTTTTCAGCCTCAGCAGCCACTAGCTGCCTGAAGAAAAGCCACCAGCTTCTGTGGGCCGGAAGCAGGAAGCAGAGTTGGACCCCAAGGGCGAGGGGCTTTCACCCAGCCCATAGAGCCTGGCACTTTGAACTCGGACTGCTAGCCTCCAAAATTGTAAGAAAATACATTCCTGTTCGTTCAAGCCATTCCCATTTGTGGTCTATTCCTGTCACAGCAGCAGTAGGTAACCAAAATACCCACTGCTCAAGTCAATTCTGACTCATAGCAATCTTATAGGACAGACTAGAACTGCTCCATAGGCTTTCTAAGGCTGTAAATCCTTACAGAAGCAGACTACCTCATCTGGCTGGTGGTTCAAACCACTGGCCTTTTGGTTAGCAGACCGATGTTTTAAATACACAGCCCCACAAGAGGTCCTGAGATAACTAATTAATCATTAAAATATTCGGTTCTTAGCACACTATATGAAAAAATAAATTCAAAATAGATTAAACATGTATATATTTACTCCCCTAAAATACTAGAAAAATACATGGGAAATTACTATTATCTTTTAAAATAATATCAGAACAGAGAGTAAAGATAGGTCTTATCTACTCCAAGCATTATTTGCTTTATGGGAAGACAAGAACTATACAAAGCAGCTAGTAAACATGTTGTATAAACCCCCAAAAGGTGTTAAATACATTTTCAAAAGGAATCCTGGCACAATTCACAATATACACAGAATATAAATTTAACATTTAACAGATTTCAAGATAAAAAAAACATTTTCACAAAGACTAATAAAGCTGAATATGTAAAAAATATAAAACTTCTGCACAGATAAACAAAAGGTAAAAGACAGGGTAGGTAAGATGTTAATGAAACATAGGGCAGAGGATCACTATCCATAATGTGGTAAAATCTATAAATAAAAATGGAAAAAACAGAAAAGCAAGTAAAAGGCATAAGTAGGCACGTGATATGAAAAATACTCAATCTCACTAATAATTTTTAAAATGTAATCTTTAGAGGTGTTTTCACAAGTCAGAATTACAAACATTGAGAGAGTTGACAATTCTTTAGACTGGTGGGAACTGTTGAAAGCTAGACTGTCTTATGCACTGCTGTTCAGCATTGTTGGATAGCAACCTGTCCAACATTTCCATGTGCATTTGGCCCAGCAATACTACTCTTAAGAGGTGATTCTACAGAAATTCCTGTACAAGTGCAAGAGTGTTTGTAGCAGCATTGTAATACCGATAAATTGAAAGTTACCTATGTGTCCACGACTAAGTATTGGTTAAATAAATTACAGTACTTCCATGCTATAGAAACTTCTAAATCGCCAGTGTACTAAAGCATGAGGTAGGTCAATGCATACTGATATGGAAAGATGTTCCATAACATGTGATGAAGTAACTTTGAAAATAGTACACATGGAATGATCTCAGTTTTTATAAAATAATATACACACATATAAAACCAAAAAAGCAAACCCATTGCCATCTAGTCAATTCTGACTCACAGCAACCTGATAACTCATGTGTTCTTTAAATCCCTCCATGTATGTATCATAGTTATAATTTAAAAAACACCTGTGAAGTCCTTAAAAAAGAACAATTATTTGGGCAAAGGGTTTCATGTAAGATTAGAGTTGTATGTTCCCTTCCCAGTGCTCCAGAGGGCATGTAAAGTCCATCACATGGAACCAGACTCTGTCCTTGTCTTGCAGTAAGAGGTGACATGTCTGCACAAAAAAAACTCTTATCAGATTAAAATCAACAATATGAAGATGACTTCACATGACAATGGATATTACCTATTGCCAGGCATGATTTAGTGCATGGGAAGACAAGAACAGACACAGCAGCTCATGAATATGTTGTATAAACGTTCCAAAAGAACTCCCTGGAAAGGTGTGAAGTACATTTTCAAGAAGGGATCCTATCACAATTTACATCCACATGAAAATATAAATATCCTAACAACACAATACTGATACTTATATATCCACACAGGCCCTGCTAATAAGATTCGTGCATCCCTTCTGCACGGTCTTCCCTGGCCTCTGAAGAAGACAAGGTACCAGTCAGGCCAGAAAGTCCCTACTAGTCACATGAAGAGAAGTCGTCGGCTCACTCCGGAGCCTTGTGGATCTCCACTGCCCCTGGTGGCCCAGGAGTTGTGGTGGTTTCTTCATTCACCTCCAGGAAAGCACTGGTCTCTTTAGAAGTGGCTGTCTTCTCTTGGCAAGTTTCTGTACAACCAGGGTTCTTATTTCTATGTTTGTTTTTCAGTCTCCTCTTGTATGTCTGATATGCTAGATGTGAAAACATATAATTATTTAAGCAGCACTTTAGCAAAAACTATGATTTTATTATTAAGTATCTCTTCAGCAAAAACTGTAATTTTATTATGTAAGTGTTCATAGTTTGGAAGGTTTGAGTCATATATGCATAAACATAAGGAGAAAATAATGGGAAAAGAGAAAAACTGAGGAACTGAATGATTTGATGTTTCAGAATGGCTTATTTCTATCTGGAATGGACCATTTGTGATTGAGACTCATTCCTAGGTCACTGACAGCTTTATTCATTTATTCATTCATTCAATCAGTCATTCAGTCAGTCACTCAATCAGTCAGCAAATCCTTGTGGAATGCTTGGCATATCAGGGTCCTGGGAACTGCTATGTAGCTGGGAATGAGATACACATGTTCCTTCCTCCACAGTCTCACCATGAGAAAGAATTAAAACTTGGATCTAAGACCAAGAGTTTTCCTGATAGGACTTCTATTGTCTTGTGGGAAAATTAGACCCCAAGCCAAGCATTCTCCAGTATTCCTTTTATCGATTGTTATATCAGTATCCATCTACCCTTGTTCAGAGCCTTTTCCCTGACAACAGTAACAATTTACAATGGCCCCAAATAAATAAATAATTTGCCTTCTGTGAACTCTCATAAAGACTGAACTCCAAAATGTGTATTTGACTGTATGGATAAACGTAGCTATATTGCATTTCGTATTTGAAAAATATTTCTCAGTCATTCAGCACAAGTCTTACTTATAGAAATATTGTGAAATAAGATAGCATTTGGGAAGATTGAAAGGTCTTGATGAAACATTCCAAAGAGCAAACATTGATGTTTGGTAAATGCCATTTTTGAGATCGATGATTACTCATGGAGACTGTCTTATCAAGTTCTGAAGTTTTGATGGTATATTACTTTTTGTGGAGCATTATTTGTTTTATAACCTCACCTTCAGGGTTTTTATATTTGTCTTTGAAACTCCTAGTTGGGGAAAATGATCCTGTTTATGTACTTTATGTTCCCCAGAAATGTCAGGTTGACACACACGAGTTTGGATTAAAAAAGGAGTAAGTTGGGTTGACCAATGTTCAGTCAAGTCTTCTGAATGAGGGCTCCACCCACCTGCAATAATGAGAAATCCATCCACCAGTTGAAAAAGTGCGTAGGCTAATGGGAAGGTAAACATCTGGATCAGTTGCTCAGCGGTGAAAGATAACTGGAGCATAGTGACACACATCTGAATATTCTGAGCTCCAGTTTCCAAAGAAATAGTCCTGCACCTACCAATGAAAAATTTCCAGAGTTACACAATAGCAATAAGGACTATTCTACATTTTCTCTTTAACAGTGTATAGCAATAACTAAATTTATAAGCTTATCAGTTTAGGTCATTAAAATATTAACTCAATCACTAATTATTTGCTGTGCCTGCTCTGTTGGTAGTCCTCCTGAGAGGCATTGTGGAGGAGGGACCCAAGAATACTGCCCTAGGACTCAGGATGGAAAGAAAAGATATACACACAAGAAAAGTTCAGTAACAACACAACACTTGAAAACAAACAAGCAAACAAAACCTAAAGGAAACACAAATGTCTGAAATCGTTGTCTTTGCTTAAAGAATTTGGTAATAATTTTTCTACTATCTACCTGTATATTTTATTGTTTTTTTGTTTTGTTTTATTTTAGTTGCAGAAAATGAAATAAATGTCATGGAAAAAGAAAAAGAAGAATAGAAGAAGGGGAAGAAATGACTTTGGGGTTGGATTAAGCAGTTTTATTTGTCTCCAGTTTGTAATGGGAGTCTTTATAGGTTCTTACATATGGAAATGAAGCCATGAAAGAGGTGCTTCAGAAGATAAATTAACATTTAGATGCAGGTTGGTTTGGAATGGAGAGGTAACTATCAAGGGTGTGTAATGTGAGGTGCAAATATTTTTACTGGTTCAGGGCATGTTCTGGGCTCTTTATTTCTACTTACTTTGTTGCTTACTACACTTTGTTTTCACAACCCTCATTTCTTTCAGAACCCTGAGAAACAACCACTATAAGTTAAGTTACAAAGCTAGTTCTCACTATACTGGCCATTCACAAAGCAAATGCCAATATCTCAATCTTGATCTTTCACAAGATGCCAGATAAGAAAAAGACAATACTGTTAAGTGCATCTTATCATAGGCATACTTTCTCTCTAGATCCAGTTACAACACAAATAAGGTCCAACTATATTTTGACCAGTCAGCAGGCTGTGTTCCTAATTATTGACTTAAGAAACAAACCCAATATCAAATCCTAAATCCACTATATTCTGTAAACTTGATCAAATTACTTCTCTGAAGAGTTTGCTCATCTGTAGAATAAGGGTAATTATTGTACCTCCCTCTTCAGGGTTGTAGTAAGAAGTAAATGTGATAAGCTGGGTGGGACTTTACCTAGTGTGCCACTCCTCGGAAGGAAGGTTAGGCAATCTACTTCCATAGTGACACTGCCTCAGAAACCCAAGGAGGGGTCCCTCTGAGTCTGGGCTGACTCAACAGCACTAACAACAACAACAAATAGTACAATCCTAAATGTTCCCCAGATGGACTGGAAGTAGCATAAAGCCTATTAAAATTTTCCCAACCTCACTTTTGGAATTCAACCACATAGTTTACTTTTCTTTAATAATTATTTCCTGATTTTCAAAGTAGTATCCAGGTATTCTGAAAAACTTAGAAAATATAACCAAAAAATATATATCTTTAAGAAACTACAATTATTCTTATTGTGTTACCATACAATGAATTACATCCCACTATTACCTATTACCATACAATAAATTGCAGGACGTTGGTTTCTATCCCTACAATGCATCAGCACTCTCCTCATTTCCACCCTGCCTTCTTCTCTGTTTCCATCTCTTCAGTTTCCCTGTCCCTCCTTATATTCTGATCGCTGTTTTTGGGCCAGTGTTGCCTGTTTGGTCTCGCATAGTTGATTGTTCTAAGGAACACATTTCTCATGGGTGTTCTTGTTTATTTTATAGACCAATCAATTATTTGCCTGGAAGGTGACCTCCAGGAGTGGCTTCAGTTCCACGTTAAAAGACTGTCTTAGGGTAATAGTCTCAGGAGTTCCTCCAGTCTCCATCAGTCCAGTAAGTCTAGTCTTTTTACGAATTTGAGTTTTGTTCTACAGTTTTCTCACATCCTAACTAGATCTTCTATTGTGTCCCTTCTATTGGTCAGAGTGCTTGGTAGTAGTAGTGGGCACCATCTAGTCCTTCTAGACTCAGGTTAGAGGAGGCTGTCGTTTGTTTGGGCCATTAGTCCTGTGAATTAATCACTTCCTTAAATCTTTGGTTTCCTTCACCCTCCATTGATCCAGATGTCAAGAGACCAGGGCTTTGAACTGAGTGGAAATGGTTCAGTCATGGCCAAAGCGTGCAAAATTGGAACAGACTCAAATTTGTAAAATATGGGTGTACCAGAATGATAACTGGAAAAGGAAAAAGTAAAGGTCAGAGCCCTGAAATGGTAGACTCAGAAGAGACTTAGTAAGTCATTTCAGGAGTCTGATGTGGGAGACTAGATTATTGCCAGGATTTTAGAGAGTAATACACATTCAAAGCAGTACAGTTGGCTGCTGCCTTTAAGCTAGGCACTGCTGTTTTCAACTCTACTATTAAAGCAATAAAGTATGCTGCCATGCAATGTGCACTCTGCCCTTGTTTTCTGAGAGAGATTAAGTTTCTAACAAGGTCTCGATCCATAATTTTTCCCATTCTAGTTGTCATTCTGGTATCCCTACATTAGGGTCTGTTCTGGTGTTGCTTTGTCAACCATGCCTGAACCAGGAAGAGCCAGTTCAAAGCCCTGGAAGAGATCAATAGCTATATCTTAGATGGCCACTCGCAAGCCTTTAAGACCCCAGATGCTACTCACCAAACTAGGATATAGAACATTATCTTTATGAAATACATTATGCCAATTGACCTAGAGATCTCCTGAGACTATAATTCTTAGCCTTCAAATGCAATAGCTCAGCCCCACAGGGTGTTTTGATATGTCTAAGTTTACATAATTGTGCAACCTTTGTGCCCTACCTTCCTTCTGAGGAGTGGCTGGTGGATTTGAACTGCCAGCCTTCTAGTTAGCAGTCAAATGCCTTAGACACTACACCACCAGAGCTCCTATATAATATGAAGTACATACAAAAATGTATATACAAATGCTCTCCACTATACCTAAATATAGGCTACAGTCAGAGGCGACTTGTCAGCACCTAACAACAATAGCATACCTATATATGCATGTTCATGTACTCCACTATACCCTCCCACACTTACACAGGCAGATCTATTCCTGTGTCTTAAGAATTTGTAGGTCAGTCAGAACCAGTGCATATTGTTCTTATTTAGCCTTAGTTTAGTGCAAGAAAAGGCTGGAAGCCTTTTCAATGATTTATAAGTTGCCTATGCAGAAAGTGAAGGTAATTGTGATGAAGAAGTTGTTGCCAGTAGTTGTTTGTTCAATCATTTCAAAGTCAGGGCAAATTTACATAATATTAAAGCAGGACTCTTGTGGTGTAGTGCCTAAGGCATTTGACTGCTAAGCAGAAGGCTGGAGGTTCAAACCCACTAGCTACTCCTTAGAAGGAAGATTGGGTAATCTACTTCCGTGGTGATACCACCTCAGAAACACAAGGAGGGGTCACTATGAGTCAGATCCAACTTGACGTCAGTGAGTTTTCAAAGCAGGACTTCAAAGACAGCAACACCCTGCTCAAATATGGTAGCACTCCACTCAAAGATGGTGGCTGACTGCACCACTTTGAATGTATGTGCCTTTGCACAGTCCTGCCCATTAACCAATCCCATGCAACAGGCTCCTGAAAGGGCTCACTACGCCTCTTCTTAGTGTTCCATGCCAGGGCTTTGACTCATAACTTTTCCTGTTCCACTTACCATGATAAACCACCCTAATTATAAAAATTCTGGTCTGTTCCTGTTTCCACATGCTTCATTGGCCATGACACAACCAGTTCAAAGCTTTGCATTAAAGGACAAGTAGGGCTTGTCTATAAGTCAGACATTCATAACCTGGGGACTGCCTGTATAGCATACATAGCTACCTATGTAGCCACTCACAAATTCTTGACTGCTACTAATGTTGTAGAGTTGTATATGTTATAACATTTACCATAATTGTCCTTTATTCTTGCGTACCTCTCTGGGTCTTCATTTATCTTGGTTACATCATGCTGAATTCCCCCATATTCTTCACCAGAATTTAACACATGTCTACTACTGAGTGATTCCTCCTCCTACTCCCTGCTATCCCCTGGTAAACATCAAGGAATATTGCTTTCTGTATATAAACCTATTCTTGACTTTTATAAAAGTGGTATCATACACGATCTGTCATTTTTTGATTGATTTATTTCACTCAGCATAATGTCCTCCAGTTTCATCCAAATTATTAGATGTTTTGCGGACTTAGCATTGTGTAATACTCCACTGTATGTATGTACCATACTTTCTTTATCTCTTCATCTGTTGATGGACACTTAGATTGCTTCCATCTTTTTCCTATTGTGAATAGTGCTGCAATGAACGTTGGTGTGCATATGTCTATTTGTATCACTGCTCTTATTTCTCTAGGCTATATACCCAGTACTGGGATTGCTGGATCATAAGAGAGTCATATTTCTAGCTTTTTCAGGAAATGACATACCATTTTCCGTAGTGGTGGCACCATTTCCTAATCCCATCAGCAGTGTATAAGAGTTTCAACATCCCCACAACCTCATTAGCATTTGTTGTTTTCTGTTTGTTTGTTTGTTTTTTGATCAGTGCTATTTTTGCAGGGGTGAGTGGTATCTCATTGTAGTTTTGATTTGCATCTCTCTAATAGGATCTCTTAGGAGCTCTGGTAGCATAGTG
>NW_006921814.1:735404-740272 GCF_000298275.1 Orycteropus afer afer | reverse complement strand
CAATCTACTTCTGTAGTGATACTGCCTCGGAAACCCAAGGAGGGGTCGCTATGAGTCAGGTCTGACTCGACAGCACATAACAACAACAACAACAACAACAATAGGATCTCTGGTGGTGTAGTGCCTAAGGCACTTGACTACTAACCAGAAGGCTGGTGGTTCAAACCCCCCAGCCACTCCTCAGACAGAAGTTTGGGCAACCTACTTCCGTAGTGATATTGCCTCGGAAACCCAAGAAGGGGTTGCTATGAGTCAGGTCCAACTCGACGGCACATAACAACAGCAACAACAATGGATAATGATCCCAAGCAGTTTTCATGTGTTTTTTAGCTACCTGAATGCCTTCTTTTGTGAAGTGTCTGTTCATATCCTTTGCTCATTTTTTGATGGTCTATTTGCCTTTTGTTGTTGAGGTGTTTGACATTTTCTATATATTTTAGAGATTACACTCTTGTCAGATATATTCTCACCAGTTTTTTCCCCCAGTCTGTAGGTTCTCTTTTTACTCTTTTGGGAAGTCTTTTGATGAGCATAAGTACTTGATGTTCAGGAGGTCTCAGTTATCTTGTTTATCTTCTATGTTTGTATATTTTTAGTTATGTTTGATAGTGTATTTATGTCATAAATGAGGACTCCTAGCTTTGTCCCTATGTTATCTTCCACTAATTTTGAGTTTATCATCTAGTTCCTTGGTCCATTTTAAGTTACTGTTTGTATGCATTACTGTCGAGTTGGATCCGACTCATGGCAACCCTTCCTTGGGTTTCCAAGGCAGTATCACTATGGAAGTAGATTGCCCTGTCTTCCTTCTGAGGAGTGGCTGGTAGGTTTGAAGCACCAGACTTCTGGTTAGCAGTCAAATGCCTAGGCATTATGCCACCAGGGCTCCATGTAATGTAAAATATGGATCTTATTTCATTTTTCTGCAAGTGGATATCCAATTTTGCTCTATTATTCTATTTTAATTTAAATTTATCTCTTGAGTAACTTCAAAACTCATTAAAATTGATCACATAGACATATCCTATAGACAATCATGTATTGAATATCTCCCTATTGTTAGGTATTTAAATTGTTTCCATGTTAATATTTATAAATAATGCCATAATTAACATCTTAGCACATCAATATTTATATGTATATCTGGTAGTGCTAACTTTAGGATGGATTCCTAAAATTAAAATCACTGAGTTAACAGCTATAAATATTTATAAGGCTATTGATACAACAGGAGCTCTGGTAGCATAATAGCTAAGGCACTTGACTGCTAACCAGAAGGCTGGCGGTTCAAACCCACCAGCCGCTCCTCAGAAGGAAGATGGGGCAATCTACTTCCATAGTGATACTGCCTTGGCAACACAAGGAGGGGTCGCTATGAGTTGGGTCCAACTCGATGGCACACAACAACAACAACAACGATACAACACTAAATTTCCTTGCAGAAAATTTATACCATTATGTTGCTACCATCATTGTAAGACATCACTAATCTCCATATAGGCATACCAGCATGGGATATTATAATTTTTAGTATTTAACACTATTTTTAAAGTATACACCCCAACTTACAATAATATTTAAGACAAATTCCTATCTTATTTCTCAAGTTTGTCTTCCTTCTCTTGTTCTTTGCTTTTTGCTCTTGATTATGCCATGCCATAAAATATAGAATGATTCCTTTATTTTATGAAACCATCTCACTCCTTGTACTTAATTAATAGAATAATAAGAAAAATGTGTCCAGATTTTTGCAACACTATAATTCTAATTTCACAGATTTCAACTTCCCATCAATTTAGCATTTGCTAAATTTACAGAAGGCTGGCAGTTCAAACCCACCAGCCACTCCTCGGAAGGAAGGTTGGGCAATCCTACTTCCATAGTGATACTGCCTCGGAGACCCAAGGAGGGGTCGCTATGAGTCGGGGGCGACTCGACGGCAAATAACAACAACGACAATTTACATAGATAATTATGATCTGCTCAGGAGCTCTGGTGGCGTAGTGCCTAATGCACTTGACTGCTGACCAGAAGGCTGGCGGTTCAAACCCACCAGCCACTTCTTGGAAGAAAGGTTGGGCAATCTACTTCCATAGTGATACTGCCTCGGAAACCCAAGGAGTTGCTATGAGTCAGGTCCAACTCGAGGGCACATAACAACAATAACAACACCCTCTTTATGCTCAGTTGTCCTGTTCCATCCACCATATATGTCAAAACCCTTCATGTCTCCTACGACTGCCAGTGGCATTGGGTTTAATTTACCTTCCTCAAAAAAGTTTATGGATAATTTAACTGTACCTCTGCCAAGACTGTTGGGTAAGAAGTGCCAGCAAAAAGCCTGCAAGATGGCCAATCAAAGGAAAGATGAAACTGATGATCAGAAGGGTGAAGTCTGACTTCCAAGCTCCTTTAGACAGCACCACAGCAGCAACTGCAACCACCACAAGGAGTGCCCCGCCAACAATGGCACCAATCTAAAGCAAACCAATAAAATAAGTACATGTAAACATCATGATCTTTTTGCTCTATAATGCAAATAAAACCCGTCACTGCACTAAAAGTCTTCAAATATATAAGTTTTAGGACAAAGATATGCATGTGAGATCTGGACAATGAATAAGGAAGATTGAAGAAGAGTCGATGCTTTTGAGTTGTGGTGCTGACGAAGAATGCTGAAAGTACCATGGACTGCTAAAAGAACTAAAAAATCTGTTCTGGAAGAAGTGTAGCCGGGATGCTCCTTGGAAGCGAGAATAGTCAGGCTTCATCTCACCTACTTTGGTCATGTTGTAAGAAGAGACTATTCCCTAGAGAAGGATATCATGCTTGGTAAAGTGGAAGGTCAATGAATGAGGGGAAGGTCCTCAACAAGATGGACTGACACAGTGGCTACAGTGATGGGCTCAGGTAAAGCAAAGATCGTGGAGCTGGCATAGGACCCAATACTGTTTTGTTTTGCTATACATAGGGTTGCCATGAGTCAGAGATGACATGACGGCACCTAACAACAACAGGACAAAGAAAAGACTTAGAAGCCATCTAATCCAATCTCATTTTACAGAGGAGGAACTTGAATTTCAAAGAGATCAAATGTAGTGCCTAAAGCATTTGACTCCTAACCAGAAGGCTGGCAGTTCAAACCCCCCAGCCACTTCTTGGAAGGAAGACAGAGCAATCTACTTCCATAGTGATACTGCCTTGGAAACCCAAGGAGGGGTCACTATGAGTTGGATCCAACTCAACAGCAGTGAGTTTTGGAAGCTAAAATGTTACAGAGTGAACAGTGTCCTGCCTTCAAAATATGTGTTAAAATGTCACCTCTATACTTGTGAATGTAATCTAATCTAATCTAACATGATCACCTTTAATACATAATGCAATCTAATATAATGAGATCAACCAATCAGTGGAGGTCATATCAGCATAGGGTGGACCCTGAACCTAATCACTTCTGAGTTATATAAAGAGCAGCACAGATACAAAGGAGCTCTGTTGGCGTAGTGCCTAAGACATTTAACTACTAACCAGAAGGCTGGTGGTTCAAACCCATCAGCCACTCCTTGAGAGGAAGATTGGGCAATCTACTTCCGTAGAGATATTGCCTCAGAAACCCAAGGAGGGGTCACTATGAGTCAGAACCGACTTGTTAGCAGTGAGTTTCAGTGTGTTGTTGTTGTTTGATAGATACAAAGACACCAGGGAAGACAGACACTGTCTGATGACAAGAGAGGCAAATGAATCTCTAAGCCCAGGAATTTCAAGAATTGCCACCTCTAGAAGTTGAAATAAAGAACTCCGGTGGAATAGTGCCTAAGGCATTTGACTGCTGAACAGAAGGTTGGCAGTTCAAATCCACCAGCCACTCTATGGAAGAAAGACTGGGGAATCTACTTCCGTACAGATTTACCACCTAGGAAACTCAACGGGGGTCACTATAAGTGGGAATCCATTTAATGGCAGTGAGTTTGTTGTGGTTTGAGAAGCTAAAATAGACAAAGATCTCCTCCTGGAGCCAAACCCTGAACTCTGATTTCTAGCCTCCTGAACTGTGAGAAAATAAATATCTGGTCTTTAAGCCACCCAGTAGTGGCATTTTTGTTAGAGGAGCACTGTTGTTGTTATTTGCTATCAAGTCGGGCCCAACTCATAGCAACCCCTCCTTGGGTTTCTGAGGCAGTATCATTAGGGAAGTAGATTGACCCATTTTCCTTCCAAGGGGTGGCTGGTGAGTTTGAACTGCCAGCCTTCTGGTTAGCAGTCAAGTGCCTTAGGCACTACACTACCAGAGAGGAGCACTAGGAAACTGAAAATTGGTGGAACTAAAAAACCAAACTTATTGCCCTCGTGTCCATTCGACTCAGAGCAACCCCTCCTTGGATGTCTGAGGCAGTAATCCCTACAGAGGTAAATTGCCCAATCTTCCTTCTAAGAAGTGGCTGGTGGGTTTGATCCACCAGCCTTCTGGTTAGCAGTCAAATGTCTTAGGCACTATGCCATCAGAGGGCCCAAAATTGGTGGAAAACCAAAAAAAAAAAAAAAAAAACTCACTGCTATTGAGTTGGATCCAACTCATAGCGACCCCTCCTTGGGTTTCCAAGGCGGTATTACTACTGAAGTAGATTGCGTAACCTTCCTTCTGAGGAGTGGCTGGTGGGTTTGAACCACCAGCCTTCTGGTTAATAGTCAAATGCCTTGTTGTTGTTGTTGTTAAGTGCCGTCGAGTCGTTTCCGACTCATAGCGACCCCATGCACAGCAGAACGAAACACTGCCCGATCCCTCACCAGCCCCACAATCCCTGCTATACTCGAGCCCATCATCGCAGCCACTGTATCAATCCATCTCGTTGAAGGCCTCCCCCTCTTTC
>NW_006921814.1:710637-728331 GCF_000298275.1 Orycteropus afer afer | reverse complement strand
TCAGTGCCTATGCTTAAACTGCCCCCTGGCTGAACACTCTTCTCTTAAATGCCTTAGACACCACAAATCTTAGTCTCCTTATTCCCTACATGTAGGGAATGTGGCCAAATAGATTGGGTCATTGAACAGTTCATGGATAGGACAGAATTATGAAGTAAAATAGATCTGACAGTAAATGTACAATGCTGCTACCCACTCCTCTGAGAACCATCCTGGTAAGTTATTGCTTGAGATCTGTTCTGCGTAAGTATCACCACTTTCCTATCACCATCCTTTCAGGCACCAAAGGCTTACTACTGCTTGGGTCCTCTGCTGTTCTCTGCCTCAAGCGAAGTTTACCCAGTTCTCAGATTATCTCTGAGCTAATATTTATGTAATGTGAGAAGTATTGACCTCTGCCCTGTCCCAAATGAGTACTATCTCTTACTTTTATAATTTAACAACAAAAAGAAAACCCACACATTTCCAGTAGTTTGAGTTTTGGGTAAGATAGAAAGGAAGATTGGACCAGGATATTTTGAGGAAGTCAGAATCTTGGCAAGCTTCAAACCATGTAGACAGCAAACTACGTACCTAGGTACAGGATTAACCTTAGATTTTAAATGAGCCAGGGTGTCAGGGGGTCAAAAACAAAAACAATCCAGTGTACCATAGGTGTGCTCTGAGGATCATCTTTATAGAGACAGACTGGCCTCCTGCTAATGGGAAGATGCTGTATCATGCAAAGAAAGGTGTCTAACTATAAAAACACTTAATCTTTCTACCAACAAGGAATTTCAAAATTTATAATTCACGAAGAATAAATGAAGAAAATGGAAGTTTATTTTTAAAAATAATCAAATCTAAGTCAAGGACTAAGAATAAAGAATGAAGCTACTCTAATACTTAAATTAGCCTTGTGTTTTCATTGAGGTGCTCCAAAACATTTATGCACATTATTAAATATTTTCTGCCACAAGTCTTATGGGGTAGCCAAGGGACAGGGATTTTAACTCTGCTTTGTAGTTAATAAAACTAATATACAGAAAATCTGATTTCTCCATTGACACAGATGGACTGAGAGGATCTGTAAACACCAAAATCATGTTGTTGTTAGATACCATTTTAAGAAAACTAACTAAAGACAGAGTACTTGAAAATAAGAGGTTTCCACAATCATACTCTCCTCTGTTTTGTAAACACAATCATAACCATACACTCCTATGTTGAAAATTTCTTCCTATTGAAATAACAATGATGAATGTGGAAAACAAGGGATGTTATCCCATGAATGTACTGAAAAAGAAAGTGGGAATGAAGTGTAAGGAAGCAATGTTAGAGTCACCCAAGAGCAATCCAAATGCACAGCAAAACCTGTCTCTGGCTGTCTGTGCCCAGTTGCTTTGCCTCCTTGTCAATCCTTATTACTGTTGAATCAGTGGACTGCAAGTGAGGTAAGGAGAGTGAAGCTGGGCCTAGGGTGGCACCGAAGCAAATAATTTAACATTAGAGAGACAAGAGGCCATTTGGTTGTACACAGTAGCCAGTAGGCCTGATCTTCTCCTTCCAGTTTCCTCCCTGACAAACTTCATCTCATTGAAGGAAGGATGGGGAGCTGTCGAGTGGAGCAGCAGACTGGGAAAGCGGCATCTGTTTATGCAGGCAAATGGAGTGAAAGTGTTTGGCCGGGTTGAGTCACACGCAAACCCTTAAACTGAACAAAACCATAAATCCCAAAATAAAATGAATTGAGGCATATTCGCCAAACCTTCTAATTACCCCCAAATGTTTATTCCTTTATAAATCTATGATGGAAGTATTTTTTAAATCTCCACAGAAGCAACACACTTTACAATCTTACTTATCCTAAAACTATAATTGGAATAATGGAAACCAGCTTAGGGATTGGTTTTACTGTTACAATGCCTCCTTTCTAGCCCTTTAAAAAAGCCTTTAACAGGGTCATTTGATTGTTCTCTGAGCAGACAAAAGATAACTCCACAAAGTCAAGGGTAGGCAGGAGGTTCTCATTACCATGATTTGGTGGCCAAACCAAAAAAAAACAAAACAAAAAACAAACACTCTGCTGTTGAGTCGATTCCAACTCCTTAGGTTTCCAACATAGTGCCTCTACGTAAGTAGATTGCTCAGTCTTCCTTCCGAGGAGTGGCTGGTGGCTTCGAGTCACCAGCGTTCTGGCCAGACTCCTCAAGTCCTTTTTGAATGGTTTCATTTAAATAGTCACATTCGTGTGTTCAACCCTTTCTGTGCGTGCAAGCTACTTTAGAGGTTCTCCCAAAAATTCTTCTGAAAGACAGCCCTTTGTCCTGCTTTTCTATGAAGCCAGCCATATTCTTAACACTGGGGCTCTGTCTCATGCACGCTGGAACAACTTTCAAATTGAGAGTGCCTCTGTCAAACCCTGTGAATGGACTGGTCTTGGGCCTCTCTGTCCACACACACAGACCTAATTTTTTCTGTCAGTAAAGCAAGAGTCTCATACTTTCCAGGGTGTCATAAGACTCAATGTATGGACCCATGGAGTGACAGAGCAACACTTAGAGAAGTGGAGGAAACAAGGGGACCATCCAGATAATGCAGGACATGTAAGTAAAGTTGCTGGGTATGGGCTATATTTGATCGGTTTGTTTATGCCAGTCATTACTTCCATCTGTCTTCCGAGTCTCTGAGTCTGAGAATGTGCTAACTCCAACATGGAGCCACTTACCTTGAGTATGATTTTGGATTGTTCAGACCATCTATAATTCACATAGACACCGCAGGCCACAGGAATAGTCAGGCACACAAGAGTAATTCCTGAAGAGAAGAAAAATCTGTCAGGCAGTATCCCCTCTCAGCCTGACTGCCCAGTCCTCTTCAACAATTTTTATTTCAATTAGATAAAAGTTTAAATTGAAGTTGCATTTTATTTCAGCATCCACCTCCAATAATTAAAAAAAAAAGAACTTTGGAAGACAGGCTTTGATGAGGTTATGTCCCAAATGGAATGCCACCATGCCTGGCCCATTATTTTCCTCTCAAAATTCTTCTGAAACTCACAAAGAATTTGAAAGACAAATGGGAACATTAAGATTAGAAGACTTAAGCACCATTTGAAGTTCATGAAATCATGTGGTCACTGTGTATGGCTGTTACCACAGCTGTTATTTCTCTGTTTGAGACCAATAGATCCTCTGCTTCACAAAGTAAAGCATACCTTTCACAGACACAGTAGGTGTTGGTGGTTACACACACCAAAGCAATTTCTCAGATTCACCAGGTGTAGCCAGGTAATCCAAGGTGGGTAGAAAAATGCCTACTGAATTATCAGGAATGAATAAAGGCATTGAAGGCAGGCTCAGTACAGCAGAAGTGACTATCCACTTTCCAACAGTACTTCATACACCATTTCCCAGTGCCACCTTCCAGATCTGGCCAAATGCCACACAACTGGTTCCCAAGTTATATGAGTCGCTCATAACATTTTGGTTTTTCATTATTTGTGAGTACCTTTCAGAATATTATCAAAAAGTAATATGTTAAATTGCTTACTGACAGGGAAAATTTCCACATAAAATCATGGCTTCCAGATTAAGTTTTCACTCAAATGTTACATATTTAATAGTCTCCAGCCCATTAAATAAATGAAAATAATAAACAACCACAAAAACCCACTGCCACTGAGTTGATTCCAAATCATAGCAACCCCTATAGGGTTTCCAAGGCTATAAATCTCTATGGAAATAGATTGCCTCATCTTCCCTCCATGGAGCAGCTGGTGGGTTTGAACCACTGACCTTCTGTTTAGGAGGCAAATATATTACCTAAAAGATGCCTTTATTTTCCTACTAGGCCCTTGTTGCATGCTTATAGAATACATGATTTTGGACTAAGGACCATGGGTTGTAAACCCCCAAATATCTAGAGTCTTCCTTGAGACTCTAAATTGACACTTCAGAGTTTTAAGAATCGTAGTTACTATTGCTTTCCAGAGGCTCTTAACAAACTAGAACAGGCAGATCTTATGCCCAAATTTTTCATCCAAGCCTAGTAAGTCCATGTAGAGACTTCCAAAGAAGAGTTTAGTGAGATATAATATTCAGGGAAAGAGATATGGCTGTGGTTCTGACACATGGATGAGCTTCAAAAGTCAATAAGAATCACTTATACACTTTGTAAAGAAAAGGTCAGGGCCTACAGCAATGTGAAAGGAGAATTTGTGGGAACAAAGAATTAATTAGAGCTATGGTGATTCAGTTACTCTTTTGATCATAAAAAAGCTCAATTCCTTCATAGTCTAATTAAATGAGTTTTTAAAAATAAGTTCTCTGGCTTTCTTTATTTTCAAAAATGAACTGTCGTGGGGTTAAAGCCTGGACGTTGCAGTCAGATCACAAGTTAGAATTCCAGTTCTTTACTTACCTGGGTCAAGTTGCTTAACCTCTTTATGTCTGAAAATCTAAGAAATGAAACTGATAATAGAATTAATTTGTTGTTGTTGTTATGTGCCATCAAGTTGGACCCGACTCACAGCGACCCCTCCTTGAGTTTCTGAGGCAGTATCACTACGGAAGTAGATTGCCCCATCTTAATACTACAGGGTTATTTAAGGACTTAAATTACATAATATATTAAAATCCCTGCATAAAGGATATATATAGTAAATACCTCTTATTACTGTACGATTACTGTTACTATTGCATTTCACAAGCCCAATACAGACCTATGTTCTGATATGGGATGGTGAGATTCTGCTCAAGATTCCAGGACCAGGTGTAGAAATAAAGGCAGAGTGGCATCATTCCCAGGGCAGCCACTGTGGAACAGGTGGTCATACTGATGCTGAAAGCAAAATTAAAATGAAGCTTAGTAGGCAGAGCTTGAAATTAAGTAGGCAGTCTTTAACAAAAATAATTCCTGGGACACAATTTCTTGGCGATTACCTGGGGTAAATTATTTGAGGCTTTCTCATGTGTTAGTATTCAACAGTTAGACTGTGACAATAGGACTATATTGGTGGTCTAGGAAAACTTCTCCCTAGTTCTTACCATGCATCAATTAATTACCTCTTGCCCTAAATATTCTGCTAGGTGCTAAAATGATTCTTGCCCTGAAGCAGCCTACAAATGTAATGATTGCTTACCTTCTACCTAGCCCCTAATCTTTACATGTGCATCAAATCCATTCGATTTATTGTCTTTGTGGGTCCTAAGTCTCTGCTAGGAAGATGTCAATCCATTACCACATGCCATAAGATTCCCATTGGGACCTCCCAGCCACTGATACCCAGACAGGGCGATCTGGACAGAGCCAGGGAAGGTACAGAACCACAGCAAAGAGAATTGCTATGGGATTCGGCACCAAATTAAAAGTTCTCTTCCAATTCTGATACAATGTGATTAGAAATAATTCAAAATAAGAATTCAGAGTCCCTGAAACAACATGGATGAGTTTGGAGGACATTATACTGAATGGACTAAGCAAACACAAAAGAACAAATATTGCATGATACAACTTTTATAAAAATTCAAGGATATACTCACAGAAAACAACATTCTTTAATGGTTACCAGGGATGGGAGGAGGAGGGAGGAAGAATCACTTACTAGGTAATAGATAAGAAAGGCAAAACACAATATGGAGGAAGTCAACACAACTTGACCAAGTTAAATAAAGACACTAAGAGGTACAAAAGAGATTGGACAATCTACTTCCTTAGTGATACCACCTCAGAAACCCAAGGAAGGGTTGCTAGGGGTTGGATTCAACTCAATGGCAGTGAGTTTGGTTTTCGGTTTTGATGCTATAACAGATACAATTTTGTAACAGCAATAATAACAAGCAAGATATATATGAATGGTGACATAGGTAGATATGTATGCTACATGGGTGTGGGAAGGTATATAGGGTTGCATAGGTACTGCATATATATTCATATATTCAATAAAGCTTATAGGGAGCACAGTTATGGATACCTCCTAAATGTACCCGAACACCTTGTGGAATTGATTTACTGGGTATGAAGGCTCAGGTTCATAGTCTTATGGAACAACTACTTCTGTTGGCATAACTCAGTTCATAAAAATAATGTTCAACATCCTAGTTTGGTGAGTATTGTCTGAGATCTTAAAAGCTTGCAAGTGACCATCTAAAATGCAACTATTGGTCTCTTGCCATATGGAGCAAAGGAGAGTGGAGGACAACAAAGACTCAAGGAAATAATTAGTCCACAGGCCTAATGGCCCACATGAACCACAACCTCTTCTAGCCTGGGACGAGAAGAACTAGATGGTGCCCAGGTACCACTACCAACACTTCTGAGCAGGGACATAATCAAAAGTCCTGATTAGAATGGGAGAGAAATGTGCAACAAAACTCAAATTCATAAAAAAGACCAGACTTACTGAAACAGAAGCCACTCCCTATCACTCATCTGAATAATACATTTGTCAATAAGATAAACAATAACTCCTGTGACAAATCTGCTCCTTTAAACAATCAAGTATATGAGACCAAACAGACAACATATATACAAAAGCAAAGATGAGAAGGCAAGGAAGGACAAGGAAACTGGATGGATGGAAACAAGACAGGTGAGGTGGAAATGGTGAGAGTGCTGACACATTTCTGGGATTGTAACCAATACCACAGAACAATTTGTGTATGAATTATTGAATGGGAATCCAATTTGCTGTGTAAACTTTTACCTAAAACACAATACTAATTGAAGTAGCATGAAGAGTAAAAAGTAAGATTTCTGATCTTTAGAATACGCTATCACTGATTAAGAACTGAGTCACTTTGAAGGTAAATGTTAACAGGTGATAGTGAGACATCTAATAGAGATATCCTAGGTGAGCAAAGGATAACTAGGGACTGTAGCTACTCTCAGCACCAGCAACACAAATGTGGCAACCTTAGGAAGTGGAAAATCGTGGATGTGTGAGATGAATGAACCAAATCTAAGCAATATGTCCAGCAGCCATGTAGCACAGCTTTACTAGGAAAATGAATAAGTATATCAGAACAGAATCATGGTCTTTGAGGAACAAACCTGGAATGATTTCTAATAAATAACTGTTTTATCTGTGTCATTATTGTAATTAACTGGCTCTACGTGAAAAAGTTAAAAAGGCTAACAAATTTTAAGTGCCACAGATCTTAAGGAGTTGCGTGAACCAGGAGCTCTGGTAGCATAGTGCCTAAAGCATTTGACTGCTAACCAGAAGGATGGTGGTTCAAACCCACCAGCCACTCCTCGGAAAGAAGGTTGGGATCCACTTCTGTAGTGATACCACCTCGGAAACCCAAGGAGGGGTCACAACGAATTGGGTCTGACTTGACGGCAGTGAGTTTGGTTTGGTTTTTGGTTAGTGTCTATGGGAATAGGGACATTGGTCGTTCAATGGCAGAATTCTCACCCTCCGTTAGGGAAACCCAGTCAAATCACTGCCAATACACATCATGTGTAGCCACCACCCATCTGTCAATGGGAACTCATGTGTTGCTATGATGCTGAACGTATTTCCATGGAGCTTTCAGATTAAGACAGATTAGGAAGAAAGGCCTGGTAACATATTTCCAAAAACCAGCCAATGAAAACTTTACGAGTCATAATAGTCCAATCTATAACCAATCATGGGGACAGTGCAGGATGATGGGCAGCATTTGATTCCTTTGTGCATGGGTCACCATGAGTCAAAGACAGCTAACAGCAAATGTCTAGGGAAAAAAGTTTTTTAGCATAGAGCCTTCAAATACTGTGTATCTTATACTTTTTACTACATGATATGAATTAAATTATAGTTTCCAAATTTATAATTAACCACTTTGTACTTTTTCTAAGTGTATAAAGTCTTACCTTTTAACTTTTTACATTTGTTAATTGGAGAAAAACAATTGGTTATATATTAAAATGATAGCTTTAATGCAAGAGGGAGAAAAGCATGTATAATGAAAGAAAACCAGGAGACTAGAGAGCAAAACCTCTGCTCTAGGCTGGGGAGAGAAAGAATAAAAATGAGTGGAGAGCCAGGAAGTTACATTTCATAAAAAGTAAGAAGAAGGCTCCCAAATGAATGCTAAATGCCAACAGAAGATCAGGAAGAATGGGAATCCAAAGTGGGAATTTAGTACCATCCAACCTTCCCCCAGTTTGTTTTGCCTTCATACCATCCCAATCCTTTTCCATCTCCCACCACCACCTCCCTGACCCCCAATTCCTAAAATCTATCTTTGTTTTGAACTTATCTGGGTGACAGAACCAGTGAAAGAATGAATGAGTAAAATTAGATGAAATAAGGAAAAGGAAATGAGATACCTTTCAAGTCAAGAAAATATTTTACCTTTAAATTGGTGGAAAACGAATTGTGCCATTTATACAAGCATGTGCAGATCAATGATAGACCTAAGGAGCTGCTTTACCCAGTGAGGTGAGATAAATGGACCATCTCACACACAAACCCAGAGTGTATTCAGCTCAACACTGGACCCAAAAAAGCCAGGGAACTTGCCTGCAAGTCACTGCTGTTCTTCCCCATATTATATATCAGCAAAATCCCTTCTAATAGCCCTGCCTATCAAACAATTTGACTATGGTTACTTTAACATTTTCTGCCAGAAGAATGCATGTACTTTTGTCAAAGCAGCCACCATTTCACTTCAATGATACTAAAAAATGCTCCTCTGTTCAACAATAATAAAAAAAATTATTTTTTAAAAAATAAATCCTGTTCTTATAGTTGCTGTCAATAAGTTGTACACCTGTAAGAAGTTGAACTGGTAAAGTTGTGCAATGGATCTATTTACAGCAACAGCAATAACAAAGTAGCTGCTGAGCCTGTTTATGCACAATCCAAAACCTCATGGGATTTGGTTCCTTGGTTTGGAGGTTTACAGTCATGGTTTCATGGGACATCCCAGTTAATTGGCCTAATAACGTGTTTGGTGTTTCTGTTCTATCTCCTAGTTCATTGCCAAGCGTCTGGGGTCTTGAACGCTTGCAAAAGGCCAATCAAGGCTTCTATGGTTTCTGTTCACCTGGAGCAACAAAAGAAGGAGAGACAGGAATAGGAGGAGGATGTGGAATGTGTGGCTAAATGCCTCCATAAACAATAAGACCAGAAGAACTGGATTGGTGCTGACTACTATTACTGAACATTTTGACCAAAGATTCTGTAGAAGAATCTTGATCAAAAGAGGGAAAATGCAGAGCAGAATTTCAAATTCTCATTACCTCTAAACTTTCTGGAGCCAAGAGAGCTGAAAGAACCCCTGAAACTATTGGCCTGAGATAATCTTTAAAACTTAACCCAAAAATAGTCCCTGAAGTCTTCTTAAATCCCAAGAATAGTTTAACTAAACAAGTAAAAAAAAAAAAGTCTGCCTTGAGCACTATGCTATTTTAAGAATGATCTAAAAGAGAGCAGTGAGTTTATGTTAATGGGGGAGGAACAACTCAGAAAAAGAGGGTGAAAATGGTTGCACAATTCAAAGCATGTGACCAATGTCACTAAATGGTACATGTAAACACACTCAAATTGTTGTATGTTTTACTGTGTATATTCTTAACAACAATAAAATTAAATTAAAAAAAAGATCTCAAAGCTAGAGTTAATACTATACTTGCTTTTAATATTACAAGAGGCAAAAGCAGATGAGAAAATCCAAATCACTGACTCATGCCAATTATAAGTGTTTCTATATAAGATGCAGGCATTCCTGAAACATGCATCAATCAGTCATGGCAAATGAATATGTGGGTGTCACCATGTTCAAGGTACTATTAAGAAATAAACTAAAGGACTCAGGCTATTTGAAAAAAAAAAAAAAAAAAAACCTCCTCTGCACTCTCATTCACTGCTGTTGGGAATGCAAAATGGTTACACCCATGGGGGAAATTTGGCAATATCTAGGAGAATTACACATGCATTGACCCTTTGGCCCTTTGGCCTGGCAATCCATTCCTGGGAACTCATCCCAAATAAACAATGTCAGAAATATAGAAAACACATATGTCCATGGTTGTTTAATATATATTTGATATATCTTGTCCCCTGGTGAAAGGCATTTAGGCTGTTTCTAGTATTTTGTGATTATAATATAATTAAAAGAAAACAGAGGAAGGTAAAGAACAGTGTAATAGATGTTACCATTTTTTGAATTTATCCATATTTTTGTCTCTTCTCCATGCCCCACCCCTATATATGTTTAAACAAACAAACAAAAAAGATATGTAAAATTAAAAGTTATAAAAAATGATTACCTATTATAGGGAAAGGGAAGGTGTGGGTGAAGAGAGCAGGTTGGAAGCTGGACTTCTCTGAACATACAATGTTTGTGAATATGCTTATGAAACCATGTAAATGTTTTGTTTATTTTTAAAACAAAATTAATCAAAATGAATTTTTAAAATTACTACATGAAAAATAAAAGTAAACAAATAAAGCTAAGAGTATGTTTAGTAAGTGACTTAACCACACAGAGAGGAATTGTTGCAAGGAATTTTAAAAATACAGTGATTAATTGTACATATCTAGTGGACTAAACCTTAATAATTAAAAAAAAAACCAAAACACTAAAAACTATCTTAAGCCATTTCCAGCAAAGCTTGTTAGTTATTGTTATTGTTGTTTGGTGCCCTCGAGTTGGCTCAGTCTCATAGCGACCCCGTGCACAATAGAGTGAAACACTGCCCGGTCCTGTGCCATCCTTGCTATACCTGAGCCCATTGTCTATCCATCTCACTGAGGGCCTTTCCCTTTTTTGTTGACCCTCCACCTTACCAAGCATGATATCCTTCTCCAGGGAATGGTACCTTCTGACAACCTGACCAAAGCAGGTGAGACGAAGTCTGGCAATCCTCACATCTAAGGAGCATCTTGGCTGCACTTCTTCCAGGACAGATTTTTTAGCTCTTCTGACAGTCCATGTTACTTTCTGTATTCTTTGCCAACACCACAACTCAAAAGCATCATTGTCCAGCTCTCACATGCATATGAGGCAACTGAAAATACCATGGCTTGGGTTAGGTGCACCTTAGTCTTCAAAGAGACATCATCTTTGCTCTTCAGCACTTTAAAGACATCTTTTGTAGCAGATTTGCCCAAAGCAATATGTCATTGTCTGATTTCTTGACTGCTGCTTCCATGTGTTTTGATTATGGACCCAAGCAGTATGAAATCTCTGACAGCTTCAGTCTTTTCTCCATTTATCATGATGCTGTTTATTGGTCAGGTTGTTCGGATTTTTGTTTTATGTTGCAGTGTAAGCCATACTGCAGACCGTAGTCTTTAGTCTTCGTCAGTAAGTGCTTCAAGTCATCTTCACTTTCAGCAAGCAAGGTTGTGTCATCTGCATATCGCAGGTTGTTAATGAGTCTTCCTCCAATCCTGATGCCATCTTTTTGCATTATTTGCTCAGCACACAGACTGAATAAGTATGGTGAAAGGATACAACCCTGAGGCACTCCTTTCTTGATTTTAAACCATGCAAAATCCCCCTGTTCTGTTCAAACGACAGCTTTCCAATCTATGCACAAGTTACTGATGAGCATAATTAAGTGTTCAGGAACTACCATTCTTTTCAATGTTATCCATAATTTGTTATGATCCACACAATCTTGACTCAATGACAATGAGTTTGTCAGTTATTAGCAAGCAGTAATCATGTGTGTTGTAATACACACATTATATTTTTTGAATTTATTAAGTCTGTATTACATAACTAAAAGTTGACATTTCAAATTCACCCAGAGGCACCTTGGAACAAAAGATTGGATCTATTTATGCAAAATCAGCCATTGAAAAGCTTATTGAGCACAGGTCTACTCTGCCATACATGGGATCACCATGAGTCAGGATGACTTGATAGCAACTGGTTACTGGTTATATGTATGAAAAACCAAATAATTATGTTAAATTTATTTGTAACCAAGTTTTTCTATGTAATAGAAAAGAGATACAAATATAATATCAAAGTTAAGTAAAAACTATAATTCTACTTTAAGTAGAACTATCAATATGAACTCATAATATAGTTTCTCTTTAAAAATACATTTCCTAGCTTTGTCTGCTGAAAATGAATATCTGAAATACTAACCAACTTAATAACATATCATTATCATAATATAAAATGTAATATGATAAAGTATGCAGTATACAGCTCATAATAATAAAATGCAATAATTAAAATAATTATAACATAAAATCTCTACTTTTATACTCTTCCTCTATTGCATCCTATTATTCTCCACCAAAGGAAGCCATTTTCCTTATTATTATTATTTTTTTTTTTTACTTTCTTGTTTTGTTGGGATATTTAAAAAATGTAATTGTATTGTGTATTGTTCTGGTTATCTAGTGCCGCTCTGAGAGGAATATACCACGAATGTGAATGGCCTTAACAAACAGAAGTTTATTCTTATAATCTGGAGGCTTTAAGTCCAAGTTCGAAGTGCCAGGCTCTAGGAGCTGGGTAAAAGCCCCTCAACTTTGGGATCCAGCTCTGCCTCCAGCTCCTGGCCCACTGGAGCTAAAGACATTTCTTCACTCAGACAGCTCCTGGCTGCTAAGGCTGAGAAGCCCACGGTTAACAAGTAAAAAGGCACAGTCCCCATAATGCCAAACCACATGACAGGCCATTAATTTAAGTCCATTGTAAGCCCCAAGATCAGCAGAGCATGGCAGGCTGCTGAACAATGACACGGCTACACGCAGAGTCCAAGTATGCCATAAACTCAAAACCATTCTCAAAGCTGCTTCTTATATATGGGAAGCAGACTACATACCAAAAGCAGCTACTCAGGTGCTTGTGGTAGATCCCACCATGGAGCTGATTGCCAGTCTCATCATGGGGAATAACTACCACCAGCTGCCCAGCCACTCAACCAAGCCCAGCCAAGTTGACAGACAAATATAACTACCACATGTATACTATCTGTGTACATTCTTATGTGATATATTGCTTAGATTTTCTTGGCTTGAGCTTTAAAAAAAAAAAAAAAAAATTATTATAAAAAAAACTGTCTTTGTCTTTTAGAGATATTAAATCAATTAACTTGCTATGTAACATACTCCAAAACACAGTAGTTTACCGTAACAACAATTCCTCACAACTGTGGTTTGGCTAGGCAGTTCCTCTGCCGGGTGACCTGCGTCAATCTAGCTGCATTCAGCTGGAGAATCAGTTGGGTCAGAAGGTTCAAGGAACCCCACTTCCATGTCAGTTGGTGCTAGCCGTCTGTTTGTCCCCTGGCTCTCTTTCACAAGTCCTCTCATATATATCCTGGGGATGAAATCAGCTTCCTTACATGGCAGTCTCCACGAAGCAGTGGTGCAAGAGCATAGATGCTGCATGGCCTCTTAAGGCTTGTTTGGAGACACAGCATCACTTCTGCTACATTCTATTGGTCAAAGCAACCCACAAGGTCAGCCCAGATTCAAGGGGTGGGGAAATAGTCCCTGCATGGGAGCAACTGATAAGCAATGCAGAAGAAAGTGCATGTCAGGATGGGAAGAATTTGTAGTCAGATTTTGCAATCTATGGTAGATATATATTACTTACAGAAGAAATAATACCTGGAGTTACTTACCCTTAAAACAATCCACTGGGGAGAGTGGTGAGTAGAGATAAAAAAAGATGAGCCAGGTGTTGACAATTGTTGAAGCTGAGTGAAATACACAAATATACTTTTGCATATATATATGAAAATTTCCACAATAAAAAATAAAAAAAATAAATGTTCCTTCCATCTTTGCAGTGTACTCTGTAACATTGCTACAGGTCCAGTTAGTTTAGGTTTTCACTCTCTATGAAATGTGTATTGAAATATATATTGTCCTCAACTTAGTTTTACACACACACCGGGATGAGGGTATCTAAAGCATTTCTTATCCAACCACCTATAGCCTTGGGTTTTCTCTTCCTCAACACTTCAATTGTTCCTTTTTAGTGGTCCCATTGACTTCTGGGCACATTTTTATTGGTATTCCCTCATGTATTGCACTCTAACCTACACAAATGTTTGTTTACTTGTTGACCTGTTCCAGACTGTAAGCAACTTGAGGTCAAAGGCTCTGCCTTATTGAGCTCCACATTGCTGGACCTAGCACGGTCTCATGGTTTGGAACATTGTAGAAGTTCATTAAATACTTATTGAATAAATGCATGACTCAAAGAATGAACAAATGTGTCGATACACTGGTGCCTTCCTGATATTTCGTACATCTGTAAGTACATGATATATCATGTTGCCATTAGGTCAGCTCTGGCATATGGCAACCTCACACACAACAGAATGAAATGTTTCCCAGCACTGCACCATCTTCAAGATTGTTGGTATGCTTGAGTCCACTATCGGAGCCACTGTGTATTTCCAGTGACTTCCAAACAAGGAAGCTCATCTTCCAACACTATATCTAATAATATTCTATTGTAATCCACGGGGTTTTCATTGGCTAATTTTCAGAAGCAGATTGCCAGGCCTTTCTTCATAGTCTGCCTTACTCTGGAAGCTCTGCTGAAACCTGTCTACCATAAGTGACCCTGCTGGTATTTGAAATACTGGTGGCATAGCTTCCAGCTTCACAGCAACATCCAAGCAACCACTGTATGACAAACTGATAGACAACTGGTGGGATCAAATGACAGATACTCCCCATCATAATCCAGAAGAACAGAAACTTTTCTATGAATTTAATTAAAATCCTGCTCTTCCTAGAACAAATGTGAGTAAATTTTAAGGAGCAGGTGCTTAGATGACTGATGCCCCTTTCAAAAATACAGAATTAGATAGTGTTTGTTTCTGTCCCCCTTTCTTTCTTTCTTAGCCATGTAATGTTTCCTTGTCCAATGAATAGGACTTAATTTGTTTCTTTGATCTTTTTAATGAATCACACAATACACTTTATTCTGTAACCTCAAAACTCAAAATACTCTCTGTCATTGAATTAATTATGACTCATAAAGACCCACATTGGGTTTCGAAGGCTGTAAATCTTTATGGAAGTAGACTGCCTCATCTTTCTTCTGAAGAGCAGCTGGTGGGTTCAAACCACCAAACTTTTGGTTAGTAGACAAATGCCTTAACCACTACACCACCAGAGCTCCTAACTCTGTAACCTAGTTCCTCTTTTTCTTTCCCACTTAATAAATTATAGGTATGCTTTCAGATCAATATATATATCAATATATAAGCAAGTGCTTTTAAAGAACTAATCTAAATATGACATAATTTATTCAGCTATTTCATTAATGATGGATAGATTGCTTAGTTTTTTTGCTGCTATAAAAAAATTTTATGGTAAACATCTTTATATATATATATATAAATCACTTCAAATAAAGCTTTTATTTCTATAGACTGGATTCAGCAAAGTGAGATTATGAGATCAAAGTCTATGTTTATTTTAATAGACACTGCCAGATTATTTTCCAAAATGATAATTGTATTTCACAAATTTGTCTACCTTGGATGTAGATCAATCCTTTTTAATTATTGTCAGAATGCTAAAAAATGTATCTCCCTGTCATTTTGTTATACTCCAAACTAAGAGGCAGCACATGATTTCATTTTTATTAGCCTCTGGTATGTCCTCTTTCCACCAATCATCTGTCAGTTTGTCATACTGTGGTGGCTTGAGTATTGCTGTGAGGCTGGAGGCTGTGCCACTGCTATTTCAAATACCAGCAAGGTAACTCTTGGTGGACAAGCTTCAGCAGAGCTTCTAGACTAAGACAGACTGGGAAGAAGGATGAGGCCATGCACTTCTGAAAAAAATTGGCCAGTAAAAACTTTGTGAATAGCAGTGAAACACTGTCTGATATATTACTGGAAAACTTTACGAATAGCCCTAAAACACTGTCTGATAGTGGAACAGACCATCAACTGCTCATATGCAAGTTCAAGTTGAAGCTGAAGATAACTAAAAGAAGTCCACAAGATCCAAAATATGACCTGGATTATATCCCACCTGAATTTAGAGATTATCTGAAGAATAGATTTCATGCATTGAACACCAATGACTGAAAAACAGACAAATTGTGGGATGACATCAAGAACATCACATATGAAGAAATCAAATGGTCACTAAAAGGCAGGAATGGAAGAAAAGACCAAAATGGATGTCAAAAGAGACTCTGAAACTTGTTCTTGAATGGAGCATAGCTAAAGCAAATGGAAGAAATGATGAGATAAAAGAGCTGAACAGATTTCAAAGGACAGCTCAAGAATTCAAAGTAATATATTACAATGAAATGTGCAAAGACCTGGAGTTAGAAAACCAAAAGGAAAGAAAAAACTGCTTTTCTCAAGCTGAAAGAACTGAAGAAAAAAATCAAGCCTCAAGTTGCAATATTGAAGGATTCTACTATTGGCAAAATATTGAATGATGCAGGAAACATAAAACCAAAAAGAATTGGTCCATATTCAGCTATTTCAGGAGGTAGTATATAATCAAGAACCAATGGTACTGAAGGAAGAAGTCCAAGCTGCACTGAAGGCATTGGCAAAAACAAGGCTCCAGGAACTGTTGGAATATATATTGAGATGTTTCAACAAATGGATGCTGCACTGGAGGCACTTACTCACTTATGCCAGGAAGTTTGGAACACAGTTGCCTGACCAACTGACTAGAAAAGATCCATATTTGTGCACATTCCAAAGAAAAGTGATCCAATAGAATGTGGAAATTATCAAACAATATCATTAATATCACACATAAGCAAAATTTTGCTGAAACCAAACCAACCCAAACTCACTGCCGTCGAGTCAGATCCAACTCATAGTGACTCCTCCTTGGGTTTCTGAAGTGGTATCACTATGGAAGTAGAATGCCCAACCTTCCTTCTGAGAAGTGGCTGGTGGGTTTGAAACTCCACACTTCTGGTTAGCAGTTAAATGCCTTAGGCACTATGCCACGAGAGGTAATTCCAAAACAGTTGCAGCAGTATATTGACAAGGAACTTACAGAAATTCAGGCTGGATTCAGAAGAGGATAGGGATGAGGGATATCAATGCTGATGTCAGATGGATCTTGACTGAAAGCAAAGAATGCCAGAAAGATGTTTACCTGTGTTTTATTGACTATACAAAGGCATTTGACTGTGCAACATTATGGATAATGTTGCAAAGACCAGGAGGCTGTGGTTCAAATGGAACAAGGAGATATTGCATGGTTTAAAATCAGGAAGGGTGTGGGTAAGGGTTGGATCCTTTCACCATACTTATTCAATCTATATATTGAGCAAATAATCTGAGAAGCTGGACTATATGAAGAAGAACATGGCACCAGGATAGGAAGAAGACTCATTAACAATTTGCAATATGAAGGTGTCATAAACTTGTTTGCTGAAAGTGAAGATGACTTGAAACAATTTCTGATGATCAAAGACTACAGGATGCAGTATGGATTGCACCTCAACATAAAAAAAACAAAAATTCTCACAACTAGACAAATAAGCAACGTAATGATAAATGGAGAAAAGATTGAAGTTGTCAGGGATTTCATTTTACTTGGATCCACAATCAAAATCCATGGAAGTGGCCATCAAGAAATCAGATGTTGTATTGTATTGGGAGCTCTGGTAGTATAGTGGCTAAGACACTTGCCTGCTAACCAGACGGCTGGTGGTTCAAACCCACCAGCCACTCCTCGGAAAGAAGGTTGGGCAATCCTACTTCCATAGTGATACTGCCTCGGAAACCCAAGGAGGGGTC
>NW_006921814.1:704581-705875 GCF_000298275.1 Orycteropus afer afer | reverse complement strand
GCCACTCCTTGGAAGGAAGGTTGGGCAATCTACTTCTGTAGTGATACTGCCTCGGCAACCCAAGGAGGGGTCGCTATGAGTTGGGGCTGACTCTATGGCACATAACAACAACAACAACATTCAAGCTGTATGCTAAGCAAATAATCAGAGAAGCTGGACTATATGAAGAAGAACATGAAAACAGGATTGGAGGAAGACTCATTAACAACCTGCATTATGCAGCTCACACAACTTTGCTTGCTGAAAGTTAGGATGACTTGAAACATTTACTGATGAAGATTGAAGACTAGTGTGCAGTATGGATTACACCTCAATATAAAGAAAATAAAAATCCTCACAACTGGACCAATAAGCAGCATCACAATAAATGGAAAAAAGATTGTAGTTGTCAAAGACTTCATGTTATTTGATTCTATGGTCAACACCAATGGAAGCAGCAGTCAAGATATCAGACGTTGCATAACATTGGGCAACTCTGCTGCAAAGGACCTCTTTCAAGTGCTAAAGAGCAAAGATGTTTCCTTGAAGACTAAGGTGTGCATGACACAAGCTATAGTATTTTCAATCGCCTCATATGCATGTGAGAACTGGACAATGAAAAAGGAAGACTGAAGAAGAGTCAATGCTTTTGACTTGTGGTGTTGGCAAAGAATCCTGAAGGTACCATGGGCTGCTAAAAGAACTAACAAATCTATCCCGGAAGAATGCTCTTTGGAAACGAAAATGACCAGACTTCATCTCACCCACTTTGGTCATGTTGTAAGAGGCGGCCATTCCCTGGAGAAGGTTATCATGCTTGGCAAAGTGGAGGGACAATGAAAAAGGGGAGGCCTGTCAACGAGATGGATAGACACAGTGGCTGCAACGATGGGCTCAGCTATAGCAAAGATCGTGGGGCTGGCACAAGACCAGGCACTGTTTCGTTCTGCTGTACATGAGGTCGCTATGAGTTGGAGATGACTCTATGGCACCTAACAAGAACAACAACATAAAAGAAACAAAAAACCTCACAACTGGACCTATAAGCAGCATCACAGTGAATGGAGAAAATATTGAAGTTGTTAAACACTCCATAATACTTGGTTCTACAGTCAACACCAATGAAAGCAGAAGTCAAGACATCAGACGATACATTGCATTGGGCAAATCTGCTGTAAAAGACCTATTTCAAGTGATGAAGAGCAAAGATGTTTCTTTGAAGACTAAGGCACTCCTGACACAAGCCATGGTATTTTCAATTGCCTCATATGCATGTGAGAGGTGGACAATGAATAAGGAAGACCGAAGAAGAGTT
>NW_006921814.1:696372-704481 GCF_000298275.1 Orycteropus afer afer | reverse complement strand
GGAGCAGGAGGCAGAGCTGGACCCCAAGGTTGAGGAGCTTTCACCCAGCCCCTAGAGCCTGGCACTTTGAACTTGAACTTAAAGCCTCCAAATTGTAAGAGTAAACTCCTGTTTGTTAAGGCCATCCCATTTGTGGTATATATTCTTGTTAGAATGGCACTAGATAACCAGAACAGATATCATGCTTGGTAAAGTGGAGGGCCAGCTCTGACACACATGGGGTTGTGCCAGGAGTTGGAGTGAACTGAATCCCAACTGGCTTTGGGTTTGGTTTATTAAACTAATATTTCAGCCTGGGGGAAAAAAATGGAGGGTCAGAGAAAAAGGCAAAGACCCTCAACGAGATGGATTGACACAATGGATTGTGAGGATGGCACACAACCAGGCAGTGTTTCATTCTGTTGTACACAGGGTCACTATGAATTAGTGTCATCTCCACAGCAACTAGCAATAACGTGTCCTCTTCTGCAAATAACCTTGGTTTTCTGACTTTTTCTTCTCAATTTGTAGAAGCTCTCTTTAAATTAGATTACATAGCTTGTGTGTGATGCAAATTTTTTATCAAGTTTATTGTATATCTTTGATTTCACTTATGACTCTTGCCATAATAAAATAACATTTAGGTACACACATCTGTCATAACTTGCTTTTTATGGCTTTTGAGTACCTCATGTTGTTAAGGATCTCCCTTCACTCAGAGAGTGCACAAATACTACCCCCCAGTTTTTACATTTTCATGGTTAGATGTTTTATATTATATTTTCAACTCATCTAAAATTTATATTTTATATGGTGTAAGACACAAATCTAAATTCTTTTCTTCTATATTGACAGGCAACTGTGTCAGTACCATTTACTAAATAAATCCTCATTTTCCATTAAATTGAAGTGCCAACTTTATCATATATTAGATTCTCAATGTATTCAAAATGTTTTTTGGAAACTCTATTCAATAATCTTGTTGATCAATAACTTCTTTTTTTCCTAAGCATGTATCTGATTATTTTACTTACAGTATTTTCTTAGCAAGCTTTTATATATAGTAGGGAAAAGTTTCTATGTAAGTTGTCCTTTTCAATTTTCTTAGCATTTTTTGCACTTTTTTTAATCCTATTTGAAGCTTAAACTTATTTTATCCTATTTAGAATGCTTACTTTGAGCACAGATTTCTGCCTGGCTAAAGGTAAAGTAAAAGGGAAACTCTGTTTGCAGAGCTCTCAAACCTCTATACCTCTACACAGGACTGAAAAGCGTCTCTGTATTCTTAGCCTATGAGAGTGCTACATTCCTTGGCTATCCAAATTACCAGGTTCTAAAAGGAATTCTGAACTACCTCACTTTAATCTTGAACTTCAGGAGAATAGGATAACATTTACCCTGTGCATGGCTTTGGCGCAAATAAGTAAAAAGGTAAGATTAACGGTTGGGGGAAGTGAAGTACGAGATTTACATCAAACTGCTTCTATACTCTTGGCTAGAGGTGTTATGCTTCCATCTTTTATACATTTGCTCAAGCCTGTGATGTTCACAGTAATGGTCAAGGGCTATGAAAGATGATCCTGCTGCTCTGCCAACTGTTATAAATACCAATGAAACTGAAAGAACACACAGTGAACTGTGTGAATGCAATAGGAAGTCACACCTTTCATTTTACTGCCATAAAATTTCAATGTAGTATCAACAGAGGATGTTACTGAGTCTTTCAGCTCTTCATATACAAGAAAATTGCTGGCAAATTTGACTTCAATATAACAAGATTTCACTTGTACTAAGAAATATGTTATCATCATTCCCAAACTATTACAGAGAATAATGAGACTGATTTAGCAAGTCTGAACAAATAAGTAAATCCTGAGCCTGACATATAAAACCCTTATACTAAAATGTAATGTCAATAAGTATAACATTTTACAACTGGAATTTAAATTATTCAAATGTTTTAATTCTAGACCCAACAAAATCAGGAACTCTCATTGAAGGGTTACAACCATTCACCATACTTACTTAAACATATGAAAATAGACATATATTTCCCCATTTAAACAAATAAAAAATTATCTGATTTGGCAGATGGACATGATGTATGCAATAAGATCAAGTCAACAGACTTCACTCCAGCAAAGAGTCTAAGGTCAGGTTTTCAATCCCAAAATGTAAAAATGGTGTCCTTGCTGACCCCTAATAATAACAACTAGCATTTATTGACCACTATGTAGAAAGAGACAGTGGAGAAACGCAATAACAGCAGTCAGAACAAGGCCAGGTGCCAACTGTAGAACAAGCTATCAGTTACTCTTAGGCAAGTTCAAGTTGAAGCTCAAGAAAATTAAAACAACTCCGTGAGAACCAAAGTATGATCTTGAGTATATCCCAACTGAATTTAGAGACCATCTCAAGAATAGATTTGACACATTGAACACTAATGACCAAAGACCAGAGAAGATGTGAGATAACATTGAGGACATCATATATGAAGAAACCAAAAAGTCATTAAATAGACAAGAAAGAAAAGGTCAAACTAGAATTCAGAAGTCTCTGAAACCTGTTCTTCAACATAGAGTAGCTAAAGAGAATGGAAGAAAGTAAAAGAACTGAATAGAAGATTTCAAAGTGTAACTCCAGAAGACAAAGTAAAGTTTTATAATGAAATCTGCAAACTACTGGAGTTAGAGAACCAAGAGGGAAGAACACATTCAGCTTTTCTCAAGCTGAAAAAACTGAAGAAAAAATTCAAGCCTCAAGTTGCAATATTGTACTCTATGGACAAGATATTGAATGACATAGGAGCATCAAGGGCAGATGGAAGGAATACACAAAATCACTATACCAGAAAGAATTGGTTGGTGTTCAACTATTTCAGTAGGTAGCATATAATCAATAACTGATAGTACTGAAGGAAGAAGTTCAAGCTACATTGAAGGAATTGGCTAAAAGCAAGGATCTAGGAACTGACGGAATACACATTGAGATATTTAAGCTAATGGATGCAACCCTGGAAGCACTCACTAGTTTATGCCAAGAAGACAGCTATCTGGCCAACCATCTAGATGAGATCCATATTTGTACTCATTTCAAAGAAAGGTGATGTAAAAGAATGTGGAAATTATTGAACAATATCATTAATATCATATGCAAGTAAAATTTTGTTGCAGATAATTCAAAAATGGTTCCTGCAGTATGATGACTGGGAACTCTAGAAATTCAAGCAGGATTCAGGAGAGGATGTACAGTGAGGGATATCATTGTTGATGTCAGATGGATATTAGCTAAAAGCAGAGAATACCAGAGAGATGTTTGCCTGTGTTGTATTGACTATGCAAAGGCATTCAACTGTGTAGATCATAACAAATTATGGATAACATCATGAAAAATAAGAATTCCAGAACACTTAATTGCACTTATATGGAACCTGTATATAGACCAAGACACAGTCATTCAAACACAACAAGGAAATACTGCATGGTTTAAAATCAGGGAAGATAATGTATCAAGGTTGTATCCTTTCCCCATACTTATTCAATCTGGATGCTGAGCAAATAATCCAAAAAGCTGAACTATATGAAGAAGAATGAGGCATAAGGATTGGAGGAAGACTCATTAACAACCTGTGATATGCAGATGACACAACCTTACTTGCTGAAAGTGAAGAGGACTGGAAACACTTATTGATGAAGGTGAAAGACACAGCCTTTGGTAGGGATTCAATCTCAACACAAAGAAAACAAAAATCCTCACAACTGCACCAATAAGCAGTATTGTGATAAACATAGAAAGACTGAAGTTGTCAAGGAGTTTATTTTACTTGGATCCACAATCAACAACTATGGAAGCAGCAATCAAGAAATCAAGCAGTGTGTTGCATTAGGTGAAACTGTTGCAAAAGACATTTTGAAAGTACTGCAAAGCAAAAGTGTCACCTTGACAACTAGGTGTACCTGACCCAAACCATGGTATTTTTAATCACCTCATATTCATGAGAAAGCTAGACAATGGATAAGCAACACAGAAGAAGAATTGATGAATTGTGGTGTTGGTGAAGAATATTAAATGTATCATGGACTGCCAGAAAATCAGCAAATCTTTCTTGGAAGTACAGCATGAATGTTCCTTAAAATGGAGGATGGTTGAGACTTTGTCTCACCTACTTTGGACATGTTATCAGGAAGGACCAGTCCCTGGAGAAGGACATCACACTTGGTAGAGTAGACAGGGAAAAAGAAGATGCTAAATGAGACAGATTGACACAGTGGCTGCAACAATGGACTTAAAAAAAGCAATGATTCTGAAGACAGTTCAGGACAGGGCTATGTTTTGTTGTGTTGTATGTATTGTATCAAACAATATCATTAATATCACATGCAAGTAAAATCTTGCTGAAGATAATTCAAAAATGGCTCCAGCAGTATATTGAACTTCCAGAAATGCAAGCTGGATTCAGAAGAGGATGTGCTATGAGGGATATCATTGCTGATGTCAGATGGATCTTGGCTCAAAGCAAAGAACACCAGAAAGATGTTAACTTGTGTTTTATTGACTATGCCAAAGCATTCAATTGTGTGGATAATAACAAAGTATGGATAACACTGAGAAGAATGAGAATTCCAAAACACTTAATTAGACTCATGAGGAACCTGTACATAGATCAGGAGGCTGTCATTTGAAAAGAACAAGGGGATACTGTATGTTTTAAAATGGAGAAGGGAGTGTGTCAGGGTTGTATCCTTTCACCATACTTATTCAATCTATATGCTGAGCAAGTAATCCATGAAGATGGACTATATGAAGAAGAACATGGCATCAGCATTGGAGGAAGGCTCATGAACAACCTGTGATATGCTGACAACACAACTTTGCTTGCTGAAAGTGAGGATGACTTGAAGCACTTACTATGAAGATTGAAGACTATAGTCTGCAGTATGGATTACACCTCAATATAAAGAAAACAGGGCCCGTGGCCAGAAAAGGTAAGGCGGGGTAGGGGAGAGCCCCAGGCAGCAGGGAGCAGCAGCAGACAGGGCCAGCAGGAACAGGTAGGGGGTAACCCAGGAAGTGAGCAGAGCTGTTGGAACAGCTAAAGGAGACGAACTTGTCTGTTGGTTTGTCATACTATGGTGACTTGTGTGTTGCTGTGAGTCTGGAAACTGTGCCAGTAGGGGTGCTGTGATAGTTAAAGTTGTATGCCAACTTGGTTAGGCCTGGCTGAGTGGCTGGGAAGTTGGTGGTAGTTATTCCCCATGATGAGACTCGTCATCAACTCCATGGTGGGATCTACCACAAGCAGCTGAGAAGCTGATTTAGGGATGTGGTCTGCTTCCCATAAATAAGCAGCACCTTTGGGAATGGTCTCTAACTTGTGGCACACTTGAACCCTGCATGTAGCCGAGTGGTTGTTCAGCAGCCTGCCATGCTCTGCCAATCTTGGGACTTTTAATGGACTTGAATTATGGCCTGCCATGTGGTTTGGTAACGTTGGGACTGTTCCTTGTTACTTGTCAACCTTGGGTTTGTCAGCCTCATCAGCAAGCAGCAGAGTGAAGAAAAGCCTCCAGCTTCAGTGGGCCAGGAGCAAGTGGCAGAGCTGAAGCCCAAGGTTGAGGGGCTTTCATCTAGCCCCTAGCACCTGGCACTTTGAACTCAGACATAAAGCTGTAAGAGGATAAACTCCTGTTTGTTAAAGCTATCCCATAGTGGTATATATTCCTGTCAGAGCAGCACTAGGTAACCAGAACAAGTGCCCATGGTGGACCGGTTTCAGTGGAGCTTCCAGACTGAGACAGACTCAGAAGAAGGAAGAGGCCATCCACTTCCCAAAGAATTGGCCAGTGAAAACCTTATGAGTAGTAGTGAAACACTGTCTAATATATTACTGGAAAGTTTTATGAAGAGCCCTGAAACATTCTCTAATACAGTGCCAGAAAATGAGCCCCTCAGATCGGAAGGGACTCAAAATATGACTGGGAAAGGGCTGCCTCATCAGAGTACATCTACCTTAATGATATGGATAGAGTAGAGCTTTCAGGACCTGCATTTGCTGAAGTGGCATGACTCAATATAATATGAAACAGCTGCAAACATCCATTAATAATCAGAACATGGAATGTATGTATATATGAATCTAGGAAAATTGGAAGTTGTCAGAAATGAAATGGAACACATAAAGATTTATATCCTAGGCATTAGTGAGCTGAAATGGACCAGTTTGGACCATTTTGAATCAGAAAACCATATGATCTACTATGCCGGGAGTGACAATTTGAAGAGGAGTGGTGTGGCATTCATCATCACAAAGATGTTTCAAGATCTATCCTGAAGTACAATGCTGTCAGTGATAGAATAATATCCAACCGCCTACAAGGAAAGCTAGTTAACACCACCATTATTCAAATTTATGCACCAACAACCAAAGCCAAAGATGAGGAAATTGAAGATTTTTAATAACTTCTGCAGTCTGAAATTGACCGAACATGGAATCAAGATGTGCTGATTATCATTGGTGACTGTAATGCAAAAGTTGGAAACAAAGAAGAATCACTGGTAGCTGGATAATTTGGCCTTGGAGATAGAAATAATGCTGGAGATCGCATGATAGAATTTTGCAAGACCAACGACTTATTCATTGCAAAGACCTTTTTCCAACAACACAAATGGCAGCTATACATGTGGAAGATGGAGTACACAGGAATCAGATTGACTACATCTGTGGCACAAGGAGATAGAGAAGCTCAATTTCTTCAGCTAACACAAGGCCAGGAGCCTATTATGGAACCAACCATCAACTGCTCATTTGCAAGTTCAAGTTGAAGTAGAAGAAAATTAAAACAAGCCCACGAGAGCTAAAATATGACCTTGATTATATCGCTCCTGAATTTAGAAACCATCTAAAGAATAGATTTGATGCACTGAAGACCAATGACTGAAAACCAGAGGAATTGTGGGATGACATCAAGAACATCATCCATGAAGAAAGAAAAAGGTCATTAAAAGGACAGGAAAGGAAGAAAAGACCAAAATAGGTGTCAGAAGAGACTCTGAAACTTGCCCTTGAGTGGAGAGGAGCTAAAAAAAAAATGAAAGAAATGACAAAATAAAAGAGCTAAACAGAAGATTTCAAAGAGCAGCTCGAGAAGACAAAGTCAATTCTTATAATGACATGTGCAAAGACATGGAGTTTGGAAACCAAAAGGGAAGAATATGCTTAGCATTTCTCAAGCTGAAAGAACTGAAGAGAAAATGTAAGCCTTGAGTTGCAATATTGAAAGTTTTTATGGGCAATATATTGAATGATGCAGGACATCATTCCAACATCAGAAGAAGATGGAAGGAATACATAGAGTCACTATACCAAAAAGAATTGGTTGGTGTTCCTCATTTCAGGAGATGGCATATGATCAAGAACCAATGGTACTGAAGGAAGAAGTCAAAGCTGCACAGAGGGAAGTGGTGAAAATCAAGTCTCCAGAAATTGACGGGATACCCATTGAGATGTTTCAACAAACAGATGCCACACTAGAGACACTCACTCAGCTATGCCAAGAGATTTGGAAGACAACTACCTGCCCAAGTAACTGGAAAATATTTGTATTTGTATCCATTGCAAAGAAAGGTGATCCCACAGAATGTGGAAATTATTGAACAATATCATTAATATCACATCCAAGTAAAATCTTACTGAAGATAATTGAAAAACGGTTGCAGCAGTATATTGACAGAGAACTTCCAGAGGTGCAAGCTGGATTCAGAAGAGGACATGAAAAGAGGGATATCATTGTTGATGTCAGATGGATCTTGGCTCAAAGCAAAGAATACCAGAAGGATGTTTACTTGTGTTTTATTGACTATGTAAAGGCATTCAATTGTGTGCATCATAACAAATTGTGGATAACATTGAGAAAAATGAGAATTCCAGAACACTTAATTGTGCTCATGAGGAACTTGTGCATAGACCTGGAGGCTGTTGTTCAAACAGAGCAAGGGGACACTGCATGGTTTAAAATTGAGAAGGGAGTGAATCAGGGTTGTATCCTTTCACCATACTTATTCAAGCTGTAGGAGCTCTGGTAGCATAGTGCTTAAGGCACTTGACTGCTAACCAGAAGGATGGTGGTTCAA
>NW_006921814.1:687055-695131 GCF_000298275.1 Orycteropus afer afer | reverse complement strand
TATGCATGTGAGAGGTGGACAATGAATAAGGAAGACCGAAGAAGAGTTGATGCTTTTGAATTGTGATGCTGGTGAAGAATGCTGAAAGTACCATGGACTGCTAAAAGAACTAACAAATCTGTCCTGGAAGAAGTGCAGCTGGAATGCTCCTTGGAAGCGAGAATGGCCATTCTTTGTCTCACCTATTTTGATCATGTTGTCAGAATGGACCTGGAGAAAGATATCATGCTTAGTAAAGTGGAGGGTTAATGAAAAAGGGGAAAGCCCTCAACAAGACAGATTGACACAGCGGCAACAACGATGGGCTCAGGTATAGCAAAAATCATGGGGCTGGCACAGACTGGGTAGTGTTTTGTTCTGCTGTACAAAGGGGTGCTATGAGTTAGAGATGACTCGATGGCACCTAACAACAACAGCAACATTATAACATACTTATAACATATCTGTAATATATCTATAACATACCTATAATACAGCTATACAATAGCTATGCCCACTGCCATTGAGTCAATTCCAACTCATAGTGACACCACTTGGGTTCCTAAGGCTGTAAATCTTTACGGAAATAGATTGCCTCATCTTCTTCCCACACAGCAGCTAGTGGGTTTGAACCACTGACCTTCTGGTTAGCAGCCAAATGCATTACCCACTATAAAGCTCCTTAACATAGCTATAATATGCCTGTAATATAGTTATAATATAGCTATATATATATATACAAATGGGGAGCTCTGGTAGCATAGTGCCTAAGGACTTGACTGCTAACCAGAAGGCTGACAGTTCAAACCCATCAGCCACTCCTCAGAAGGAAGATGGGGCATCTACTTCCGTAGTGATACTGCCTTGGAAACCCAAGGAGGGGTCTCTTTGAGTTGGGTCCGACTCGAAGGCACATAACAACAACAACATATATACAAATGTGTGTGTGTGTGTAGAGAGAGAGAGTAGGTAATTATAATCTCATTTTATAAGTGAAGAAATGAGGCTTAAATGGATTAAATAATTTAACCAAAGTTAAAGTTAAGCTCACTGTGACTAAGTCAATTCTAACTCATAGCAACCCTATAAGACAGAGTAGAATGACCCGATAGCGTTTCCAAAGCTGTAAATCTTAATGGAAGCAGACTGCCTCTTCTTTCTCTTTTGGGGAGGTTGGTGGATTTGAACCACTGACATTTTGGTTAGCAGTGGAACGCTTTAATCATTATGACACTAGAGCTCCTTTAGAGTTAACAAAGGATGGTTAAATGAGCTTTATCTTGTATAGACTTCCTATTCATTGGTGTTTTTATACAGTGTTGGCTAATAAGAGACAAAGATAATAAACGTTCTTTTTCCAGAACAGAAGTGATTGAGAACATTGTTTAAAGATTTATGGCCCTACTTGGAACAGAAGGTGTAGTTTTGTTGCTAAATGACATAGAAAAAAAAAACTAAAGTTCTTTACTGACATAAAACAGATGTGAGTTCAAGTATGAGTTCTGCCCTACTTGTCTGTAGCATTTGGCAAGGTATTTAACCAATCTGAGTCATAATTTTCTCAGCTATAAAATTCTGAATAATAAAAGGTGACTTACGGGGTTATTATGAAAGTCAAGAACAAGAATATATGTCAAAGCATCTATCCCATGTTTATCAAAGTACTTAATAAATATTAGTTTCCTTCCTTCTTTCCAGAAACTTTCAGGCCCAGGAATCCATCACTGATAATATAAGCTTAGTGTAAAAATATTTATCATTTCCCAATTATAATGTTAATGATAAACGTTACTGAATTTCAATTTGCAATGCATATATAATATCAGTAGTAGCTCATCAAATGTCACTAATGAGTGAGTAATTAAAGTTTTTTTATGGAAGTCAATTCATTGCATGCTATGAATCCATTCAAAATTTAGAGGTAAAATATTTTCCATATGCTAAATATTCAGAATATTAAGGAAACTGAAAAACTATACGTAATGACTTTCATGTCAACTCCCAGTACAGTCATCACTTCTGATTCATTTGTTCATTGTACAATGAATCTCAGCAAAATGACACCATACATTGAACAGACTTAAATTTATATGCAGTTCTTTCCCTGGGCAGAAAGTGAAACAGTTTGTTTATTTGCAACTAAGCAAAGAATCTACAAAGACAATTTCATTTCAGCCCTTTCATTTTTCCAATGGTGACTCCTCTATTGTTTCACAAAATGCCCACTCTTCTTTCCCCATCAAACATATACTCCAAAAAACATATGATCAATTAATCTTCATGAAGGTATAAATGAATAAACTGAAAAACACCAAACCCACTGCCATCGAGTCAATTCTGACTCATAGTGACCCTATAGGACAGAGTAGAATTGCCCCCACAGGGTTTCTAAGGCTATAAATATTTACAGAAGCAGACAGCCACATCTTTCTCCCATAGAGTAGTTGGTGAGTTAGAACTATCGACCTTTTGATTAGCTGTCAAGCATTTAATCATTGCGCCACCAGTGCTCCTTATAAATGAATGAAAAATCTTAATGTCTTCCAGTGGTCTTTATTTACACCATAACTCGTAAGAAGGTCAATGTGTAAAAGGAAAGGAATGAGCTTCTAGTGATAAATTTTAAGCATCTGAAAAGTAATAAAAAAGGAACATGTTTAGTCATGAGAACCCTCATATTTCTCCCTAAATCAAACTAATAGGCAACCATCAGAACTTAAAGCAAATGCCTCTAAAACTTGCCTTCAGAGCAAAGAAAAGTGAAGAAAATCAAAGATACATGGAAACAATTAGTCCAAAGGGCTAATGGACCACAAGAACCCTAGCCTTCATGACCTTGAGACCAGAAGAACTAGATGATACCTACCTACCATCACTGACCTCTCTTAAAGGGATCACTGTAGGAGATCCTGGATAGAGTAGGAGAAAAATGTGGCACGAAACTCAAAATAATAAAAATAACACCAGATTTGTTGGTTTGGTAGAGATTGGGAAAACCCCTGAAATCATGGCCTATAAACACCTGAATTGATCTTATCCTCATGGTTTAAATTTCAGCCAAACAATAGACAAAACTACAAGATGAACAATAATCCAGGGAGGTATACACTCCTTAGAACAACCAACCATACAAAATCAAAAGGGCAGCATTTGCCCAGGGTCAGAGGTAGAAACGAATAAGAAAGAAGGAAGAATGGAAACAGTAAAAATAGGGAGGAAGTGGAAAAAGTGCTATTTCATTGTGGGGTTGTGGGGATTGCAATCAATATCAGGAATCAAAAAGTGTATGAACTGTTCAGTGGGAAACCAATTTGCTCTGTAAACATTCACCCAAATCACAATTAGAAGTTACAAAATAAAATAAAACTTCCTTTCCCAGCCCACCACAAGACTTACTGCATTAAGCAATGCCCAGACAATTCGTGCTGATTAGAATTATCAAGGGCCTCATTCTAGTTATGTCACCATCACCACAACTGCTTTCAAAACACTCTCCTTGGTTTCTTGGAATTCTCAGCGTGCATCCTAGAGAATTGTGAAGCCATGACTATTTCTAAAGATGCCAATGAAAGTAACAATAAGTTCACTAAGAATGGAAAGACAATTGGGTGAGATGGAAACCTGACTGTACTATTACATATAAACCAAAGCACATTCTCAGAAAGGTCATTAACAATAAAGCAAAAAGTGCATTTTGAGATCAGAAAAGTAAAGTCCTTCCACAGCTGAACAAGTCTCTGTAAAATGCTTCCCACTGGAATCTCTGCCACAAGGTTTGAAGAGTTTTTAACATGTAAGTGAGGATTCCTTTGCTTGACTTAGTTTTCCCCCCTAGAGAAGTGGAATTGGGGGAAACTGCTGAGCCTTCTTAATGTAACTTACCTGAGATCCATATCCCCATCCACCCAGAAGGTGAAAATGTTAGAGATGGTTCCCCCTGGGCAGCATCCCATGATGAGAACAGCAATAGCTTGGACTGGCTTCAGAGAGAAACTGATGGCCAGGAGATAGGCTGTAAGAGGCATGAGTCCAAATTGGCACAGCAGTCCCACAGCGATGCCACAGGGTCTTCTGATGTGCAAACATAGCTTTCGGATATCCACGGAGCATCCCAAAGAGAACATGATCAGGCCAATCATCACACCCGACACCACTGTGAAAACAAGTTGCAGGTTCCCATGTACCTCCAACCCCATTTGCAACTCCTCTTCTGAACTGTTGGTAAGGCATGCTGCACTCCTAGAACAATTTGCTCTCATCTCATCTCCTTAAGGCAGCATCACAAATGAACATCTGTAACCGATGGCTGGGCAGGTCTATCTTGCTACGTTTTGTAATAACGTAACAAAGTCACGCATGGAGAATCATTCCAATAGCTATTGGCCAGCTGGGTGATTCATTCCTAATCTGATCAATTTGTTCACGAGTGGCATTATGATAATAATTATCATGAGTATAAAGCAAATAAAAAACTGTAGTAAGTAAGGCTTTCCACTTTTATTCTTACTCACCACTAAATATTCAAGTGAAATGAGACAAGCAAACTTGTGGAGAGGAGTGACTTGGCTATGTCGTCAGTATCACATTGTGTTCCAGGAAAAGAGATTGGATGCCAAGATATCATTTCTCTGAATTCAGTAGGGATTTCAAAGAGCCAGGATGCCGTGCTTTATAGACAGAAAGGCTAAGTCCGGAAAAAACACAGTTGACTAAGCCAGAGCCACACCTCATAGTATTAGCAAAGCATTTTTGTTGGAAATATTAAAACAAAAAGGAAGTCACTTAAGGAAATGTCAGGAGGAACTAGGATAATTTCAAGAGAGCTCTGGAATTAGGCTCACAGTTTTTCTTCTTTCTATTTCTATTAGAATTAGTATGCAAAGTCAATAATTAAACACCTGCATGAATAATATGATATTAGGCACATGATTACATCTCATGAAACATGTGAAAACTCATTGCTGTAGCCAAAATACTTCAAGGGAGTTCTCACTTTCTTTTGGAGACTAGAGTTTTCTTTGAGAAGCCCTACAGCCAGGCCTCCTGGTGAAAATTGGGAATCCTGAAAAGGAATGTAGTCAGAGATTGGTCTGGAATCTAGAGAAAGGGTCTGAGGTCTGCCTCTATCCGGAATGCCCCCCAGGGCCCTAATGCCCTCTAACCTGGCACCTTTGACGAAACCAGACAAGGAAAACCATGAAACCAAACCCATAAAAAAGCAACTGCCACACCCTTTCCCACACGGTTGGTGACAAGGCACACTGTATAAATGCCTTTGCCTGTCTTAAGAGAGATACTAGCTATGCATTGTTTATTTTTGGATTAGCCAATTATTTTCCATGACAAAATGATCTGGACATGTTTACTATGTAAAACTTCAAGTTTAATATAAATGTAGAATAAAATCTGACTATCTGAAGAAAAAATAAATGACCATAAGCAAACACAGCATAACAGTTACTAAGACACAGTCCCTTGCTGGAGGTCATCAGAGGTCAGTAAAAAAGCCTGTTGCCACAAAGTCTTGTTTTGTACCTGAGAACAACACAGAATTTGTAACAAAGTTGACAGGGCTGTCAAAAGACATCTCAAAACCATCTGTATTGCATTTATAATAAGGCCAAGCAGAGAATGGGCACTTAGGAATAGGTAGGTCTTTTGAAAGCTACATGTTCCTGGTCTGATTAATGCAGAGGTATGGATAGGGCTGTGGAGAAATAAATGGAAAAGGGAGATAAATATTGTTTTTTGAACATCTACTTGGTGATGCTTTGGTGACGTAGTGCCTAAGGCATTTGACTGCTGACCAGAAAGCTGGCGGTTCAAACACTCCAGCCACTCCTCAGAAGGAAGGGTGGGCAATCTACTTCCATAGTGATACTGCCTCAGGTCAAAGGCCCAGAGGAGGGATATGATTTGGCCAAGGTTATTCAGCAGTACAGAGTCCCTGAATGGTATAAATGGTCAAGCACTTAATAACCAAAAGATTCAAATCCACCCAGAGGGATTCAAAATGGAGTCTCTTCAGTAATCACCATGTTATTTCCCTTTAGCATCTTAGTGTTTGAAAAACTAGGCACAGCAGTTTGAATTAGGGATTCTGGTGCTCTGAACAGCTCACTGAGTCAGAGTGCACCAAACTCAGGGGAGTAGAATTAGAAAGGAGAAACGGACAGGGGGAAAAAGAACAAGATCAGAAGATCTATCCTGCGGAGCATCAACAGGCAGCCAAGAAAGGCCATCAGAGAACCCCCCTGGGGGACCACCGACTGGCAGATGAAAAAGGTCATCTGAGACCTCCCTGGGTTAGGGAAGAAGACACGCCACACCAGCATTCCAGCAACCACATCAGCATACCAGCGATCACCCCAAGAATCTACCTTCAGCAACTGATTTTATCAGTAACTTAGGTTGACTAGATGCCAACGGGCATGGCCAATACCACTGAAACCTGAGCAGAGTCCATTGCTGTCACAAGAGGCCAGGCCCAGGGAGGTGCCCCCACAAAGGATCACCAATCAGGCTTGGGTCAGCTTAGTGGTATTGAGGAGCCCACGCTTAACTTTGTCCCTAATATTGGGACTACAGGTTATGTGTGGGCACTGGCCTGCCTGCTGGGCTGCTGAAACCAAGTGGATCTTTGGCACCACAGCTGGGCAGACCCAGAGAGGAACTCCGACAGCAGATCGCAGAACTGGGCAGTTGTCTTGGGTTGATTTTTTGGGGTTGAGGGGCCTTAGGAGTGGGGCTTTTGCATGTGTCTGAGCCTGGCAGAAGGTGGCCCCTTGTTAACTGGAGTCTTTGTTGAAATTGAGTTGTGGGCCTGTGAATAACAGTATAACATCATCATTAACAGCCTGCTTAAAGCACTAGAAACCACCCATAGCAACATGGAGCTTTCCTTCTTTCTCTCTTCTGCTCCCACCTTCTCCACCAATGCCCTCATTCATCCAATAGAAGAAACCACATTCAGCCACCATAATACCTCCCAGTTCAAATTCTAAGCCCTCCTTATGGCAAACAGAAGCCCATGTCCACATTCTACACAGTGATTCTACCGTCACAAAGAAAACTGCAGAGCAACCCAGCATACCTGAATTAATAACTAAAAAAATAAAATACACCAGCTTCATCTTTTCAAAATATTAAATCATAAAACCAAGACAAAACTAATTAATACATAACCAACATTTAAAGAGAACCTAAAAATGTCTAGGAAACAACAGGTGATCTCAAATCAAACAAAAAACAGGACAAAGCATTAGAATCAAAACCACAAAAAAAGATCTCGTTAAACATAGACAAGGAGGCAATAGAAAGAGAAGGAATTTAGAAGATACATTTATAGAGCTTTACAAAAGCCTAAGGAAACCCCAAACAGAAACAAGGAATACACAGACAGTTCCCTGGAAGAACTCAGGAAAATCATTCAAGAACAAAATAACAAGATTAATGTACAATCAGAACTCAAACAAAAACAACAGTTAGAAATCCAAAATACCAAAATTACTGAATTACACAACACAGTAGAAGCACAAAAGAGTAGGTTAGAACTAGTTGAAGAACACATATCCCAACTAAAAGACAAATCCCTGGACACCAGCTTGTATGAAATAAAATCAGAACTAAGATTAAAGGAAAATGAAGAGAACCTAAAAATTATATGGGATGACATGAAAAGAAACCACATAAGACTCATTGGAATTCCAGAACAAGAAGAGGCAAAAAAAAAAAAAAAAAAAAAAAAAACACTGAGAAAATGTGAAAGACCTGCTAACAGAAAATTTCCCCCATATCATGAAGGAAGAAATGGTATTTGCCCAAGAAGCCCAAAGAACCCCAAACAAGATAGATCCCAAGAGAAAAACACTGAGGCATATTATAAACTCTCCAAAACCAAAGACAAAGAAAAAATTTTGAAAGCTGCCTGGGACAAAGGAAATATTCCTTATAATAATCAAAGAGTTAGGCTAAGCTCCAATTATTCAGCAGAAAACATGCAAGCAAGAAGGTGATGGGGGATTTCCGGCAAGATGGCGGACTAGGCAAAAGGACTGCACAGACCCTCTTCAACAAAGAAAAGGGAAACCAATTAAC
>NW_006921814.1:679916-683538 GCF_000298275.1 Orycteropus afer afer | reverse complement strand
AAAAGGTGAGGACCAGGTTTTCTGGTCCAATAGAGCCTGGTGGAACCACTGAGACTATGGTCCCTAGCTGCCCTTCAGGTCTGGAATTGAACCCATACCTGTGGTTTCCAGCCAAACAATGTACAGCCATGTGAGTTAAACATTTACCTCAAGTAGACACACGCCCTGGAGAGAACAATCATGGGAGAAGAAAGGGCTGCTTATGCCCAGGGAGACATCCCAGAGCGCAGGAGAGTATGGAGAGATGGTCACTGGGAAGAGGTAATTATGGGGAGGGAGTGGGAGGGGAGCTGTTGCATTGTGGTAAACTGTGGCCAATGACATGAGACAAGGTATATGTGAACTGCTATATGGAAAGTGAATTTGCTCTGTAAATCTTCACCCAAATCACAATAATTAAAATAAAATAAAATAAAAAATCCAAGTTCAGGTTGCCAGCTCTAGGGAAACACGTGCTCTCTGTTGGCTCTTGGGGGAAGTCCCTATCTCCTTTTGATTCCTATGGGCCAGGTATTCCTTGGAGACCTCCTTATGTCTTGGCATCCATCTTTCCCTGGGTCTAGGAGGTTCTCAGTACAAGGACGCCAGATACAAAGGATTTGCTTTGCTACTTCCTCTTCTTTATCAGTGGCACTGAGGCCTCTCTTTCTCTAATAACTTCTCTTTCCCTTTACCTCTTGTAAGATAAAAGGTGATGCAGGCAACACTGCAGGGAAACTTCTTTTACATCAGATAAGAACTGTGACCTCAATCAGGATGTTGCATCCCACCCTAATCCCCTTACAAATGATTGCCTGATCACTTCAGGTGGGAGGTGGGACATTACATCATTACAGAACTGCCAAACAACTGAGTATTATGGCCCAGCCAAGCTGACACATATTGTGAGGGACATAATTCAATCTACTATAGCATCCAGCATCTGCAAATTAAAGGAATTCTATTTCTTTAATAAAAAAAAAAGAAGGTGATGGGACAGCATATATAAAACACTAAAGGAAAAGCACTTCCAACCAAGAATCCTATATCCAGCCAAATTATCCATCAAGTATGAGGGTGAAATCAAGGCATTCTCAGACAAACAGAAATTAAAGGATTTTTGTGTAAACCAGACCAATCCTAAAAGAAATGCTTAAGGAAGTCCTTCCAATAGAGAACCCACAACAGAGATCAACAAAATCAGGATACATGACATCAACACTGAAACCAAATCAGAAATAGAAATTCAAAATAAGACCATAAAACATTGTACACTAAAAACCAAGGAAGTCAATCAGCACATGACAACAGCAACTAACTTATTAGAGGAAATAAAACTTCTAGGTGCAAACTTCCAAATGAAGGAGAAAACAGGACAATGTCTGCACACTATGCATTGTTCTAAAAATGCAGAGACAAGAATATACTCCAAGGTAACCACAGAGAAAAGTAACAATTCCTCTAAGTAAATCCAGAAGGAAGGAAAACATATGAGTTTAATAAGCACAAAACCAACAATAAAGAAGAAAAGGGAGAAAGCACAAAATCAACAATAAAGAAGAAAAGGGAGAAAACATTAGACAACAAACCGAACTCAGCACAGAAAAGTATATGGACCAAGGAAACACCAACAACACAGTAAAAAAACACAATAGAATGTGTTTTCATATTCAATTCATACCTATCACTAATTACACTCAGTGTGAATAGACCAAATGCACCTTTCAAGAGAAAGAGAGTGGCAGACTGGATAAGAAAAGAAGACCCATCGATATGCTGCCTACAGGAGACCCACCTTAGACACAAAGATAAAAACAAATTAAGAGTTAAGGGATGGAAAAAACATACCAAGCCAATGGTAACCAAAAGAGAGCAGGACTGGCAATATTAATTTCTGATAAAATAGACATTAGGTAAAAAACATCATAAGAGACAAAGAAGGACATTATATGATACTGAAAGGGTCAATTGACAAAGAAGGTGTTACAATAATAAATATTTATGCACCCAATGAAAGTGCTCCAAAATACATGAAGCAAATATTAACTGAATTAAAAGGGACAATAGACAACTCTACAATAGCAGTAGGAGACTTTAAGACACCACTTTCAAAGAGGGATAGGTCATCTAGAAAAAAACTCAACAAAGATAGAGAAGAACTCAGCAATACAGTAAACCAACTCGACCTCATAGACATATACAGAGCATTTCACCCAACAAAAGCACAATTCACATTCTTCACCAGTGTACATGGATCCTTTTACACAATAGACCATATGTTAGGACACAAAAAAGCCTCAATAAATTCAAAAGCATTGAAATACTAAAAAGCATCTTCTCAGACCACAATGCTATAAAATTAGAAATTAGTAATAGGAAGAGCAAGGAAAAAAACATCAAACACATGGAAGCTAAACAATTCACTGCTCAAAAACTACTGGGTAATAGAACAAATAAAAACTGAAATAAGAAAATTCCTAGAAACAAATGAGAATGAACATACATCATACCAAAACCTATGGGACACAGGGAAAGCAGTACTCAGAGGACAGTTTATAGCAATAAATGCATACATCTAAAAACAAGAAAGAAACAAAATGAACACTCTAACTCATCATCTCCAACAATGAGAAATAGAACAACAAAAGAATCCTACAGCATCTAGAAGCAAGAAAATAACAAAGATCAGAGCACAAATAAATGAAACAGAAAACAAAAAATCCACAGAGAAAATAAACAAAACAAAAAGCTGGTTATTCAAAAAGATTAATAAAATCGGTAAACCATTTGCAGATCTAACAAAAGAAAAGAAAGAGAAGATCCAAATCACAAGAAGTGTAAACGAAAAGGATGTCATCCCAACAGAACCAACTGTAATAAAAAAGATACTGACTGAATATTATGAAAAGTTTTACTCCAACAGATTTAAGAACCTAGAAGAGATGGACAAGTTTCTAGAATCACAAGACTTACCTAAACTACTCCACTCAGAGACAGAAAACTTGAAAAGACCTATAACAAAAGAAGAAATTGAACAGGTCACAAAAAAACTTCCCACAAAGAAAAATCCTGGCCCTAATGGCTTCACTGGAGAATTTTATCAAATATTCAGAGAAAAGTTGACACTTATGACACTCAACCAATTATAGAACATAGAAAAAGATGGAATACTCCCAAACTCATTTTATGAAGCAAGCATAACACTAATACCAAAACCAGGGAAGGACACCACTAGAAAGGAAAACTACAGACCAATATCCCTCATGAACTTGGATGCAAAAATCTTTAACAAAATCCAGCCAACAGAACCCAACAACATATCAAAACATTAAATACACCCAGACCAAGTAAGATTCATACCAGGTTTACAAGGGTGGTTCAACATCAGAAAAACAAGCAATGGGATCCCCAACATAAACAAAACAAGAGAGAAGAAACATATGATTATATCAATTGATGCAGAAAAGACATTTGATAAAATCCAACATCCATTCTGTTCAAAACTCTCAGCAAAATAGGGATAGAAGAGAAATTCCTCAACATAATAAAGGGTATATATGCAAAGCCAATGGCCAACATCATTATTAATGGAGAAAGACTCAAGGCATTCTCCTTACGAATGGGAACCAGATAGGGATGCCCT
>NW_006921814.1:677239-679473 GCF_000298275.1 Orycteropus afer afer | reverse complement strand
AGCACATAACAACAACAACAACTAAAAAGATAAAATATCTAGGAATAAACCTCACCAGAGACACAAAAGACCTATAAAAGAAAACTATAAAACACTGCTACAAGAGACAAGACAACAGAGTACTACATAAATGGAAGGATCTACCTTGTTCATGTATAGGTAGACTGAATATTGTGAAAATGTCAATACTACCTAAAGCACTCTACACATTTAATGCAATCCCAATCCAGATTCCAACAAAAGTTTTTAAGGGCATGGAAAAACCAATTACTAATTTCATATGAAAAGCAAAGAGACCTCAGATAAGCAGAGCACTTCTAAAGAAGAAAAACAAAGTGGGAGGTCTCACAGTCCCGGATTTTAAGAACTACGATACAGCCACTGTAGTCAAAACAGCGCGATATTGGTACAACGATAGACAGATAGACCAATGGAACAGAATCAAAAGTCCAGATATAGACCCATCCATCTTTGGACAACTGATCTTTGACAAAGGTCCAAAATCCATTAAATGAGGAAGAGACAGCCTCTTTAACAAATGGCGCTGGCAAAACTGGATATCCTCCTGCAGAAAAATGAAACAGGACCCATACCTCATCCCATACACAAAAACAAACTCAAGCTGGATTAAAGACTTAAATGTGAAACTCAAAACTATAAAATTCATCAAAGATAAAACAGGGCAAATCTGGGAGCCCTAAATTACAGCATAAATAGGCTATCAAGCATAACCCAGAATGCGTAGGAGTTAGAAGAGAAGCTAGATGACTGGGACCTTTTAAAAATTAAATTCTTATGCACATCAAAAGACTTTGTCAAGAGATTCAAAATGGAGTCTCACCAGTGAGCACCATGTTTTTTTCCCTCTGGCATCTAAGAACTTTAAGAACTAGGTACAACAGTTTGAATTGAGATTTTTGGTGCTCTGAACAGCTCATTGATCCAGATTGCACCAAACACAGAAGAGCAGAATTGGAGGAAAGGTACAGGGAGATTTTTTTTAGGAAAGACCTACTGCCAGAAGACGAATGGGCACCTAAGAGAGACCATTTTGGAAACCTTTCTGGAGTAGTCACTGTCTGCCATGCAGAGGCGGCAGCCTGAGATCCCTGAGCCAAGAACGAGATCAATTATAGCAGCTTACCAGCAACCAATACAATATTCCAGCAGGCAGCGGCAAAGACCTGTCTCCCAGCAGCTGATTTTGTTGGTAATTTGGGAGCTGAGGGGGCAGCGGACACGGACACCATTGCTCTCACACAGGTGGAGATCTCACTGGTGCACCAGAAAGGCTAACTCCCTCCCCTCCCAGCAGATTACAGAGCAGGTTTGGGTCAGACTGGGAGACACCATGCTTTTCTTTCCCATGGTTAATGGGACTGCAGATCACTGGCAGTTACTCCCCCAAATGCACCACAGCTAAAATTGCACGCATGTTTGGCGCCACAGGTGAGCGGTATTGCAGACAAACTCCAGAGCCAACCATTGCCGGTGAGGTAGGATTGCATTACCACCGCAGGCAAATGGAGCATGGAGAGCAGAAAAACCACAGCTGAGCATGCTCACTTGAATTTTTCCCTGGAGCCTTGCTTTGGCAATGTGGGGCCGCAGAGGTGGGGGCTTTGAGTGTGCGTGAAATTGCACACTATTAATACAAATCTTTCCTGAGATAGAGCTGTGGTCTTACAAATAAATACATCATAAGTAAGAGCCTGCTCAGGTACTTCCCCGAGTCCAACACACCTGAAAGTGTGCGCATCTTTGATGCTGCGGTATCACAGACAAACTCCAGAGCTGGCCTTTGGCGGTCTGGCTGGATTGAGTCAGCACCATGGGCAGAAGGGGCACAGAGAACAAAGAAACTGCAGCTGAGCCTGGTCCCTGAATTTTGCCTTGGAGCTGCACTTCGGCACTGTGGGGCTGCGGAGGTGGGGCCTTTGAGTGTGCCTGAAATTAGCATAAATTTGTGACCCTCTAACAAGAGGAATTTTTTCCTGAGGTCAAGCTGCGGTCTTGCAAATAAATACCTCATCAATAATATCCAGCTCAATGCCCTAGAAACCAACCCTAGCAACACTAAGCTTTCCTTCTTCTGCTCCCACCTTCTCTGCCAATAACTTCACTCATTCAATAGAAGAAACCATATTCAGCCAATTACCATAAAACCTCACGCTTCGAACTCTAAACCCTCTGTATGAAAAACAGAAACACATATCCACACTACACACAGTGAT
>NW_006921814.1:674320-676289 GCF_000298275.1 Orycteropus afer afer | reverse complement strand
CCTTACAAGAATTTTGGAAGAAAATACAAGAACAAAATGACAAAATAAATGAAAAATTAGAAATGATTCTAAATCTACAGATAGAAATACAGAAGATTAATACTAAATTGTTAGAAATAAATAACACATTGAAAGGGCAAAGGGGTAGAATTGATGCGATGGAAGACAGAATTAATGAGATGGAAGACAAATACCTGAATACTTTTTTGGAAAAGGATCAGTCAGAAAAAAATCAAAACAAAATGAAGAAAGCCTAAGGTTCATGTGGGATACCATCAAAAGAAATAATCTACACATTAGAGACAAAGACAAAAATAAACTAAAAATCAAAGGTTGGAAAAAGATATATCAAGCAAATGGCAACTGTAAGAGAGCAGGAATGGTAATATTAATTTCTGATCAAATTGACTTTAAGACAAAGACCACCCTACGAGACAAGGAAGGACATTATATAATGATTAAAGGATCAATTGAACGTGAAGATATAATATCTATGGACCCAATGAAAGAGCACCAAAATACATAAATCAGAATTTAAAAGAATTGAAAGCCAAATAGATTACGCCTCAGTTATAGTGGGAGAATTTAATACACCACTTTCTTTGAAAGATAGAACAACTGGAAAGAAACTCAATAAAGATGCAGAAGAGCTAAATAATACACTCCACCAACTTGGCCTTATAGACATCTACAGAGCACCTCACCCAACAGCAGCACAATATACATTCTTCTCCAGTGCACATGGAACATTTTCCATGACAGACCATATGTTAGGCCATAAAGCAAGACTTAATAAATTTAAAAACACTGAAATACTGCAAAGCATCTTCTCAGATCATAATGCTGTCAATTTAGAAATAAACAATAGGAAGATCGACAGAAAAAGAGTAAATACATGGAAACTGAACAATACCATCCTAGAGAAAGACTGGGTAAGAGAAGAAATAAAAACTGAAATTCAAAAATTCCTTGAATCAAACGAAAATGAAAACACAACATACCAAAATCTATGGGACACAGCAAAAGCAGTGATCAGAGGTCAATTTATAGCAATAAATGCACACATCCAAAAGAAGAAAGAGCCAAAATCAACACTTCAAAGCAACATCTCCAACAATTAGAAAAAGACCAGCAAGAAAAGCCCACAGTCACCAGAAGAAAGGAAATAATCAAGATTCGAGCAGAAATCAATGAAACAGAAAATAAGACAACAGAAAAATCAATAGGACCAGAAGTTGGTTTATTGAAAAGATCAATAAAATTGACAAATCACTGGCAAATTTAACAAAAGAAAAGAGGGAGAGAATACAAATAACACAAATAAGAAACAAAATGGGTGACATCACATAAGAACAAACTGAAATAAAAAGGATAATATCAGGATACTATGAAGAACTATACTCTAACAAATTGGAAAATTTGGAAGAAATGGACAGATTTCTAGATACACACTATTTACCTAAACTAACACAGATTGATGTGGAAAAGTTGAACAGGCCCATCACAAAAAGAAGAAATTGAAGAGGTCATCAAAAAATTACCAACTAAATAAAGTGCTGGCCCAGACAGTTTCACTGGAAAATTCTACAAAACATTCAGAGAAGAACTGATACCAATCCTACTCAAACTGTTCCAAAACATAGAGAAGGATGGAAACCTCCCTAAATCATTTTATGAAGCAAGCATTACCTTGATACCAAAACCAGGAAAAGACATCACCCAAAAGGAAAACTACAGACCAATATCCCTCATGAATGTAGATGCAAAAATCTTCAAAAAAATCTAGCCAATAGACTACAACAACATATCAAGAAAATCATTCATCATGACCAAGTGGGGTTCATGTATGCAGGGATGGTTCAACATTAGAAAAACAATCAACATTATCCACCACATAAATAAAACAAAGCAGAAGAAACACATAATCATATCAATTGATGCAGAAAAGGCATTTGATAAAATCCAACAC
>NW_006921814.1:659057-659577 GCF_000298275.1 Orycteropus afer afer | reverse complement strand
GATAGATATTGATTTGGGTGAAGAGAAAGGCAACGTGCCAAATGTGAGTGACCAATATGGCAGCGTTGAGGATGAGAAAGACATAGAGAGGTACATGGGAGGTACAGACAACAAAGATGAACTCTTTTGCACGTATAGTACTGCATTGTCAATGCAGGCAAACATGGGTATATGTATGGATACATGGGTGGAAGGCTGTATGATTAGGTATGTCTATGAAATGGGGAGTGTATCCAAGTACATGGGTACGGTTGGCAGACAATGGTCCTACAAGTTTATGTGAATGATCAGAATTCCCAGGTGTATAGTAGAGCTCACAAGGGCAAGGTTGTGGTCACTGTTTGGGCACAGCCAGCTATCCAGAGAAACTGAGTAGTTGAACCTGTGGGCTTGGAACCATAGCCACAGGGGACATCAAGCTCAATTGGCATAACATACTACACAAAACATTGTTTCACCTCCTACCTTGGCAAGTAGCAACTGGGATCTTAAAAGCTAGCAAGCTGCCATCTAGATGCAA
>NW_006921814.1:651580-658536 GCF_000298275.1 Orycteropus afer afer | reverse complement strand
AAAAAAAAAAAAAAAGACTTTGTCAAAAGGGTAAAAAGAGAACCTATAGATTGGGACAAAATTTTTGTCTATGACATATCTGATAAAGGACTTATCTCCAAAATTTATAGAAAACTTCCACATCTCAACAACAAAAAGACAAACCCATTCACAAATGGGCAAAAGACTTGAACAGACACTTCACCATAAAAGATATACAGACAGCCAACAAACACATGAGAAATTGCTCATGATCATTAATCATTGTTGTTGTAGTTATTTGCCATTGAGTCGGACCCGATTCATAGCGACTCCTCCTTGGGTTTCCGAGGAGGTATCACTACAGAAGTTGATTGCTCAACCTTCCTTTCGAGGAGTGGCTGGTGGGTTTGAACTGCCAGCCATCTGGTTAGCAGTCAAGTGCCTTAGGCACTATTATACCAGAGCTCCCCATTAATCATTAGTGAGATGCAAATCAAAACAACAATGAGATATCTCACCCCAGCAGTAATAGCAAAGTTCAACAGAACAGAAAATAACAAATGCTGGCGAGGTTGCGCAGAGATTGGAACTCTTGTGCACTGCTGGTGGGATTGTAAAATGGTACAACCATTGTGGCAAATGGTATGGCGTTTCTTTAAAAAACTGAAAATAGGAGTGCCATTTGACCCAGCAATTCCATTACTGGGAATATATCCTAAACCAGTGAGAGACAGCACATGGACAGACATATGTACATCTATGTTCATCACAGCACAATTCACTATAGCAAAGAGATGGAAACAATCTACATGCCCATCAATGGATGAGTGGATAACCAAATTACAGTACATGCACACAGTGGAATACTATGCTATATTAAAGAACAATGAGAAATACACGAATCATCTCACAACATGGGTGAACCTGGAGGACATTATGCTGAGTGAAATAAGTCAATCACAGAAAGACAAGTACTGTGTGAGCCCATTACCGTAAAAAGACAAATAAGGGTTTGCTTGCAACATGTAACTCACTTTTTAGGTTACCAGACCAGGGAAAGAAGGGGAGGGATTAATTTCAGGCTAGTTGGGGCCAACACACTGATGTGGGTAAGGGGAGGGATATATGGAAAGGAACTATGACCACCATGATAACATTAGGAAATGAAAGGACACTGAATTGTGCACATAAGAGATAGATAACAGATGCTAATACCAACCATTGTGTGCACAATGCTGCATTACCATTAATACCAAACACCAGGCTACAGATAAACACATAAACACCTGAGAGGATCAGATGGGGGTCAGCGAACAGGAGTATACTCTAGACCAAGGATAAATTCACCTGAGGCTAATCTTGCACAGATATCAGTGATACAAAATATCTGCAATCATTACAGAAACAATAGAAGACAGCCACAGAACAATCCTTCACAGACACCCAGACACTATGGGAGAGAGATCAAATAGATCTACTGTCTCAGGACCATAGTACTGGTGGACACCAGACTCCATTGGCACAACAAAATACATAAAAGCCTTGTTCTGCATCCTACATTGGTGAGTAGTGACTGGGGTCTTAAAAGCTTTCAAGCAACCATCTCATGATGCAGCTAACAGTCTCCTAGCATCAGAAGTGAAGAAGAATGGGGGTGGGGGGAAGGCATTTGGAAGCAATCAGCCATAGGATACAATGCCCCTCGAGACCAAAAGAACTAGATGGTGCCCAGCTACCAATGCCAATCACTCAGGAAAGGATCAGATCTGGAGATCCTGGATAGAGTGGGAGGAAAACCAAAAACTCAATAATGACCAGAATTCTGGTCAGAGGAAGTCTGATGAGACCCCTAATACTATGGTCCTGGAATACAATCTAGGCCTGGAATAAAACTCACTCCCAGGAGCTGGATCTCAGCCCAATAGTTAACAAAATGTACATTCAGATCACTCAACCCAGGATGACGCACAATGCACCCACATATTCCATGGTAATATATCCCTTAGAGCAATGGATCATGGGCATCAGAGGATCAACATTCAGGTTGAGGAAATGCAGGACAAACGGGAGTGTATAAATATGAGGGGCACAGGAGGAGGATTACAGGGGAGGGTGGAGAGGGGACTGGGTTAGGGTTGGACATGTTAAATGGGGAGTGAAACTAAATATACATGTAGCGTTGAATGTAAAACAAGCTCTTAAAATATAAATAAATAAATAAAGACAGTTACAACTTAAAAAAAAAAAAAAAAAATCCACCCAGAGATGCTTCTAAAAGTAACAGCCTTGAAAACCCCATGGAGTGCAGTGCTACCATGCACATATGAGGTCACCATGATTGGCAACAAATCCTATAGTTTCAAAAAAGCCTTTAGGGAAATCTATGAGAAGAGATTCTAAAAAATTTGAAAGGAAAATATATGAATATTTAAGTTTTAAATGGAAATAGTCAGAAATTAAATAGTCTATTTACTCAAATATGGAAAAAGTAAAAATCCTAACCTTATGTTAACAATCTACTCTTCAGATAGTCTCAAAATTCATGTGTGATATAATCAAGGTCTTACTTTGGTTTTCATGGACTGGCTTTAATTTTCCTCAGCTTCAACTTGAATTTGCATATGAGCAACTTATGTTCTATTCAGCAGTCAGTCATTGACCTAGTTCTGATTGATGATATTAAACTTCCATTAAACTAATGACCAAAGACCAGACAAGTTGTGGGATGACATCAAGGACATCAGACATAGAGAAAGTAAGAAGTCAATAAGAAGAAAGAAAAGACAAAATAGATGTCAGAAAAGACTCTGAAACTTGCTCTTCAATATAAAGTAGCTAAAGCGAATGGAAAAATAGTGAAGTAAAAGAACTGAACAAAATATTTCAAAGTGCAGCTCAGGAAGACAAAGTCAAGAATTCTAATGAAATGTGCAAAGACTTGGAGTTAGAAAAGAAAAATGCAAGAACATGCTTGGCATTTCTCAAGCTGAAAAAACTGATGAAAAAATTCAAGCCTCAAGTCAGAATATTGAAAGATTCTGTGGAGAAAATATTGAATGACAGAGGAAGAATCAAAAGAAGATGGAAGGGGAGGGATTCAAAATGAAGTCTCGTCAGTAAGCATGACACTATTGCCCTCTAGCATTTAAGTGCTTGAAAAACCAAGTATAGAAGTTTGAATTAAGGATTTTGGTGCTCTGAACAGCTCACTGACTCAGAGTGCACCAAACACAGAAGAGCAGAATTAGAGAAAAGGCACAGGGAGATTATTTAAGAAAGAGTTACCTGGTGGAGGATGGACAGGCAGACGAGAGAGACCACTGGAAACTTCCCTGAGGCAATCACTAACTGGTGGGTGAGGGCAGCCACCTGAGATCCCCAAGCCAAGAAAGAAGAAACCTTATATCAGCATACCAGCGACCACTCCAATATTACAGCGGACAAGCCCAGGGATCTGCCCCTGATTTTGTTGGTAATTTGGGTCATCTGGGTGCAGGTGGACACTTGCACCATGGCTGAGATTCAAGTGGAGAGCTCAGTGTTGCACCAGGAAGGCGAGCGCCCTCCCCTCTCAGCCGGTCACTGAGTGAGCTTGGGTGAGCCTGGGAGACATTGAGCTTATCTTTGTCATGGATATCAGGACCACAGTTCACTAGCAGCTACTCCTCCAAGTCCAACACAGCTGAAATTGCATGCATCTTTGGCCCCGCAGTTGGGCAGTATCACAGACAATCCCCAGAGCTAGCCACTAGTGGTCTGGCAGGATTGCATCAGTGCCACAGGCAGATGGGGCAGGGACAGAGAGGAAGCCACAGCTGAGTGTGGTCCTGGCAATTTGCCTTGGATCAGCTCTTTGGCACTGTGGGGCCTTGGAAGCAGGGTCGTTGAGTGTGCCTGAGCCTGGCAGAAAGTTGTGACTCCCTAACAATAGGAATCTTTCCTGAGTTTGAGCCGTGGTCTTGTAAATAACTATGTCATCAATAATCGCCTGCGCAAAGCCCTAGAAACTGACCCTAGCAACACCAAGCTTTCCTTCTTCTGCTCCTACCTTTTCCGCCAATAAATTCCCTCATTCAATAGAAGAAACCATATTCAGCCAATTACCATAAAACCTCATGCTTCTAACCCTAAACCCTCTTTACAACAAACAGAAACACATATCCACATTCCACACAGTGATTCCACCATCACCACCATCACAAAGAAAACAATAGAGTGACCCAACACACCTGAATCAAAAATAAAATAAAATACACCATCTTCACCTTTTCAAAATATTAAACAATAAAACCAAGACAAAACAAATCAACACGGAACCAGCAGCTAGAGACAACCTAAAGAGACAGCACTCTACCAGATTCCAGGGACTTAAGAAGAGGTTCTGCTTTCCAGTAACCCCAAAACTTTCCAGACCTGCACGACTGAAAAGGTCCTGGTTTATACCATTTTTTTTCCCCCAGTTCCTGATATTTTCTTTCTCCTTTTTTTTCCCCCCATGTTTAACCTCATTCCTTGTTGGTTTTTTTGTTTTGTTTTGTTTTTTTCTTTGTTTGTTTTTTTGCATTTTTCCCATTTTTTCTTCATCATTCTCCTTCTCTACCTTTTTTCTCTTACTGTCCTATTCCCAGATATTGTAGGTTTTCCTGTTTTTTTCTTCTTTTGTCCCCTTTTTCTTATTTTGGGTTACTGTCCCTGTGTGATTTCATGGTGTATATTCTGTCCATATACTTTTAGTTTTTTTGATGGTTATTTGATTGTAATTTTTGCCTAACTAAATGGGAGACAACAACAGTTCCCATAAGATACAAGTACACCCACACCTCTTGCAACTTCACTTACTGAGAAAGAGCCAACACCTCCTTCTCCACCAATGGGCAAATGATAAAAAAACCACCAAGAAGAGCCTGAATCACCCTTGGCTGCTTTTCACAAACAATTAACAGAGATCTTAATATAATACCACGATGCCTCAGAGACAACAGACCATCACAGTCCAAACAAAGAAGCAAGATAAAGTGGTAGAAACAAAGAAACAGGATACAGACCCAGAACGAATCCCTGAGAAAGAAGCAGCATTGGAACTCTCTGATAAGGAATTCAAAAGAATTATCTTTAGGTATCTTCAAAGGATTGAGAGACCAAACACAGAAAAAACTTAGAAAAATTTTGGAAGAAAATACAAGAACAAAATGACAAAATAAATGAAAAATTAGAAATGATTCTAAATCTACAGATAGAAATCCAGAAGATTAATACTAAATTGTCAGAAATAGATAACATATTGGAAGGGCAAAGGGGTAGAATTGATGCAATGGAAGACAGAATTAATGAGATTGAAGATAAATACCTGAATCCTTCTTTGGAAAAGATCAATCAGAAAAAAAAATGAAGAAAGCCTAAGTTTCATGTGGGATACCATCAAAAGAAATAATCTACGTGTCATCGGAATTACAAAACAGGAAGAGAAAAATAAAACCACTGAGAAAATCAGACAAGATTTGCTGGAGGAAAACTTCCCTGATATGATGAAAGAGGACAACATATCCATTCAGGAAGTCCAATGAACCCCAAACAGGATAGACCCCAAAAGAAAATCACCGAGAAATATCATCATCAAACTCACCAAAACCAAGGACAAAGATAGAATCCTTAGAGCAGCACAGGAAAAACAAAAAGTTATGTACAAAGAACAGCCAGTAAGAATAAGCTCTGATTTCTCAGCAGAGACAATGCAAGTGAGAAGGCAACGGGATGGTATATATAAAAGCGTGAAAGAGAAAAATTTTCAACCAAGAATTACATACCTGGCAAAATTGTCCCTCAAATATGATGGTGAAATTAGGAGATTTTCAGATAAGCACAAACTAAGGGAATTTGTTAAAACCAGACAGACCTTACAAGAGATGCTAAAGGGAGTCCTTTGAACAGAGAACCAAACATAGCAAATAACAACCGACCATTAATACACAAGATGACATATCCCAGAAACCACAGCTATGGATATATCCAAAGTAAAATGAGCTTACAAGAGTGAAATCAGGGAACCACCGACATCAATTGGCAAGTGAGGACAACTATAAACAAAAAGAGGGAAAAGACTGTGTAGTTACTTCTAAAGAAGTTAAGAGAGTTGCAAGACAGAATGGACTGTTCTAATCTCAGGGAGAAAATTATAAATCATAGGGTAACCTCAAAGAAAAATGAAAAACCTTCATATCACAATAAAAAAGAGGACAAACACAAATACTCAGCAAATACTAAAACAACAACAACAAAGGAAATGAAAACAGGATTCATAAACATAATGAGCTCAGCACAGAAAATAAGATGGAACAAAGAAACCAGGGACACCATGAAAAAACATAACAAAATGACAGCAACCAATTCATACTTGTCAGTAATTACATTGAATGTTAATGGATTAAATTCACCATTCAAGAGACGGAGAGCTGCATATTGGATAAGAAAACAAAACCCATCAATATGCTGCCTGGAAGAGAAACACCTTAGAGATAAAGACAAAAATAGACTAAAAATCAAAGGTTGATATATCAAGCAAATGGCAACTGTAAGAGAGCAGGAGTGGCAATATTAATTTCTGATCAAATTGACTTTAAGGCAAAAACCACCCTATGAGACGAAGAAGGACATTATATAATGATTAAAGGATCAATTGAACATGAAGATATAATATCTATGGACCCAATGAAAGAGCACCAAAATACATAAATCAGACTTTAAAAGAGTTGAAAAGCCAAATAGATTACTCCACAGTTATAGTGGGAGAATTTAATACACTACTTTCTTTGAAAGATAGAGCAACTGGAAAGAAACTCAATAAAGATGCAGAAGAGCTAAATAATACACTCCACCAACTTGGCCTTATAGACATCTACAGAGCACCTCACCCAACAGCAGCACAATATACATTCTTCTCCAGTGCACATGGAACTTATTCATTCCATGACAGACCATATGTTAGGCCATAAAGCAAG
>NW_006921814.1:645052-648020 GCF_000298275.1 Orycteropus afer afer | reverse complement strand
GTCAATGACATGAGACAAAGTATATGTGAACTGCTGTATGGAAAGTGAATTTGCTCTGTAAATCTTCATCCAAATCACAATTAAAAAAAAAAAGTAGGCAATGGAATATGACATACCTATAACTCTGAAAGAAAACAAGTTTCACCCAAGAATTATATATCAATTCTCCCTCTAATGTGATAGTGAAATTAGGATATTTCCAGTTAAACAGAAGTTAAGGGAATTTGTGAAAACCAGACAACCTTACAAGAGAAATAAAAGTGAGATCTTTGGACTAAGAACCAACAATGGCAGAAAACAATCTGAAATTAACAAACATGACAACATCTCCTAGACACCAACCCAGATATGTTGTTGTTGTTAGGAGCCAGCAAACCAGCTCCATCTCATAGCAACCCTATATACGACAGAATGAAACACTGCCCCATCATGTACCTGTACTTGAGCTCATCGTTGCAGCCCCTGTGTCAATCTATCCTTTGAGGGTCTTGCCCTTTTTTGTTGACCCTCTACTTTAGCAAGCATGATATTCTTCTTCGGGGAATGGTCCCTTCTGACCACATGACTAAAGTAAGTGAGGCAAAGTCTGGCCATTTTCACTTCCCAGGAGCATTCCAGCTGCACTTCTTCTGGGACAGATTTGTTCATTCTTCTGGTATTCTAGGGTATTTCCAGAATTCTTCACCAGCACTGCAATTCAAATATGTCAATTCTTCTGCTGTCTTCCTTATTCATTATCCAGCTTTCAAATGCATATGAGGTGATTGAAAATACCATGAGTTGGGTCAGGCACACCTTAGTCCCCAAAGTGACATCTTTGCTCTTCAGCACTTTAAAAAGGTCTTTTGCAGCAGATTTATCCAGTGCACTAGAAGGACTGATTTCTTGACTGGTGCTTCCATCGGTGTTGATTGTGGATCCAAGTAAAATGAAATCTTTGGCAACTTCAATCTTTTTTCTATTTATTGTGATGTTACTTATTGGTCCAGTTGCGAGTATTTTCATTTTCTTTATGTTGAAGTATAATCCATGCAGGAGACTGTAGTCTTTTATCTTCATCAGAAAATGCTTCAAGTCTTTACTTTCAGCAAGTAAGATTGTATAATCTGCATATCACAGGTTGTTAATGAGTCTTCCTCCAATCCTTATGCTGTGTTTTTCTTCATATACTCCACCTTCTCAGATTATTTGCTCCACGCACAGTTAAATAAGTATGCTGTGAAAGGAAAATGGCATCGTGCAGATAAGACCCACGATCACTCCCTCTTACATCTGAAAACCAGAACAATTAGGTAAAGCAGATATAATAAAGATACTTGAGTAATGAGCAGCTAAGGAGAAGATATAGTATTGGATCTTGTGAAGGCAAAGAAAGAGAGCAAGCTAAACAACTGGGGGGAAAAATGCAGGCCTGCATTAATTTAATGGAAACAAAAGACCTAGAGCAGGAAACATGGTAAAGGACAAGGAAAGAACAACAACAACAAAAAAAAAAAAACCCACTGCAGAGCCCACAGGCACCAGGAGTTTTGCAAGGTGACCTGAGACTTTGTGAGGGAGCAAAGATCTTACAGGCAAATGGATCAAGACCTCCTTTGGCTTGTGCTACCACAGAGTTTGGAGAGTAGGGCGATAAAGGGAGAAATACCCTCTGAGTTGCTGGAGCCCCAGAATGTTGTTATTGTTGTTACGTGCCATCAAGTCAGACCCAACTCATAGCAACCTGTCCTTGGGTTTTCAAGGTGGTATCACTACAGAAGTAGATTGTCCAACCTTCCTTCTAAGAGGATTGACTGGTGGGTTTGAACCGCCAGCCTTCTGGTTAGCAGCCAAGTGCCTTAGGCACTACACTACCAGAGCTCCTTGGAGCCCCAGAATAGGTGCAAGGAACTGTGTTTTGGCTCATCTCCTGGAAAACCTTTGTGGTCCAGATTGAATCTGTACACTGGGTTTCTGAAGCATGGCAGTCCACCAGGAGAGAGGTGGGACTTTCTTTCCTTCATGACTACTTCCAGATTTGAATTTCCTGGGTGCCATCCTCAGCAGAGGCCCCAAAAGGGACCTGAGCTGCCCTTATCATGCCTGCACTGCTAACAGATTTTTCTCACCACAAGCAGAAAAATCCCTTCAGCCTTTCTATCCTGGGATGCCCTTCTGGCATTGGTGGGTTTTTTTTCCCCCTTTTCTCCCTGCCTCATGCAACAACCACTAGACAACCTCCACTAGGCAACTACAGATGGTAGACAACACCTGCTCATCCTAACACCAAAGCCTATTCACAACAAACAGACACACATCCTATCAGTGATTGCACCAAAACAGAGTGCTAGAGAGTGACCCAATAAAACAAAGTTAATAACCAAAGAAGTACACCCACTACATACTCCCAGATATAGTAAAACACAGAATCAGGGTGAAACAAAATCAACATATAGCTAACAATTAAAGACAGCAACTTCAAAATGTCTAGGAAACAACAGACAACCTCAAACCCAACAACAACAGCAAAAAAGGACAAGATAGCAGAAATAAAAGTCCATGTGTCTTATAAGAACAAACAATTAAATTATCTGAGGAAGAATTCCAAAAGTATAAATATAAGACCCTTCAAGAGCACAAAAACACAAAAACCAAACACACTGCCATCGAGTCAGATCCAACTCATAGCAACCCCTCCTTGGGTTTACAAGGCAGTATCACTACAGAAGTAGATTGCCTGACCTTCCTTCCAAGGAGTGGCTGGTGGGTTCGAACCACCAGCCTTCTGGTTAGCAGTCAAATGCCTTAGGCACTACACCACCAGAGCTCCCACAAGAGCTCAAGGAAACCATAAATAGAAACAGAGAAGACAGACAGTTGCTGTTGTTGTTAGGTGCCGTCAAGTCTTGTCCGATTCATAGCGACCCTATGCACAGCAGAATGAAACACCACCTGGTCCCATGCCAGCTCCATGATCCTTGCTATACTT
>NW_006921814.1:633262-644012 GCF_000298275.1 Orycteropus afer afer | reverse complement strand
GCAGACATCAATTGTAGAACCAAGCAATGTGAAGTCTTTGACAACTTCAATCTTTTCTCCATTTATCATGATGCTGCTTATGGGTCCAGTTGTGAGGATTTTTGTTTTCTTTATATTGAGATGTAATCCATACTGCAGACTGTATTCTTCAATCTTCATCTGTAAGTACCTCAAGTCATCCTCACTTTCAGCAAGCAAAGTTGTGTCATCACCATATCACAGGTTGTTAATGATTCTTCCTCCAATCTTCTTCACATTCTTCTTCATATAGTCCAGCTTCTTGGATTATATGCTCGGCATAAAGACTGAATAAGTATGGGGAAAGGATACAACCCTGATCCACTCCCTTCTTGACTTTAAACCATGCAGTGCCCCCTTGTTCTGTTCAAATGACAGCCTCCTGGTCAATGTACAGGTCCCTTCTGAGCACAATCACGTATTCTGGAATTCACATTCTTCTCAATGTCATCCACAATTTATTATGATCTACACAATCAAATGCCTTTGCATAGTCAATAAAACACTAGTAAACATCTTTCTGGTATTCTTTGCTTTGAGCCAGGATCCATCTGACAGCAGCTATGATATCCCTTTTTCCAAGTCCACTTCTGAATCCAGCTTGCACCTCTGAAAGTTCTCTGTCAATATACTGCTGCAACCAGTTTTGAATTATTTTCAGTAAGATCTTACTTGCACGTGACATTAATGATTTTTTCAATAATTTCCACATTCTGTGGGATCACCTTTCTTTGATGGGTACAAATATAGATCTCTTTCAGTCAGTTGGCCAGGTAGCTGTTTTCCAAATCTCTTGGCATAACCAAGTGAGTGCCTCCAGTGGGGTATCTGTTTTTGAAACATCTCAATGGATATTCCATCAATTCTTGGAGCCTAGTTCTTCACCAATTCCTACAGTACAGCTTTGACTTCTTCCTCCAGACAGACAGTACCTTGGAAGAATTCAGGAAAACCATTCAAAAACAGAGTAACAAGATAAATACTCAATTAGAACTCATACAAAAACAGCCATTAGAAATACAGAAGATGAACACTAAAATTACAGAAATAAATAACATTGTGGAAGGACAAAAGAGCAGACTAGAACTAGCTGAAGAACATATTCCCCAGCTACAAGACAAATTCCTTGATGCCAGCCTGTATGCAAAAACTTCGGAACAAAGATTTAAAGAAATGAAGAGAACCTAGGAGTTATATATTGGACTAAATGTACCAGTCAAGAGAAAGAAGGTGGCATATTAAATAAGAAAAGAAGACCCATCGATATGCTGCCTACAAGAAACCCACCTTAGATGTAAAAATAAAAATGAATTAAAAATTAAAGGGTGGGAAAAAATATACCCAGCTAATGGCAGCCGAAAAAAGAGCAAGAGTGGCAATAATAATTTCCAATAAAATAGATTTCAAGGTGAAAAACAGCATAAGGGACAAAGAAAGACACTATATAATGCTAAAAGGGTCAATTGACCAAGAAGACATTGCTATAATAAATATCTATACACCCAATGAAAAAGCTCCAAAATATGTAAAACAACTATTAACTGAATTGAAAAGAAAAATAAACAACTCTACAATAGTAGTAGGAAACTTTAACATACCACTATCAATGGGGGACAGAACAACTGGAAAAAAACTCAACAAAGATATAGAAGAATTCAAGAACACAATCAACCAACTTGACCTCATGGACATATACAGAACACTCTACCTAACAAAAACACAATACACTTTCTTCTCCAGTGTGCACAGATCATCCTCCAGAATAGACAATATGTTAGAACACAAAACAAGCCTCAATAAATTAAAAAAACATTGAAATACTGCAAAGCATCTTCTCAGATCACCATGCTATAAAATTAGAAATCAAGAGTAGGAAGACCAAAGGGAAAAAATAAATAAATATGTGGAAACTAAATAGTACACTGCTCAAAAACTACTGGGTAACAGAAGAAATAAAAAGTGAGATAAAATAATTCCTAACAACAAACAAGAATGAAGACACAACTTACCAAAACCTATGGAAGGCAACAAAAGCAGTACTCAGAGGTCAATTTATAGCAATAGATGTATACATCAAAAAAGAGGAAAGAATCAAAATCAATAGCTTAATGCAACAACTCCAACAATTAGAAAAAGAGCAACAAAAAAAGCCTAAAGTATCCAGAAGTAAGGAAATAATAAAGATCAGAACAGAAATAAGAGAAGCAGAAAATTTTAAAAATAAACAAAAATTATAAATAAATAAACAATAAAGAAGTCAACAAAACAAGAAGTTGGTTCTTTGAAAAGATTAACAAAATCGACAGACTCCTGGCAAATATAACAAAGGAAAAGAAAGTGCAGATGCAAATAACACAAACAATAAATGAAAAGGGAGATTTCACAACAGAACCAACTGAAATAAAAAATAATAATAATAACAGAATATTATGAAGAACTGTACTACAACAGATCTGAGAACTTAGAAGTGACGAACAAGTTTTTAGAAACACAAGACCTACTTAAACTATCCCAGTCATAGAATATTCGAACAGATCCATAACAAAAGAAGAAATTGAACAGTTCTCAAAAAATCTCCCCACAAAAAAATAAGTCCTGGCCAAATGGCTTCACTGGAGAATTGTACCAAATGTTGAGGGAAGAGTTGATGCCTATATTACTCAAAGTATTCCAGAATGTAGAAAAAGATGGAATACTCCCAAATTCATTCTATGAAGTGAGCATAGCACTGATACCAAAACCAGGGAAAGACATTACTGAAAAGGAAAACTACAGACCTATATCCCTCATGAATGTAGATACAAAAATCTTCAACAAAATCCTAGCCAACAGAATCCAACAGCATATCAAAAAAATAATACATCATGACCAAGTGGGATTCATACCAGGTGTGCAAGGATGGTTGAACATCAGAAAAACAATCAATGTAATCCACCACATAAATAAAACAAAGCAAAAGAACATATGATCATATCAACCAATACAGAAAAGGCATTTGGCAAAATCCAACACCAATTACTGTTCAAAACCCTCAGTAAAATAGGGATAGAAGGGAAAAATCCTCAACATAATAAAGAACATATATGCAAAACCAACACCCAGTATTATTGCTAATGGAGAAAGACTCAAAGCATTCCCCTTGCAGATGGGAACCACACAAGAATGCCCTCCTCTATCACCACTTCTATTCAATATTGTATTGGAAGTTCTAGCCAGAGCAAGACAAGAAAGAGAAATAAAAGACATCCAAATTGGCAAAGAAGAAGTAAAGCTATCCTTATTGACAGATGACATGATCCTATACATAGAAAACCCAAGAGGCTCAGCAGAAAAAAAAAAAAAAAAAAAAAGTTACTAGAACTAATAGAAAGGTTCAGCAGAGTGGCAGGATTCAAGATCAACATACAAAAATCAGTTGGATTCCTCAACATCAACAAAGAGCCCTCTGAAAAGGAAATAAGGAAAACAATACCGTTCACAATAACTACTAAAAAGATAAAATACTTAGGAATAAATCTTACCAGAGACGCAAAACAGCTATACAAAGAAAACTACAAAACACTACTGCAAAAAACTACAAGGGATCTACACAAATGGAAGAACTTGCATTGTTCATAGACAGGAACAATGAATATTGTGAAAATGTCAATACTACCCAAAGAAACCTACACATTCAATGCAATCCCTATCTAGATTCCATCAACATTTTAAAGGACATGGAAAAACCAATCAGTAATTTCATATGGAAAGGAAAGAGGCCTCAGATAAGCAAAGCACTGCTGAAAAAGAAAAATAAAATAGGAGATCTCACACTCTTGGACTTCGAAACCTACTGTAGTCACAGTAGTCAAAACAGCATGGTATTGGTACAACAATAGAGAGACCAATGGAACAGAATAAAAAATTCAGAAACAGACCCATCCATCTATGGGCAAGTGATCTTTGACAATGGCCAAAACCCATTAAATGGGGGAGAGATAGCTTCTTTAACAAATGGTGCTGGCAGAATTGGATATTCACTTGTAGAAAAATGAAACAAGACCAGTACTTCACCTCACACACAAAAATGAACTCAAGTTGGATCAAAGACTTAAATGTAAAACCCCAAGCTATAAAGCTCATCGAATATAAAATAGGGGCAAATCAAGGTACCCTTATTTATGGCATAAATAGACTATCAAGCATAACCCAAAGTGCACAGGCAGCGGAACAGAAACTAGATGAGTTGGACCTTTTAAAAATTAAATTCTTATGTGCATCTAAAGACTTCTCCAAAAGGGTAAAAAGAGAGCCTAAAGATTGGGGAAAAATATTTGACTATGACATATCTGACAAAGGACTTATTTCCAAAATTTATAGAAAACTTCAGCACTTCAACATCAAAAAGACACACAACCCAATTCAAAAATGGGCAAAAGAAATGAACAGACACTTCATTAACAAGGGTATACAGGCAGCCAGCAAACAGATGAGGAAATGCTCAAGATCATTAGCCATTAGAGAGATGCAAACCAAAACAACAATGAGATACCATCTACCCCAGCAATAATAGCAAAATTCAACAAGACAGAAAATAACAAATGCCGGTGAGGCTGTGGAGAGATTGGAACTGCTGGTGGGACTGCAAAATGGTACAACCATTGTGGAAAATGGTATGGCATTTCCTTAAAAAACTGAAAATAGAAATACAGTTTGATCCAGCAATTCCATTACTACGAATATATCCTAAAGAGGTGACAGACAGGACACAAACAGACATATGCACACCCATGATCATCACAGCACAATTCACTATAGCAAAGAGATGGAAACAACCTAAATGCCCATCAACAGATGATTGGATAACCAAACTATGGTACATTCACACAATAGAATACTATGCAATATTAAAGAATAATGAAGAATACATAAATAACCTCATAACATGGATGAATTTAGAGGACATCATACTTAGTGAAATAAGTCAATCACAGATGAACAAATATTATATGAGCCTACTATGGTAAAAAGTCAAGGAAAGGTTTATTCAGGGAAGGAAACTCACTTTCTTGGTTACCAGGGATGGGAGGGAAGAGGAGGGAAAATCTCAGACTATTCAATGGTCACATGTTGATTTGGGTGAGGGGAGGAACATATGGAAAGAGTCTGTGACTATCATGGTAACACTGGGGAAAGGAAGGACACCAAAATGTACACAAAAGAGATAGACAACAGAGGCAAACACTATTAGAAGCACAACACCACAATATCACTAACACCAAATACCAGGCTACAGATTAAACCATAGACAGGTGAAAAGAGCAGGTGGGGGTAGGTGAACAGGAGTACTCCCTAGATCAAGGATAGATTTGACTGAAAATAGTCTTACATGTGCACATACTACAAAATTAGCCACAAATATTACAGAAGCAACAAAAGACAGGGTTGGAGTAATTTCTCAGAGACTACCAACCATCTGCACTTGACTACTAACCAGAAGGCTGGCGGTTCAAACCCACCAGCCACTCCTCAGAAGGAGGGTTGGGCAATCTACTTCCATAGTGATACTGCCTCAGCAACCCAAGGAGGGGTCACTATGAGTCGGGTCTGACTTGACGGCACATAACAACAACACAGTAACAACCAACCATCTTGTGAGAGAGAATCACCAAGCCTGGGAAGTCAGGACCACAGTCTTGGGGGACATCATGCTCAACTGGCACACATAGTTTATAAAAACTTTGTTCTACAACCTAATTTGGTCAGTAGCAACTGGAGTCTTAATAGCTTTCAAACAGCCATCTAAGATGTAACTATTGGTCTCCTCAGATAGACTAAAGAAGAGTGAAGAAAATAAAGGTCATTTGGAAACAATTAGTCCAATGATAAGATGGACCACAAGAACTTCAGCCTCCACGACCCAAGACCAGAAGAATTAGGTGGTGCCCAGCTACCAATACCAACTGCTCCGAAAGAAATCAAACCTGGAGATCCTGGATAGGGTGGGAGGGAAAAGGTGGAACAAAATTCAAAAACACAAAAATGACCAGAAGTGCTGGTTGGATGGAGACTGGTGGAAACCTCAAGACAATGGTCCTTTGAGCCTGGAAATGGACTCATGTGACTGGCTCTCAACCCAACAACAGAAAGACCCACATACAGAACACCTACCCCAGGTCGATGCACTCACCTGCTCTAGGGAGATGCACATCTTGGATCCCCAGACGGGTAGCATTCACATGGATGGAAGGCCAGACAGACAGGAATGCATGGATGAAAGGAGCACAGGGAGGGGTTGGTCATAGGGAGGATAGGGGAGGAGAGAGGAAGAGAGGGGAAGAGAGGGGAGGAGTGTTTCTTACACTTGGTGACAGTAATTGGGGCTGTGAGACCAGATGTACAAGAACTGTTGAAAGTAAAACAAGTTTACTATGTAAATTTGCACCCAATGTACAATAAAAATGAATAAATTAATATGAATAAATAAGTATGATGAAAGGATACAATACTGATGTACAAGTTCCCTGATTTAAAACCATTCGGTGTCCACTTTTGCTTTCAAATGACTAGTCTATGTACAGGTTCCTCATTATAAAAATTAAGTATTCTGGAATTTAGATTCTCTACAATGCTATCCATAATTTGTGATGATCCATGTAGTTGAATGCCTTTGCGTAGTCAATAAAACACAAGTGCCAGAATCTTTCTGGTATTCTTTGCTTTTAGCTAAGATCCGTCTGACAATAACAATGATGTTCCTTGTTCCACACCCTCTTCTGAATCCGACTTGAATTTCTGGCAATTCCCTGTCAATATACTGCTGCAACTGGTTTAGAATTATCTTCAGCAAAATTTTACTTGCTTGCAATATTAATGATATTGTTTGATAATTTCCACATCCTGTTGGATCAGCTTTCTTTGGAATGGGCACAAATACGGATTTCTGCCAGTCAGTTGGTCAGGTATCTGTCTTCCAAATTTCTTGGCATAAACGAGTGAGTGTCTCCAGTGCTGCATCCATTTGTTGAAACATCTCAATGGATGGTCCATGAATTCCCTGAACCTTGTTTTTCAGCAATTCCTTCAGTGCAGCTTAGACTTCTTATAGTACCGTCAGCTCTTGATCATATTCTACTTCCTGAAATAGTTGAATGTCAACAAATTTTGGTGCAGTGACAGTATTCCTTCCATCTTCTTTGTATGTTTCCTGCATCATTCAGTATTTTGCCCGTAAAAACCTTCAATATTGTAATTCAAGATGTGAATTTTTTCTTCAGTTCTTTTAGCTTAAGAAATGCTGAGCATGTTCTTCCCTTTTGGTTTTCTGTTTCCAGGTCTTTGAACATTTCATCATAATATTTTACTTTTTCCTCTTGAGCTGCCCTTTATAACTTTCTGTTCAGCTGTTTAACTTCATCATTTCTTCCATGTGTTTTACCTACTCTCCATTCAAGAGCATTTCAGAGTCTTTTCTGACATTCATTTTGGTATTTCCTTCCTTTCCTGTATGATGTCCTCTCACAACTCATCTGGTCTTCAGTCATAGGTGTCCAGTGAGTCAAATCTGTTTTTCCGATAGACTCTAAATTCAGGTGGGATATAATCAAGATCATATTTTGGCTCTCATGGACTTGCTTTAATTTTCTTCAGCTTGAATTTGAACTTGCATATGACCAATTGATGGTTTGTTCCCCAGTTGGCCCCTGGCCTTGTTTTAACTTATGATATTGAGCTTCTCCATCTTCTCTTTCCAGAAATATAGTTGATTTGATTCCTGTGCATTCCATTTGGTGAGGACCATGTGTATAGTCATCATTTATATTGTTGAAAAAGATATTTGCCATGAATAAGCCATTGGTTTTGCAAAATTCTATCATACACTCTCTAGTGTCATTTCTAACATCCACACCATATTTTTCCAACAAATGCTTCTTTCTTGTTTCCAACTTTCATATTCCAATCACCAATAATTATTAATATATCTTTATTTCATGGTAGGTCCATTTCAGACTGCAGAAATTGATAAAAGTGTTCAATTTCTTCATCTTTGTCTTTAGCAGTTGGTATGAGAATTTGAATAATAGTAGTAATAACTAGTCTTTTGTAGCCATATGGATATTATCCTATTACTGACAACTATGTACTTCTAGATATATCTTGAAATGTAATTTTTGAAGATGAATGTAAGGTCATTCTTTTTCTAATTATCATTCCTGGCATATTAGACCATATGATTATCAGATTCAAAATGGCCAATACCAGTCCATTTCAGTTCATGAATGCCTAGGATATCTATCTTTATGCAATCAATTTCATATTTGACAACTTCCAATTTTCCTAGATTTATGTTTCATACTTTCCATGTTCCAATTATTAGTGGATTTTTGCAGCTGTTTCTTCTCTTTTGAGTCATGTCATATCAGCAAATGAAAGTTCCAAAAGTTTACTCCATTTATGTCATCAAGAGAGATGTAAAACAAACAACAATGAAATATTATTTCACCCTAGCACTGAAGCAAACTTCAAAAAAACAGAAAACTGCAAATGTTGGCAAGGGAATGGAGAGACTGGAACACTCATTGACTGCTGATAGAACTGTAAAATGGTGCGACCACTTGGAAAATGGTATGGATCTTCCTTAAAAAGCTGGAAATAGAAATACCATATGATCCAGCAACTCAACTACCATGTATATATTTTATAGAAATAAGAGCTATGATACAAATAGGTATATGTACACCCTTGTTCATTGCAGCACTATTCACAGTAGCAAAAAGATGGAAACAAACTAAATGCCCATCAATGGATGGGTGGATTTAAAAAACTATCATACATACACACAATGGAAAACTACACATTAAAGAACAATCATGAATCTGCAAAATATCTCATAACATGGATGAACCTAGAGGACATTATGCTGACTGAAATCAGTCAATTACAAAGGGACAAATATTGTGTGAGACCACTATTGTTAAAAATCAAGAGAAGGCTTTCACACAAAAAAGAAATATTATTTGACAGTTACCACAGGTGAGAGGGGAAGGAAGAGTAAATCAGTAACTAGTGGGTAGACAAATGTTAACTTAGGTGAAGGGTAAGGTAATATACAATAATGGGGAGGTCAGCAAAAAATGGTTAAGAAAAGGACACACTGGGAGGAGTACAAGAGTTAAAGGCAACAGAGGCAAATACTAATTCATACACAATCCTGCAATAATAGTAACAACAATAATCAATAATGCATAAGTAGGTGCATAGATAGACAAGAGAGATGAACAGGTGTGGGAAGGAGAATGGGAATATACCCATTAATATATAAATAGTTTTGACAGAGGATTTTTTTTTTATATTTGTATTTACATATGCTGCAAACATATCCATGAAAATAGTAGAGCATATAGGGTTCAAAGTTATGAAAATTTCTTAGCCATAACCAAAAATTCTGAGAAAGTGAGTCACTGGGCCTGGGGCTCACAACCATAGTCTCAGGGACATCGAGGTCAACTGGCACAACATAGTCCACAAACACAATGTTCTACATCTTACTTTGGTGAGTAGTAACTTGGGTCTTAAAAGCTTGTGAGCAAGTATTGGTCTCTCCCCATCTGGAGCAAAGAAGAGTGAAAAAAAATCAAAGAATCATGGAAACAATTAGTCCAAATGACTAATGCACAACATGAACCTCAGCGTCTATGACTCTGAGACCAGACAAACTAGATGGTATCTAGCAACCACTACCAACTATTCTGAAAGGAAACACATTAGAGTGTGCTGGGTAAAGTGGGAGAAAAATGTGGAACAAAACTAAAAATCATAAAAATGACCAGGCTTGTTGGTTGAATAGATACTGGTGGAACTCCTGAGACTATGACCCTTGGTCAGCCTTTGGACCTGGAACTAAACTCACTCCTGTAGCTCAACTTTCAGTCAAATAATAGACAGCATACAAGATGAACAGTAACTCTAGAAAGGTACCACATTCTTTAGAGCAATCAAGCATTCAAGATCAAAAGGGCAGCATTTGCCCAAGGACAAAGTTCAGGAGGCAGGAATGGTTAGGAGAGAAGGAGGAATGAAATGAGAGACACAGGGAGGAAGTGGGGGGAGTGATGTTACATTAAAGGAATTGCAATGTGACATGAAACAAAATGTGTGTAAATTGTTGAATAGGAACCTGATTTGCTCTATAAACTTTCATCCAAATCACAATAAAATATTAAGAAAAAAAAAAAAAAAGACTAGTAGATTACAATTACTGTTAAAAAGTAAACTAAAGTCACTATGCCCTTTTCATGTGTATTTCATATCTGTTCTGAGGGACAATGAAAACATTTCTTAAGCTCCTTGTCAAATCTAATTGTGTCTTGTTCCTGCCCCTTTTTGTCCCAAATGAAGCAAAAGAAAACTGTAACTGGATTTCACTTGTTGTTGTTGTTATATGGACCCCATAATGGTGGAGTGAATTATGGCTCAGTGAAGGCTGAATAGATTCAGCAACGCTTCTGTCATCTGATCTCAAATATCAAGGGAAGAATGCCAGCTCTGGGCACCAAGACCATCTACAAGATTGATGATCCCAACTTTTTCAGTATGTTGTTGTGGTTGTTATGTGTCGTCGAGTTGGACCCAACTCATAGCGACCCATCCTTGGGTTGCCGAGGCAGTATCACTACAGAAGTAGATTGCCCCATCTTCCTTCCGAGGAGTGGCTGGTGGGTTTGAACCGCCAGCCTTCTGGTTAGCAGTCAAG
>NW_006921814.1:626963-633162 GCF_000298275.1 Orycteropus afer afer | reverse complement strand
GGCTGGTGGGTTTGAACCGCCAGCCTTCTGGTTAGCAGTCAAGTGCCTTAGGCACTATGCTACCAGAGCTCCCTTTTTCAGTATATGCATCTACTATTCTCTCTTCATCAGGGTTGATTGATCTTATTGGGAGGCATATTATTTACCCATTGTCTGTGAGATCACGAGGAACTGAATTCAGGCTAATGACGTGGACTGAGCATCCTGGAGAGATCCTAGACTTGAAGCAGGATGAAGTAACTGGATAAGATTTTAAGGAATAAGAATGTGTATTATATATAGGAAGAAGGGTGTGAGTGAATCTGGGCGACCAAAATAATACTGGAGACATCTATTGATTGCTGTCCAACATTCATTCTTCTCCATTCATGATAAAAGTAGTCTACAATTTGAGAGAGAGAGGGGATTTACCCCTCCATATGATTTTCAGCCTTGAAGTTTGGTTGGGGCTGTTCCAAACTTCAGTTGGAAAAATGTGTGTTTATTATCTTAAACCAATCAGCTAAACCAGAATTTCTCAGCTTCAGTATTATTGCCATTTGGAGATGGATATCTATTTGTTTTGGGAGACTGTCTTGTGCATGTAGAATGTTTGGCACTTGGATGGTAATCAAAAGATTACTGGTTCAAATCCACCCAGAGGCACTCAGAAGAAAGGCCTGGTGATCTGCCTCCAAATAATCAAAGCCACTGAAAACCCTATAGAACACAGTTCTACTCTGACACACCTGGTGCTGTAATGAGTTGGAATTGACTCAGTGGCAATTGGCTACCCTTTGTTGCAGTTATTGTTAGTTGCTATCAAGTTGATTCCAACTCATAGTGACCCTTGTATGCAGAATAGACTGTTCCATAGAATTTTCATTTAGTATTTCTTATATGGCAGGAATTACTCTGTTAATCCTCAAAGGATCCAAGAAGTAATGTATTAGTTAGGGTAAAGATGAAATTTAAACAACAAAGAAATCCCAAAATGAAATGACTTCAAGAACAAAAACAAAATATTCTTTCTCATTGAACAGTCTTAATGTGAGTAGTAAAGATCAGTAGGGCTCTACGCAGTAACAAGGACACAGACTCCTTCCATTTTGTTGTTCCAACATCCCCTAAGGTATTATCATTACATGACTTGTCAAAGTTGGGATCACCATGGCTGGGCTCCATCCACTGAGAAGGGGAAAAGAGAATGGATGGGATATGCACAAGGCATTTGGTACAGATTTGGAAGTGATGCATATCACTTGCCTACACACTCCATTGGCAAGAATTTAGCCATACAACTACAAGTCATGCAAGGACTATAAGCTACCTATGCAACCACATGTTCAGCCAGAACACCATAACTCTGAACAAAAGAGGAAAGGATTTTGGCAGTAGCTTTCATCATGTATCACCATTTTACAAATGAGGAAAGCAAGGCACAGATCTCTCTTATTTATTTATTTTATTAATTCCTTTTATTATTGGGAGCTCTGGTGGCATAGTGCCTAAGGCATTTGACTGCTAACCAGAAGGCTAGAGGTTCAAACCCAATAGCCACTTCTCAGAAGGAAGACTGGGCAATCTACTTCTGTAGAGATACCACCTTGAAAACCTAAGGAGGAGTTATTAATTATTTTTCTTTTTTCTTTTTATTGTGATTTGAGTGAAAGTTTACAAAGCAAATTCACTTTCCATACAGCAGTTCCTACACATTTCATTTTGTGACATTGATTGCAATCCTCACAATGTAATAGGTCTCTTCCCACTTCCTCCCTGTGTTTACCCTTTCCCTGTGTCCTTCTTTCCTATGCATTCTTGCTCACTGAGATATCTTCCTGTGGAAATACTGCCTTTCTCTTCTCCCATGATTGTTCTAAGGAGCGTACCTACCTGGTGTAAATGTTCACCTTATAAACCTGTCTATTGTTTGACTGGAAACCACAGGAGTGAGTTCAATTACAGGCCCAAAGGGTGACTAGGGGTCATAGTCTTAGGGTTTCACCAGCTTCTATCTGAGAAGTAAGACTTATCTGCCTTTTTTATGATTTCGTGTTTTGTTACACATTTTTCTCCCACTCTATCCAAGATATCCTGCACTGATCCCTTTCTGAGTGGTTGACAGTGGTAGCTGGGCACCATCTAGTTCTTCTGGTTTCAGGGTCAAGTAAGCTGGGGTTTGCATGGTCCACTAGTCCCTTGGACTAGTTGTTTCCATATGTCCTTGTTTTTCTTCAACTTTCTTTGCTCCAGATGAGGAGAGACCAATTATTGCATCTAGATGCCCTCTTCCAAGCTTTTAAGACCTCAGTTGCCACTCACCAAAATGGGATGTAAAAAAATGTTTTGGTGTAGTATGGTACACCAATTGAGCTTGATGTCCTCTGCAACCATGGTGCCAAATCCCAAGGCCCAACAACTCACTGCTTCAGGGTAGCTGGCTGTGGCTAAGAAGTTATCATAACTTTGCCTCCTGTTCTATTTATATGAACCTTCTTATAGCATATATAAATTGTATGTAGAAATATTGTCTACCAATATACCTAAGGTCATGGGTATATTCCTTTTTGCAAGGCACATATCTTAAGTAACTTGCCCAAGTTTTCACAGTTGACAAGTGGGTCTGGAGTCCAGGCACTCTAATTCCAGAGTCCATGCTTTTAACCATTGTATAGTTCAAACAGTTTGAACCATAACCTCCAGTAAGGTATAAATACATTTTGTATTGCAAAGCAGCACACATGTTTGTATATGTATGTATATATGTAGATGTTTCATTAAAGCTTCATGAAACAATAATTACCCTTACTGCAGTCAAAATCTAATATTTCTATTCTATACTATATAATTTTTCATGCTGGTCACACCCACCAAATTGATTTCACAACCTCCCTAAAGTGTCATCATTGGTATTGTGAAAAATAATGCACTACACTCAGTTTTGGCAGCAGAATTGGAATTCATTGGAAGGCTATTGGGTAGCTCACAGAATACCAAACCACCAAACTCATTAGCATTAAGTCAATTCCAACTCATAGCAACCCTAGAGAACAGAGTAGAACTGCCCCATAGAGTTTCCAAGACTGCAGAAGATGACCAGATCTTTCTCCAGTAGAGTGACTGGTGAGTTTGAACTGCCAAACATTTGGTTAGCAGCTGAGTGCTTTAACCACTGTGCCACCATGACTCCCTGCTCACAGTGTTAATGGTATGAAAAAGAATGCTAGAAAATGCAGGATAAAATAGGTAGGTCCAGGGAACTTAGGAAACCAGAATCACTGAAAACTAAAATCCTGCCATAGGAAGGGTCTTTTAAGACACACCCACTACCACTGCTGGTCATTAAAAAGACAGGAAAGGAAGAGAAGACTAAAATAGATGCCAGAGAAACTCTGAAACTTGCTCTTGAATGGAGAGTAGCTAAAGCTTACGGAAGAAACGATGAAGTAAAAGATCTGAACAGAAAATTTCCAAGAGCAAATCAAGAGGAAAAAGTAAAGTATTATAATGAAATGTGGAAAGACCTGAAGTTGGAAAATTAAAGGGGAAGAATATGCTCGACATTTCCTGAGCTGAAAGAACTGAAGAAAAAATTGAAACCTTGAATTGTGATATTGAAGGATTCTATGGAAAAAAAAATGTTGAGCAATTCAGGAAGCATCAGAAGATAGAAAGAATATGCAGAATCACTATACCAAAAATAATTGGTCAACTTTCAAACATTTCAGGAGGTAACACTTGATCATGAACCAATGGTATTGAAGGAAGAAACCCAAGCTGCACTGAAGGAATTGGCAAAAAAACAAAGCTCCAAGAATTGACAGAATACCCACTGAGATATTTCAACAAATGGATATAGCACTGGAGACACTCACTCATTTATGCCAAGAAATTTGGAAAACAGCTACCTGGCCAACCAACTGGAAGTGGTCCTTATTTGTGCTCATTCCAAAGAAAGGTGATCCCATAGAATGTGGAAATTATCAAACAATTTCATTAATATCACAAACAAGTAAAATTTTGCTGAAGAAATTAAAAAATGGTTGCAGCAATGCATTAACAGCAAACTGCCAGAAATTCAAACCAGATTCAGGAGAGAATGTGTAATAAGGGACATGATTACTGATGTCAGATGGATCTTGGATGAAAGCAGAAAATGCCAGAAAGATGTCTACCTGTGCATTATTGACTATGCAAAGGCATAGTGTGGATTATAACAAATTATGGATAGGATAGCATTGACAAGAGTGGGAATTCCAGAACACTTAATTGTGTTCATGAGGAACCTGTACATGGACCAGGAGGCTGTCGTTCAAACAGAACAAGGGGACACTGCGTGGTTTAAAATCAGGAAAGGTGTGCATCAGAGTTAAATCCTTTCACTATACTTATTCAATCTGTATGCTGAGCAAATAATCCAAGAAGCTGAACTGTATGAAGAATGCAACATCAGGATTGGAGGAAGACTCATTAACAACCTGCAATGTGCAGATAACACAACCTTGCTTGCTGAATGTGAAGATGATTTGAAGCACTTACTGATGAAGATTAAAGACCACAGTCTGTAGTATGGATTACACCTCAACATAAAGAAAATGAAAATCCTCACAACTGGTCCAATAAGCAGCATCATGATAAATGGAGAAAAGATTGAAGTTGTCAAAGATTTCATATTACTTGTTTTCACAATCAGCACCAATGTGAGCAGCAGTCAAGACATCAGAAGATGTGCTGCAAAAGACCTCTTTAAAATGTTGAAGAACACAATTGTCTCTTTGAAGACTAAGGTCCACCTAACCTAAGCTATGGTATTTTCAATAGCCTCATATACATGTGAAAGCAGGACAATGAATAAGGAAGACCAAAGAAGAGTTGATGCTTTTTGAGTTGTGGTGTTGGCGAAGAATCCTGAAAATACCATGGACTGTCAGAAGAATGGACAAATCTGTCCTGGAAGAAGTGCAGCCAAAGTGCTCCTTGGAAACAAGAAAGACTAGACTTTGTCTCACCTACTTTGGTCATGCTGTCAGAAAGGACCTTTCCCTGGAGAAGTATATCATGCTTGGTAAAGTGGAAGGTCAACGAAAAAGGGGAAGGCCCTCAACAAGATGGATTGACACAGGGACTGCAACGATAGGCTCAAGTACAGCAAGGATTTTGAGCATGGCACATGACCAGGCAGTGTTTCTTTCTGTCAAACACAGGGTCCTTATGAGTCAGAGCTGACTCAACAGCACCCAATGATAACAACAATACCACTGTTGATATTACTGCCACAACTGCCACTGTCACCAGAATGAATGCCAAATTAGCTTTGCTTCTGTGCCTCCCTCACTCCAGATTCAGCATCTAAACAGGAAGCATGTAACTGGCATACTTAAGCCTCATGCTAGTGTCCAGGCTCTGGGAATCAGGTGGAGCAAGGATCTGGCTTATTGCTCACAAAATCAAAAGAATGAGGTTAGATTCTGAGCAGCCAAAATGTAACAAACAAGCAAAAAAGTAAAATTTCTTCTTTACTCATAAAGAAGTATCTATTGGTAGAGTTGCTTTCAAAAGCAATTTGATATTCTTTTATAAAACTAAGATATATATCCTGTTGTTGTTGTTGTTGTTAGGTGTTGTTGAATCATCTCAACTCATAGCGACCTCATGTACAATAGAACGAAACACTGCCTGGTCCTGCACCAGCTGCATGATCCTTGCTATACCTACGCCCATCGTTGCAGCCACTGTGTCCATCTATCTCGTTGAGGGCCTTCCCCTTTTCCGTTGTCCCTCCACTTTGTCAAGCATGATATCCTTCTCCAGGAAATGGTCCCTTCTGACAACATGACCAAGGTAGGTAAGATGATGTTTGGCCATTCTTGCTTCCAAGGAGCATTCTGGCTGCACTTCTTCCAGAACAGATTTGTTAATTCTTTTAGCAGTTCCTGGTACTTTCAGCATTCTTCACCAACACCACAATTCAAAAGCATCGACTCTTCTTCAGTCTTCCTTTTTCATTGTCCAGCTCTCACATGCACATAAGGTGATTGAAAATACCATGGCTTATGTCAAGCACAACTTAATCTTCAAGGAAACATCTTTTTTTTTGCCACTTCCCTCAGTGCAGCTTCAACTTCTTCCTTCAGTACCATTGGTTCTTGATCATATGCCACCTCCTGAAATGGATGAACATCAACCAGTTCTTTTTGGTACAGTGACTCTGTGTATTCCT
>NW_006921814.1:624957-625969 GCF_000298275.1 Orycteropus afer afer | reverse complement strand
ATAAATCTTGAAACATTCTTTGTGATGATGAATGCCACACCATTCCTCTTCAATTTGTCATTCCCAGCCTAGTAGATCATATGGTTATCTGATTCAAAATGGCCAAAACCAGTCCATTTCAGCTCACTAATGCCTAGGATATCAATATGTATGTGCTCCATTCCATTTTTGACAACTTCCAATTTTCCTAGATTCATACTTCATACATTTCATGTTCTGATTATCAATGGATGTTTGCAGCTGTTTGTTCTCATATTGAGTCATCCCACTTCAGCCATTGGAGGCCCAGAGAGCTCTACTTTATCCATATCATTAAGGTAGCCTATACTCTGGCATGGCAGCTCTTCCCCAGTCATATTTTGAGTGCTTTCTGACCTGAGGAGCTCATCTTCCGGCACCATATCAGACAATGTTTCAGGGCTATTCATAAAATTTTCCAGGAATATATCAGATGGTGTTGCACTACTGTTCAAAAGGTTTTCACTGGCCAATTCTCTGAGAAGTGGGTGGCTTTTTCTTTCTTGCAAGTCTGTCTCAGTCTGGAAACTCCACCAAAACTGGTCCACCATGCACATCCCTGCTGGCACAGCCTCCAGCCTCACAGCAACATGCAAGCTACCACAGTATGACAAACCATCTCAGACAAGTTCGTTTCCCTTAGCTGTTCCAAAACCACTCTGCTCACTTCCTGGGTTTCCCCTACCTGTTCTTGCAGGCCCTGTCTGCCACTCCCTGCCACCTTGGGAGCTGTCCTCCACCCTCCTTACCTGTTCCAGCTGCCAGCCCTGTCTGCCACTGCTCCCTGCAGTATCCTGTGAGACTGAAATTCCATTTCTAAGTATAGAGTCTGGATAATGTGCATAAGGAGACATGTTTAAATATGTTTGCTGATTCTCGGGGAGTTCCCCCAAGATGGCGGACTAGCCAGAAGGACTGCACAGACCCTCTTCAACAAAGAAAAGGGAAACCAATTAACACAGACACAGAAGATAATCTTGGACCCCTGAGCCTT
>NW_006921814.1:610842-613981 GCF_000298275.1 Orycteropus afer afer | reverse complement strand
TGTGAACTGCTGTATGGAAAGTGAATTTGCTCTGTAAATCTTCACCCAAATCACAATAAAAAATAAATAAATAAAATATGTTTGCTGAAGCATTGTCCGTAATAATGTCAAACTGGGAACATTCAGATTTTTTTAAAAAAGACAGGTCTGGGTCTTGTTCATGTCATCTTTAGATCTCAGCATCAAGTCTTGCTGGCAGATTATAGGATCCAGTAATACTTATTGAAATGAACTGCAACTGAATGAATTGGCAGACAGAAATTATTCAGTGGGTGACAGGATTTGAACAAAATATTCAGAGGACCTTCAGACAAAAGCATAACGTAGTTCAAAGAATGTGGGCTTTACCTTCAAGATAGAAAAATTGTTCTCTATTTGCCAAGAGCAACAGACAAAGAAGGAATGGGGGAAGAAATGGAATACATGGTTAACTGCTTCCATGAACAACTACTTCCTTTGCCATGAGACTAGAAGTGGGGTGCCCGGCTACCTTTACTGACCATTTTGATCAGAGATTCTATAGCAGAATCCTGATCAAAAGGGGGAAAGCAGAACAGAATCACAAATTCTCATAGAATCCAGACTTTTTGGAACCACTGAGGCAGGAAGAATCCCAAAACTGTTACCCTGAGATAATCTTTAAACCTTAAACTAATAATATTCCCTAAAGTCTTCTTTAAGCCAAATAATGGTTTACCTTAATTAGTAATAAAGCCATCTACCTTGTGCTCTTTTAAAGAACTACCTACATGTGATCAAATTGATAACAGAAACTTGAAAGGTTAGATAGGAAGCTTAGGGAGCAGTGATTTTGTGTTAAAGAGGGAGGAACAATTGGAGAAAGAATGAAAATGGTTGCACAATTTGAAGAATATAACCATTATCACTGAATTTTGCGTGTTGAAATTATTGAATTGGTAAAAGTTCTGCTGTGCATATTTTCAGCAACAAAAAATATACATTATATATATAATAACTTATTTTTTTAATGTAGGTTTAGATTAAGGTAAAATTTGGTTTGACACTAAGTTCTACTTGTAGGACCTAAAGCAAGTTGCTTAACACATGATCCTCAATTTCTGTGTCTATATATAAGAGTACTACCTACTTCCCAGGGTGTTTAATGAGATTAACGGAATAAGGGATCCCAAATGTGTAGTTCTGCAGGGCTTCCCAACTGTTATGGCACAATACTGTGTGGTGAGTGAGTGATGGGCATGTCAAGGAGGTGAAACCTCCACCCTTGGGCTGGCCAGAACCCCTGGGCAGTCACAGCTGGCCTTGAGCATTCTCTTTTGTCTTAACACTCCAGTATGACGTACAAATATTACCATTTTCTACATGTGTCATGACACTGAAAGTGTTGAGAAGCATTAATATGGTACTGTCCACTTGGCACATTCAATGTTAATCTACTCTGCTTACTGATGGAGTGTAGGGGTCTCAGAATTTCTTTATTTCTTTCTTTTTTAAAAAAATTTTTTGTAATTTAAGTGAAAGTTTACAGAGAAAATTCATTTTCCATACAGCATTGCATGCTCATTTTTTTTCATGATGTTGACTGCAATTCCCCACCATGTAACAGCTCTCTTCCCACTTCCTCCCCGTAGTTACCTCTTCCCTGTGTCCTTCCTTCCCATGCACTTGGATCTCAGAATTACTTACAAGAAACCTGTATTTGTTGTTAGCTGTCATTGAGTCAACCTCCAACTCATGGCAACCTCACATTGAGCAAGATACAACCACGGTGATCCAAAGGGTTTCATTGGCTGACTTTTTGGAATTAGATTGCCAAGCCTGTCTGCCTAGTCTGGAAGCCCCACTGAAACCCGTGTAGCATCACAGCAAAAATGTAAGCCTTCACTGACAAATAGTGACTGTACTTAAGATACATTAGGTGGGAATTAAACCTGAATTTCCCATATGGAAGATGAAAACTCTACCACTGAACCACCACTGCCCTGTCTACCAGGACTCTAGGGAATCTGAAATTATGTGTGCCGTACCCGAGCTCCTGAGGATGTTGCTCCTTAAAGTCACAAAACATTCCAAAATGACCTCATATAGAAGGCAAAATGTCCTTCATATAGAAGGCAATCCAGGATAGGTAATACCCAAATATGGAGGAAAAAATTCAGTGGATCTCGAGTGAATAAAATGAGGGAAGGAAAAGAAATTTCCTTCAAGCTTACCTCCCCAAGTTTACTTTCGCTCAGGCAATCTTTTTTCCTATTTAGTCTCTTTTATGTTACCACACATGAAAGATGTTGGGAAGGAATGCTTTTACCCTATGCTGGGTGTTTCCGTCCATGTGTATTACATTCCAACAGCATTGTATTCCTGGTCACTTTCTCACCTCTTACTAATTCCATCCCAAGAGATATGCAGGAGCAGGGAATTACTTGGCATTGCTCTTCTAGCCATGGTCTTTTTGGCTCAAAGCAGATGACTGGATAGAACTATGTAAATGTCAGGTTATTGTGGCCCACCAAGGGGATTGGACAGCTTGCTAATAATGTAAGTAAGGCATATAGTACTTTTGTGAGGGTCCCACAGTTGGTTCCAACTCATAGTGACCTCCATTGGGTTTCCAAATTGTAAATCTTAACGGAAGTACATGTACAGTCCCCATTTATGTTGTTGAAAAGAAGGTATTTGCAACAAATAAGTCATTGATCTTGTAAAATTCTATCATACACTTTCCAGCATCATTTCTTTCGCTAAGGTCAAATTTTCCAACTACCAATGCTTATTCTTTGTTTCCAACTTTTGTGCCCAATCACCAGTAATTAGCAAGGCATCTTGACTGCATGTTGTTCAATTTGAGACTGCAGAAGTTGCTTAAAAAAAACTTCAATTTCTTCACCTTTGGTTTAGTAGTTAGTGAATAAGTTTGAATAGTAATATTAATTGGTCTTCCTTTTTTTTTTTTTTATTGTGATTTGGGTGAAAGTTTACAGAACAAATTCACTTTACATAGAGCAGTTCACATATACTTTGTCTCATGTCATTGACCACAGTTTACCACAATGCAACAGCTTCCCTCCCACTTCCTCCCCATAGTTACCTCTTCCCATTGTCCATCCCTCCATATACTCCTGCCCCCTGAGCTGTCTCCCTGTGCATAAGCAGCCCTTCT
>NW_006921814.1:575463-610389 GCF_000298275.1 Orycteropus afer afer | reverse complement strand
CCAAAGTAGGAGGTGGAACAATGTTTTGTATAGTATGTTATGCCAATTGAGCTTGATGTCCCCTGCGACTATGGTCCCAAGCCCGCAGGTTCAACTACCCAGTCCCTCTGTGTAGCTGGCTGTGACCAAACAGTGACCACAACCTTGCCCCTTGTCAGCTCTACTGTACACCTGGGAATTCTGACCATTCACATAAACTTATAGGACCATTGTCTGCCAACCCTATATATGCTCTTGGATACACTCCCCATTTCATAGACATACCTAGTTGTACAGCCTGTCCACCCATCTATCCATCCATATACCCTTGTTTGCCTTCATTGACAATGCAGGTACCATATGTGCAAAATGGTTCATATTTGTTGTCTGTACCTCCCGTGTACCTCTCTATGTCTTTCTCATCCTCAATGCTGTCATATTGGTCACACAGATGTGTACATTGCCCTTCTCTTCACCCAAATCAATACTTATCTCTATCTATCTAACAGCATTCCCTCCCCTCCCCACCCACCCCTGGTAACCAACAAAGAAAATTTCCTTCTATAGATAAAACTTTCCTTAACTTTTACAATAACAGACTAATACAATATTTGTCCTTTTGATCTTCCTTCTTAAAAAAAAAAAAAGAAAGAAAAACTCACTGCCGTCGAGTAGATCCCAACACATAGCAACCCCTCCTTGGGTTTCCAAGGCTACATGTATGGATATTACATTATCACTGACAGCATTGTACTTCAGGATAAAAAAAAAAAAAAACTCACCCCCATCAAGTTGATTCCAACTTATAGCAACCCCCATTGGGTTCCCGAGGCAATAAATCTTTACAGAAGTAGATTGCCCAGTCTTCCTTCCACAGAGTAGCTGGTGGGTTTGAACCACTAACCTTGTAGTCAAATGCCTTAGGCACCATGCCACCAGAGCTCTTTGTACTTCGGGAAAGATTTTGAAATTTTCTTTTTGGTGATGAATGCATCACCATTTTTCTTCAATTTATCATTCCTACCATAGTAGACCAGATGATTGTTTGATTCAAAATGGTCAATACCATGCGACAGCGCATGACAGGCTGCTGAACAATGACCCAGCTACATGCAGGGTTCAAGCATGCTATAATCTAGAGACTATCCCCAAAACTTCTCCTTATATACAGGAAGCATACCATATCCTTAGGGCAGCTACTCAGCTGTTCATAGTAGACTCCACCGTAGAGTTGATTTTTTCCCATTGTTTTTATTAGTATGTCATAACAATACTCACAGAGTGGCCCAAGCACACAATCTGGAAGTGAAACTACATTCCTCCCTTTCAATCACACCATGCCACTTCCAATCAATGGTTTCAACTTTTTCCATGACTACTGTGTCACACCTTTATTCTCATTCTACCTCCACTCCCTTAATTCATGTACTCCTCTCATCACATCTAGATTATTGTGAAAGCCTCAAGCATACCAGATAGAGATAATAAAACAAAACAAAAACAAAAGAGAGAGAGAGAAACAGCTTTGATGAAATATATAAAATTCAGAGAGAAAAATCCATTTTGTATTCTCACAGAGGTAAAAGAAGGTAAACAATCATGAAACAAAACATGAGAGAGAAAAGGATTCAAAGAAGAATAATATACAACAGCATAAATGAAAAGCTTATAATGGTTAAATACAAAACAGAATCTCACAAAAATTAGAGTAAAAAGACAAAGGAGTAGAAAATAGGAGAGAAAAGTTGAAAACAAAAACAAAAACTAGAAGACTAGTACAGATGGTCCACTATATCGATAACTGTTCATAGAAAATATGGATAGACTGGAAAGATCATTTTCAATAAAATAATTTAAGATAATTTCCCAGAACTGAGGAACATGAATTTTCAGGTTGCAAGGGCCCATAGACTACCAAAATCATGGTAAGGGTAGCTAGCGCTATTAGTGTTGGTGTTTACTGTGTGCCAGACTCTAAGTCCTTTAAATATTTACTTTTCATAACTATTAATATCTACTTTTTACAGATGCAGAAACTAAAGCACAGAGAATTAGATAACTTGTCTAAGATGGTACAGCTAGTAAGTGATGGAACTGGTGTTCAATCCAGATGCCTCATGCTCTAAATCACTGTATCACACTCAATGTCTATGCAGACTTCCAACAAGATTCCTCACCAGAATACTGGTATCTAGGAGAATATGCCATGAGATTCCAGAGAGAAAAAATAATTTTCAAGGAAAGAATCCAGAGTAAATATAACTTCAGACTGCTCGATGATACTAAAAACTAAAAAGAAATGAACAAGACCTTCAAATTTTTGGAGGAATATTATTTACAACCTAGGAGTCTATATCCAGCTATTCTATCAATAAAGTCTTTATAGGCTTTTCTGATAGGCAAGATCTCAAAATACTTACCTCCCATGCAATCTTTCTTAGGTAACTGCTGGAAGATGTGCTTCACTAAAATAGAGTAAACCAAGAAAGAAGATGATCTGATATCCAAAAAGCAGGAGTGCCAACACAGAGGAGAGTGGAGCAAATCCCCAGGACAATAACATGGAATTCACAGAATGAGAGCTTATAATTTGCATATGGAAAATAAACACTGCAGGTTAGAGCAGGGCAAGAATTCTCAGAGGACTTCTCTGAAAGATGAAATGGAAGAATATATCTGATTTTTTTTTAATTGAAATATAATTTATGAACAGTGAAACACACAAAACTAAAATGACAATGGGTCAATTTTTTTTTTTTTTTTTTTTTTTTTTTTGGAGTGTTCTCTCCCCTCCCTTCCCAACCCTGGCAACCAACAAAAAAAGTTTCCCTGTATATATAAATCTTTCCTTGACCCTCCACAAAAATGAACTGATACTATATTTGTCCTTCTGTGATTGACTTATTTCACTCATCATATCCTCCAAGTTCATCCATGTTATGCAGTGTTTTGTAGACTCTACATTATTCTTTAATGCTGCATAGCTTTCCATTGTGTGTATGTACCATAGTTTGGTCATCCACTCTTCCACTGATGGGCACTTAAGTTGTTTCTATCTTTTTCCTATTGTAAATAGTGCTGCAATGAACATGGGTGTGCATATATATGTTCCTGTCCTGGCTCTCACCTCTCTAGGATATATATCTATTAATGGGATTACTGGGTTAAATGGTATCTCCACTTACAGCTTTCTAAGAAATCACCATACTGCTTTCCACAGTGATTGTTATCACTTTACAGTCGCACCAGCAGTGTATGAGAGTCCCAATCTCTCCACATCCCCACCAGCATTTGTTATTTTGTCTCATTGAACCTTGCCATCACTGCTGGGGTGAGATGGCATCTCATTGTTGTTTTGATTTTCATCTCTCTGATGGCCAATGATCATGAGCATCTCTTCATGTGTTTGCTGGCCACCTGAATATCCTCCTTGGTGAAGTGTCTTTTTACATCTTCTGCCCACTTTTTTAATGGGTTGTTAATCCCTTTGCTGTTGATGCCTTGGCGTTTTCTATAAATCTTAGACATAAGTACCTTGCCAGATATGTACTTATCAACAAGTATGAATTTGTTGCTGTCATGTTTGTTATGTGCTTTTTCATGGTGTTGATTTCTTTGTTCCATATAATTTCCTGTGCTGAGCTCATTTTATTTATGAATCGTGTTATCACTTCCTTTGTTGCTATTGTTTTAGTATTTGCTAAATATTTGTGCTGGTCCTCTTTTTTTATTTTGATGTGAAGGTTTATCATTTTTCTGTGAGGTTACTCTGTGATTTATAGTTTTTTTTTCCCAAGTTTAGAACAGTCTGTTCTATCTTGTAGTTGTCTTGACTTCCCCACCATTTAGAAGTTCTGTAACTACACAGTTTTTTCCCTCTTTTTGGTTTGTAGTTGTCCTCATTTGTCAGTTGATGTCTCTGGTTCCCTGTTTATAATCTTATAAGCTTATTTACTTTGGATACTTCCATAACTGGGTTGGTTTCTGGGTTATGTCATCATGTGTGTTAATGGTCAGTTGCTGCTTGCTATTGGTGCTTCTCTGTCCAAAGGAGTCCCTTTAGCATCTCTTGGAAGGTTGGTCTGGTTTTAACAAATTCCCTTAATTTCTGCTTATCTGGAAATGTCCTCATTTCACCATCATATTTGAGGGACAGTTTTGCTGGGTACATAATTCTTGGTAAGAACTTTTTCTCTTTCAGGGTTTTATATATACCATCCCATTGCTTTCTTGACTGCATGGTTTCTGCCGAGAAATCCAATTTTAGTCTTATTGGTTACCCCTTGGAGGTAACTTTTCATTTTCCACGTGCTACTCTCAGGATTCTTTCTTTGTCTTGGTTTTGGGGAGTTTGATGATGATAATGTCTTGGTGATTTTCTTTTGAGGTCTATCCTGTTAGGGGTTCATCGGACTTCTTGAATGGATATATTCTCATCTTTCATCATATCAAAAAAAATTCTCTTCCAACAAATCTTCGACAATTTTTTCTGTGGTTTAATTTGTCTCTTCCAGTTCTAGAATTCTGATTATAGGTTATTCCTTTTGATGGTATCCTACATAAACCTTAGGTTTTCTTCATTTTGTTTTGATCTTTTGTCTGATTGATCACTTTGCAAAGAAGTATTGAGGTATCTGCCTTCAATCTCATAATTCTGTCTTCCATTGATTCAATTCTACTCCTTTGCCTGTTTAATGAATTATCTATTTCTGAAAACTTAGTATTAATCTTCTGGATTTCTGTCTGTAGATTTTGTATCATTTCTAATTTTTCATTTATTTTGTTATTTTGTTCTTGTATTGTCTTTTGAAATTGTTCTAGGGTTTTCTGTGTTTTCCTCAATTTTTTCAGTGTTTACCTTGATCTGGCTCTCAATTCATTGAAGGTACCTAAATATAATTGTTTTCAATTCCTTATCAGGGAGTTCCAATGCTGCATCTTGCTCGGGGATGTGTTTTGGGTCTGTATCCTGGTCCCTTGTTTCTCCTGCTTTACCTTGCTTCTTTGTATGCACTATGATGCTCGGTTGTCTCCAAGGCATTGTGATGTTTTTGTGTTTATATTTAACTGGTGATTATATATTGGAGTCACTTGCCCATGATTTTTGTTTTCTTTGTTTTGTTTGTATGTTATCTACGTAAGCAGGGTACTGTGCTGTGCTCCACTGTTTGCTAGTTGGCAGCACTTATGCACTCACCACGTGTCTCCTTTCCCATTGTCAGTGTCCCATATGCTCCTGCAGTCCTTGGCAAACAGAGCCTATTCTTAGATCCCTGGAATCTAAATCATATCTGAATGTTTTTAAAACATTCACAACTGGCAAAACACGCAGGGTTGACTTAGTGATAAATACTTTAAAAATTAAGCAATTACTCAATCCAAGTAAGCAAGAAAAAAGCAAATGACGGGGAAGGAAATGTGTGGTGGAATGAATTACTTGGTATGGCTTTTCTAGCTTAGTCTTTGTAACTGCCACCAGATTACTGGGTGGGACCATGCAAATAAGGTGTGTAGAACTCTGATGTTGGGATTGGTTAGTTTTGTCACTCTGCCAGGCTTAAAATGAGCTCTCCTAGAGGCAGAGGGAGATCTCACTGTCATCAAGAGAGAAAAGCTGGAGGTGGAGTGTGGCCTTAGACCTGAGATGCCTGTGCTGGACCTCCTTGGCTGAGACACCCCAGCAGAGAACAAGAGGCATGAGACAGAGCAGCAGTATTACCTGGCCTACAGAAGCAGTAGCCAGGATAAGAGGCCAAGGGCCAGAGAGGAGTGTCTGAGGGCACAGCAGAGGGGAGACTCTCCTGATCAAAGAGCTGTATCCTCAGTGTGTTCTTAAACCTGAATTGTAGCCTGTTACTTCTCTAATATGGATAGCAGAGAGAGTGTAAGTCTGCCTTCAGCCAATACTTGATTGGGTCTGTTAAAAAGGGAAATAGAATTTGCCCAGAAGAAACACAGGCTTTTGTTTCAAGTCCTGTGTGTAGAGTATAAAGGACTTAGGTAGAAAACCTGAGCCCCACCCAGAACTACTGAGAGAACAAAAGATCTGCATTTGAAGACAGGATCTTGCAGGGAGGAAAAAATGGCTGACTTTTTAAATTTTGAGCAAGCAGTTTGGCTTTTGGTGCATCAAGGCAGGAAAGTCATGGCCCATGAGAGAAACCCCTTCCAGGGCTGCAAGTTAAAGGAAGCTGGCAAGTAGATGTCCTTGTGTGCTGCTCATTGTGACCACCTGGGTCCACTTGAAGAGTGGAAATTGGGAAAATGCAGCATTGAAAGAGCAGGCTGAGTTTGGTACTCTTTGACCTAGCTCACAGAGACTAGGGATGAGAGGAAGGGCTGGCTGGTCTGAAATGCAAGGAGTTGTGTGGACTCCTGAGCCCACAGGCATTGAACTAGTCCCTGAGGACTAGGGATGAGAGAGAGAAGGTGCTGGCTGGTCTGAAGTGAAAGAAAGAGTGTCACTCCCAAACTTGGCAGCTGGTGCCCATGACCTACCTGGGATGGCTAGGACTGAGCTGACGAGAACCCAACCAAATGAAGAGGAAGATGTTTGACACTGAGCTAGTGTTAAGTTGCTGCAATTTGATGGCTTGTGTTGGGCTGGACTTTGCTTATGGATGTAGATGCTCAAAGTTACAAGCAGAACAGAATATTCTTCAGAGAGAAAGGAACATGCTTGTCTCCTCAGAGTGCTGGTTTCATAAGGATGGTCCCTTGGACATTGGCTATCTAAAATGCAGGGAGATAAAGGCATGAAGTGGCTGGCTTACATGCTTTCCTGGGTGTGCTTATTCTTAAACTGACTGTGAAGGGGATGTTAATTTTTGAAGTATAAGAGGAAAAATGGCTAGAAAGGCCAAGGGGTGCCCTGCAGTGCAGTGAATTACTTGGTATGGCTTTTCTAGCTTAGTCTTTGTAACTGCCACCAGATTACTGGATGGGACCATGCAATAAAGTAGAACTCTGATATTGTGATTGGTTAGTTTTGCCACTCTGCCAGGCTTAAAATGAGCCTTCCTAGAGGCAGAGGGGGAATCTCACTGCCATCAAGAGAGAAGAGCTGGAGGTGAAGTGGAGTGCATCCTTGACTTGAGATTCCTGCACTGGACCTCCTTGGCTAAGAGACCCCAAGGCAAAGAGACAGTGGCAGTGGAACCAAGAGGCATGAGACAGAGTGGCAGGCTTACCTGGCCTACAGAGGATGAGAGGCCAAGGGCTAGAGAGGAGTGTCTGAGGGTACAGCAGAGGGGAGACTCTCCTGATCAGAGTTGTATCCTGAGTGTGTTCCTGAACCTGAACTGTAGCCTGTTACTTCCTTAATAAACCCCTAATCATGAGAGTATTGTCTGTGACTTACATGTGGCCATTGCAATGAATTATCTAACCCGGCAGAGAAGTAGTGAGTATCATGGGAATGACGGTTGGTGTCAAAGTTGGTAAAAAGGCTGGGGGATGGTGGCATGTCTGACCTCACAAGAATAAGCCTTGGGCTGCTGACAGTGATTCTGCCTTCCTTTTGTGAACTTAGAGGAGACCAGAAGAGGCCACCTCCTTTCCCCTTTAGCGAAAAGTAATCATAATTTACTACATGGCTTAGCTGTAAAGTATTTACATAGACATAATAATGTTAATACTAAATAATGATGTAAAAACCAAAAAAAAAACCAAACTTGTTGCCATCGAGTTGGATCAACTCGTAGCAACCCATCCTTGCATTTCTGAGGCAGTATCACTATGGAAGCAGATTTCCCAATCTTCCTTCGAAGGAGTGGCTGGTGGGTTTGAACCACCAGCCTTCTGGTTAGCAGTCAAATGCCTTAGGCACTACACGACCAGAGCTCCACCATAATGATCTAAGCAAATAATAATGTAACCTAATCATATTGTAAGGGAGATATAAATGGTATGAAAGAGGAAGAAAAGAGAACAGAATGCTACCTTCTGTCCTCTGATAGCGTAGTGCTTAAGGCACTATTTTTCAAAATAAATGTTGTGAACTATTTGACTACTTGTAGTATATTTATATCTCGTAATATTTTTAAAAGAGAAACACACTGAGATTCATTGAAATTAGGAGATTTTCTTAAGGATATATAACAGATCAGGGCAAGGAAAAGAGGGTGTAGAACACATACCTATTAGCTAAATCTATAGTTTCTTTCTACTACTCTGTCTTACCTAAATTTTAGAAATTAAAATTTACTAACAGCAATAATATAAAATACATTATGCAGTAGATTTTATTAGGAAATGTTTACATTTTTCAAAGAAATTGTTGGAAGTTGTACCTCTGGGACTAAATAGGTGAGTGCCAGTGACCCTAAAATGGCTGAATATAGTTCACATCCCAACTGAGTGGGATGTGAACTACAAAAACAAGAACATTGTATTAATCCTGTTACAGTTCAAAACATGTGTTGACACAGCTGGATATCAAGGTTTTTGTTTTTCTTTTCTTTTTTGGTTTTTAAGGAAACAGTGATTTGGTTTTGATTTCCAAAGAAATAATAACATATTGAATTTTTGTGACTGATCTTTGTTTGCTCAATACTAAAATGGTATTTAAAAAAAAAAAAATAAAGGTATTTCCCACAATTTAATCAATTAACAACCCAGCTATCATTATTTATATTTCCTCCTAACCAGAAGAAAAAACCCTAGTCAAAATGGCACAAAGAATTGGGGAAGAACAGGTGTATGAAGGAAATCTGACAAAATAGTGGAACTGGGCAACAGAGTCAAAGTCCACATTCCCCAGCCTTTCAGCCAAGACCCTGGCAGTGGCCCAGGTTGGCAGATAAGCCTCTTACTGCAAAACTCATTTGAATTTTCTGAGGCAAATCTGCACTAGGAGTGTAGGTTTTCTACCTTCTCAAAGTCAGGAAGCCAAGACTGCATATAGGGCCTGGATTCTTGACAACTTTCTCCAGGCCTAAGGACCACACTCAATCAAATACTCACATGAAAACTGATAGCAAGTAATCTCCACTTGAACCATCTTGCCACAAGGCAGAAGAAAATACCTGAAGATAATTCAGACCAGCATCTAAATATTTAAAAACAGCAACCACCAGGCACAACTACGTCAAATTGTGGATCCACAGGTTCATTATAGCCCTACAGGTGTGGTTTGATTGGTCCACACATGTCAGAATTGACTCAACACCTACTGGAAAACACTTATACAAAATTGGAACTGTTCACATTTACATAACTGTGAAGCCCTGGTGGCACAGTGCTTAAGTGCTCAGGTGCAAAATTTGCATTTCTGTATTTATAGATGAACTGATATGATGGCTAGAATTTGCTTCAAAATAATCCAGTGGTGGAAATTGGTAGTTTGGGAAATGAATATGGAGTGGAAGGAAAATTGTCTATGAGTACTTCCTGGTAGGTGGGTGACAAGGACACGGAGGTTTACTTTATCTGACTACTTTTGCATATTTCCAGAAGGAAGATTGAGTAACCTACTTCTGTAGTGATATCACCTTAGAAACCCAAGGAAAGGTTGCTATGAGTCTGATCCAGCTCCAAGTCAGAGTTTGTTTTGGTTTTTTGTTTTGTTTTGTTTGCATATTTCAAATTTTCAATAGTAACAAGTTGTTTGAGTTCTTTCTAAAAACTGTTTATTTCCAGCTTCCCTTGAAAAACTGAAGATTTTCCCCTAGGTCACATTCCAGCATGGCATCAGCAGGGTAGAGCTGGGAAGTTGCTGCTGTTTGGACAAGGTGTGTGCTGTCCACTTCTCCAGTCTCTGCAGCCTCTTTACTGCTTCAGTGGCTTGCTCTGTTCATTTATGTTACCTACCTGATACTTCCGTAGTGATACTGCCTCGGAAACCCAAGGAGGGGTGGCTATGAGTCGGGTCTGACTCAATAGCACATAACAACAACAACACCTGATACTGCTAACCAGAAGGCTAGCAGTTCAAACCCACCACCCATTCCTCAGAAGGAAGGCTAGGCAATCTACTTCCATCATGATACTGCCTCGGAAACCCAAAGAGGGGTTGCTTTGAGTCAGGTCCGACTCAACAGCAGTGCGTACCCAATACTGTAATGTATGAGTTTGTGACCCATGCCTATCCTAAAATCCCAGATTGATGTCAATATACCAAAATGTTCTTTTGTTCATTGTGATCTTTGAAATTTGAACAATTTAAGGCCAACATTCAGCCACATTAAGGCTGCCTCTCTGTGAAAATTATCCTACCATAAAAAAAAAAGGGAGGATGCAACTATGAAGTGCTTTGTATTAGAGACTTCTGACCCCAGGGAATTTTGGGATCAATAAAAGTATACTGACATTCTCCATGAGTTAGGCATTGGACCAGGCACTTGGATGTTAAGATAAACCATCCCTAACTTTACATCAATTTCAGGAGAGACAGAAATATTAATACATATAATTCAAATTTATTTTGCAATGCAATTTTATTGCAATATGTCCAGTTTTAAACATCTGCCCAAAAGCATAACGTAATTCAAAGAATCTTAAGGCTGCAACCAGGCACTTTTCTCTCAAGAGAATAAATAATGGAAGAACTAAATTTCCCTCAAATACCACCTTTGCCAAGGAACATTAATTTTTTTATTGTGGAAAGTTTTTTTGCAAACAGATACATATTTCACTCATTTTCGTAATAACTTGGAAGAAGGGCAAAGCATATATCTCTAATTAATGTCAACAAGTAGGGGGTGTAAGGCTCAGATGAGGTTTGAAATAGTTAAGGTTCCCTGGTGGTTCCTAAGGACAGACCATAAAAGGGTATTCATGTTTCAGGGCTACACAGTGGGGACATAGGGATATGATTTGCATTTGATTTTTTTTTGCAAATTTTCCATGTTACTTTTAAGAGAAAGACACCAGTGTCAAGCTGATTATCAGGGAATATCACTTTTAAACTGATGATCAGGACATACAATAGGTGCAGTGGCCACATTTTGAACCCAAAAATCAAGTATATACACATTTACAAGAACAAAAACAAATTTTTGAAAATTTGTTTTCAAATTTCTAATCTCTACAATTTTCTAGTCTTCTAGTCTCCACAAAGGTCAACAGAGTCAGTTCACCATGACACATCTTCTATACCTAGATTCCACCACCTACCCATCAGTTTGTTGTACTGTGATGGCTTGTGTGTTGCTATGACAGCAGAAGTTATGCCACCAGCATCTCACATAGGGTAATCCATAGTGGACAGACTTCAGCAGAACTTTCAGACTAAGTCAAATTAGGAAGAAAGGGCTGACAAGCTACATCTGAAAATTAGCCAATGAAAATGTTACAAAGCACGGAGAACATCATCTGACTTTTTTGCGTTGGACATGTCATCAAACCAAACCCACCACCATTGAGTTGATTCAGACTTAGAGTGACTCGTTAAGACAGAGTAAAACTGCCCCATAGGGTTTCTAAGGCTGTAAATCTTTACTGAAGCAGACTACCTCATCTTTCCCCCATAGAGCAACTGGTGAGTTCACACCGCTGACCTTTTGGTTAGCAGCCAAATGCTTTAACCACACCATCAGAGCTCCTAAATCTTTATGAAAGCTGACTGCCTCATCTTTCTCCCAAGGAGCAGCTGTTGGGTTGAACTGCTGACTTTTTGGTTAGCAGCCAAATGCTTTAACCATTGTACCACTGCAAATGACATTTATCAAAGTAGAACATGATGTTTGGTGAAGCAGAGGGCCAGTGAGGGTATGAGAAACCCTTAGTGAGATGGATTGGCACAACAGCCCCAACAATGGACTCCAACATACTGGCAATCATGTGGATACTGCAGGACCAGGCAGCATTTCATTCTGCTGTACATAAGATGGCCATGAGTCAGTTTACTCGATAGTAGCTGACAACAACAGCATACCTTTAATATGTTTAAAGGGTGATGATGCTCACAGTAATGGCTATCGCTAGAGTATTTCTCATAGTATGCAGGAAGTCTCCTCATGACATTTAATTCTCATGACAACCCTGTAAAGTAGGTACCACTATTATCCCTACTTTACACACAAGAAAACAGAAAGTAGTACAGAGTTTACATAAAGTAAGTTACTCAAAGTCACACTATGGTAAGCAGCCAAGGTAGAACTTGAAGAAAGGCAGTCACTCTGCACTCTGAAACACTATGCCTTACATAATGAGACAAAGATACCAGAAGATTCTAAAATGCCTACAGAACCATTTACAAAGCACTAAATTGTACTTAAGTATAGCTTTAACATCCATTGTGTTTTATTGAATTAAAATTCTCAGAAAATTAGTTCATCCAAATGAAATATTTCCCCAGTTAATCCAGTCCCCATTCCCCAGCTATTCTGTATAATAAGAATTTTCTTCATAATAAAGCCTTTTCTGTATTTTCATGTCACTTTCACATATGTATGTGTGCTTTCCATACTTTACAGGAAATTAGGCAGAAGGAAAAAAGTCTTACAATTTTTTAGGAAAACAAAAGCAAAGTTCTACTTGCTACCTTAAAGTATCACATGAGAATAATAAATGATGTTTCATTGAAAATTGGAAAATGGAGATCAGTACAATGAAACATAAAATTTTCCTTAACCAAATAAAATTGGTCACAGTTTATCATTTTTAAAAGAATTTCTCTCTCATCTTCTTTTTGTTCCTCCTTGGGATCTCCAAAACACAGACTCAAAAGTCTCTTCAAAATAATACCTCTGACGAAGGAGTTTCCTCTTCCCTTATTGTAATTTTATAAAAATCAAAATGAACACACCACATTGCTCAACTCCAGCTGCATTTTCACCTACTTACAGTGCTGTAGCTTGTGATACAAAAAAGGGAAGAGTGTATGCAGGCACCCAGTCAATATGTGAGATCTGTCCACTAACCCATGTCTGGGAGAGCTGGCTTCTTCACCAGGACACTCATATGTCTGCACTGAACTTTACACATTGCAAGTTTCAGAGCCCTTCATCCCTTTGGATGTGGAAATAACAGAGTACAGATTTGATGCTGAAATGATTGTCACTTAGGTGGAAGAGGTCTTCTCAAACCCATTGGCTTGTCCCTTAGGGAAAACTGAATTTCCTCAGCTAATTTTTTCTGACATTTGAGGTCTTTTAGGCGCTTCATTTCATGCTTCCTTTCAATTTTGATGGCTAAAAAACAAAATACACAAAACCATTGGATTGACATTTTTCACCAGGCATGATTCAGTCACACTAAATGATTTACTTATCACACTGCAAAATTCACATTCTTTAATACTGAACAAGATGACAAGGCTACAAAGACAGAGTATAAGTGTGGATGTGCATACTGAAACATTTCTCTGATAATAAGCAAAATGACACATGCACAATTTAACTTATTAAAGTACATCTTACTTACTTACTTTCTGCTGAGGGGAGCAGACCATTCTTAAAGGTGTTACATTTTATGAGTTGTATAGGACTACCAAAGGTAATTTCTTCTAAGAAAGGCAACCTGATCTTGGCTAAGTTCTCATACCAGGTCTTTGTAAGCAGCACAAGATCCCAAGTTTCCTGTCTGGGATATAAATTCATTAATTCATTCAATAAATATTTATTGAAGCAGCTGTTGTGTGTCATATTATTAATTATTAATTTTCAGTTCCATTATGCACTAGATTTGGTGGCTTTTTTTTTTCTTCTTATTGTAGTAAATATTTAGGTAATAAAATATTTGCCATTTCTACAGTCTACACATGTACAGTTCAGCAACTCAATTGCATTAATCATGTTGTTCAATCATCACCATTAACCATTCCTGAATTTTTCTATCATTCTTAATAGATGCTAGTCCACTAGACATTTTGGTTTACAGGAAGGCATTCAGGATTTTCCCAAGCTATAAATCTAGCTAGGAGAAAACCAAAAACCAAACTCACTGCCATCAAGTTAATTTGACTCATGGGCACACCTCATTGGATTTCCAAGGTGATATCACTACAGGAGATTGCCCAATCTTCCTCCGGAGGAGTGGCTGGTGGGTTTGAACTGCCAGACTGCTGGTTAGCAGTCAAATGCCTTAAGCACTATGCCACCAGAGCTCCTAGCCAGGAGAAAGAGCCTTATATTAATTACTATACAGATACATTGAAAAGTGACCAGAAATTATGCCAGGAACTTTTGTTCACAATACAACCTCCCTGGAGTCAATCCAATCTTTCTATGTCTTTTAAGAGGACACAGTTAAGAATTCTAAGCAGTAGAATCACTGTCAGAGGGGACCACACCAAAATGTTCCCAGAGTTTGGGTTGGTGGGCCCCACCACCCCTCACCTGCCAATCAGAGTGCTAGCAGGCAGGCACGGCACCTGTCAGTGGGCAGAGAGGAGGGTCTCTGCCTTGGCTGATGGGAGAAGAGTAGGGAGCAGGGGCCAGAAACAGTAGTCTAACATAGCCTGTTGGGCCCTGCTTGGGGGTGGACAGGGCTGGGCCACTATCCACACCAGAGGGGGATTTGCTGTGTCACACTGGTTGACACTAACCCTAGTGATGTCACTGACTATAAGCTCCCAGTCTTTTATGGCTCATCAAAAATTTATCACATTGAGCAAGAAAGGAGTAGTCATGCATTGAACAGGGTGGTTGGCATACACTAAGTGCTAATTTTAACCCTTACAAGCACCAGGCAGATAAATGTTATCATAATTTTACAAACAAGGAAACTGAGGCTCAGTAGTTAAATAATTAAGAACCAGAACTGATATTTAAGCTGGGAGTTTCTGGGTACAAAGTCCATGCTTCTTATCTTTAAATGCTTCTAATTGCTGAAGACCTCAGAATTCATTTTATTTCACAGAATTAATATTATATTTATTTTTTAATCATTTGTACCAAGAGAACCCTTAGAAGAGTGTGAAATTCCAAATTGCAACATTAAAAAGAGTCATTAATGGTTAATAAGGAGTTCGGGTGGTGTAGTCGCTAAGGCATTTGGCTGCTAACTAGGAAGTTGGTAGTTGAAACCCACCAGCCGCTCAGTGGAAGAATGATAAGGCAGTCTGCTTCCGTAAAGATTTACAGCCTTGGAAACCCAGTGGGAATCACCATGAGTCAGAATCAACTTAATGGCATTGAGTTTGTTTCTTTGGGTACCCCCCTCCCCACCACCCTTAACGGTTAATACATTTGGTTGTGAACCAAAAAGTTGGAAGTTTGAATACATTCAGAAAGAAAACCCTGGTAATCTGCTTCCAGAAAATTTACCATTGAAAACCCTATGGAATTAGGGCATATATGCAAAACAATAACCAACACTGTTCTCAATGGAGACAGACTTCCCCATGAGTGAAACTGTATCTATTCACAAATGACATAATCCTATACATATGAAATCCCAGAGATTCCACAAGCAAGCTATTGGATCTAATGGGAGAATTCAAGGAAGTGATTCACACACACACACACACACACACACACACAAATCAACTGAATCTCTTTACACTACCAAGGTGAACTCTGAAAAAGAAATCAAGAAAAACAATACCATTGGCAATAGACCCCAAAATGATAAAATGTTGTTGTTGTTATGTGCCATCTAGTCGGTCCCGACTCATAATGACCCCTCCTTGGGTTTCCGAGGTGGTATCACTATGGAAGTTGATTGCCCAACCTTCCTTCCAAGGAGTGACTGGTGGGTTTGAACCGCCAGCCTTCTGGTTAGCAGTCAAGTGCCTTAGGCACTACTCTACCAGAGCTCCTAAAATGATAAAAGAGGTAGGAATAAATCTAACCAGGAATGTAAAATACCTATTGTTATGGACTGAATTGTGTCCCCCAAAAAAATATATGTTGTAATCCTAACCTCTGTGTCTGTGGTTATAATTCCATTTGGTAATGGGTTGTCTTTGTTACACTGATGAGACAGGATTAGTGTAAAATGTGTCTTAAGTCAATCTCTTTTGAGATATAAAGAGAAATGAAATGAGAAAATAAAAAAATAAAGATGGAAGAAGAGAGATGTCAAGCCACATGAAGATCTCCCACAAACAGAAGTTCAAAGGTAAAAGAAACTTCCTCCAGAGCTGAGAGAGAAAAAGGTTTCCACTAGAGCCAGCACCCTGAATTCAGACTGCTAGTCTCCTAAACTGTGAGGAAAAAATTTCCTGTTAAAGCCACCCATTTGTGGTATTTATGTTACAGTAGCACTAGATAACTAAGAAGCCTATATAATGCAAACCATGAAGTACTACTGCACAAACTAAAAGAGACCGACACAAATGGAAGAACATTTCACACTCATGGATGGAAGAGTTAACATTGTGAAAAATGTCAATAATAACCCAAGTGATCTATAGATATAAGGCAATCCATATCCAACTTCCAACAACACTCTTTACTAAAATGGAAAAACTAATCACCAACTTTATATGAAAAGGAAAGAGGACTGAATATCCAAAGCAACACTGAGGAAGAACAAGAGGCTTCACACTTCCTATGTCAAAGCATACTACACAGCCACAGTAATCAAAACTGGTTCAAGGACAGGCACATAGACCAAAGAAGTGAAAACCCACAATGAATCCATCTATCTATGGGCAGCTGATTTCTGATAAAGGGTCAAAGTCCATTAAATGGGACAGAAACAATCTTTTAAATAAATATTGCTGGCAAAATTGGATATCCAGTTGCTGAAAAATTAATTGGGATCCACACCTCACACCATACACAAAAATTAATTCAAAATGGATCAAAGATCTAAATGTTAAAGCTAAAACTATAAATCTTCTGGAAGATAGCATAAGAACAAAACTATGAGACTTAATTCAAAAAAATTATCAAATATACAAAAATGCATGAACAACAGAAGAAAAATAGATAATTGGGACTGCCTAAAGATTGCTTCTGGCCTAAGGCAGTCACCTGTCAAGCGCAAGGCCAGCAGTTCAAATCCACCAGCCACTCCCCGCCACATAGACCTGGCCGACTTGGCCGTCTCTTTCTAGGAGCTCTGGTAGCATAGTGTCTAAGGCACTTGACTGCTAACCATAAGGCTGGCCGGTTCAAACCCACCAGCCACTCCTCGGAAGGAAAGGTGGGCAATCTACTTCCATAGTGATACTGCCTTGGCAATCCAAGGAGGGGTCACTATGAGTCAGGTCCAACTCGACGGCGTAATAACAACAACAACAAAGATTAAATACTTATGCAACAAAGACTTTATCAATAGAGTGAAAAGAACCTACAGACTAGGAAAAAATCTTCAGGCATGATATATCTAACAAGGGTCTAATCTCTAAAATATATAGAAAACTTCAACAATTCAAAAACAAAAAGACAAACAATCCAATTTAAAAATAGGCAAAGGACATGGACAGACACTTCACCAAAGAAGACATTCTAGAGACCAACAACTGCGTGAAAAGATGCTCATGATCACTTGCCTTTCCCTGCTGCCATTGAGTCAATACACTCACAGTAACCCTAAAGGACAAAGCAGAACTTTCTTCATAGGGTTTCCAAGACTGTAAATCTTTACAGAAGCAGACTGCACATCTTTCTCCCATGGAGTAGCTGGTGGCTCCAGCCAACCATTTGGTTAGCAGCCAAATGCTTTAACCACTATGTCACCAGAGCTCCTTCATTAGCCATTAGAGAGATAATAATCAACTACAATGAGACACCATCTCACCCTTGCAAAAATGGCACTGACAAAAAAATTTAAAAAAAAATGCAGCAGAGGGTGTGGGAAGATTGGAACCATTGATGGAACTGGAAAATGGTACAATCACTATGGAAATAGTATGCCACTTCCTCACAAAGCTAGAAATAGAAATATTTTATGACATATGCACATCTAAGTTCATTGTAGCATTATTCACAATAGCAAAAAGATGGAAACCTAAGCACCCCTCAATGCAGGAATGTATAAATAAAATGTCATAGTGCCTAAGGCATTTGACTGCTAACCAGAAGGCTGGCGCTCACCAGTCTGTCCTCAGAAGGAGACTGGGCAATCTATTTCCATAGAGACACCACCTCGGAAACCAAGGAAGTGTTGCTTTGAGTCAGAATTGACTGGACGGCAGTGTTTGGTTCTGGTTTTTTGGTATATACATACAATGGAATACTATGCAGTTATAAAGAATAATGGTGAGTCCTCAAATAACATGGATGAATCTGGAAGACGTCATGCTGAGTGAAATAAGTCAATCACAAAAGTATAAATATTGTATGATCACACTTTTATAAAAAGATAAGAATAGATATATTTACACAGACCAATGCTCATTCGTGGCTATCAGCAGGGGAAGAACTCCCAAGAGAATGAAAAAAAAAAAAAAAAAACCCACTGCCATCGAGTCAGATTCAACTCATAGCAAACCCTCCCTGGGTTTCCAAGGTGGTATCACTACAGAAGTAGATTGCCCAACCTTCCTTCTGAGGAGTGGCTGGTGGGCTTGAACCTCCAGCCTTCTAGTTAGCAGTCAAATGCCTTGGCATTATGCCACCAGAGTTATTTTTGATGATGGGAATGTGAGTGAAGTGCACATAGCTTGATCAAGGTGAATGACATCACCAAGAAGTACACATGAGAAAAAGGGTGGATATAGGCATATATGTGTATGAGTACAAAAATGTGAATATATGTGTGTGCACAGCTAGATCTATCTATAGGCACTTATTGTTGTTACGTGCCGTCGAGTCAGACCTGACTCATAGCGACCCCTCCCCTTGGGTTTCTGAAGCGCTATCACTATGGATGTAGATTGCCCAACCTTCCTTCTGAGGAGTGGCTGATGGATTTGAACCACCAGCCTTCTGGTTAGCAGTCAAGTGCCTTAGGCACTATGCTACCAGAGCTCCTACCCCACTTATTATATATATGGATATGCATGCATGTATGTACATGTATGTTGTTGCTAGGTGCTGTCAAGTTGGCTCCAACTCACAGTGACTCTATGTACAATAGGACGAAGCACTGCCAAGGTCCTGAGCCATCCTTACAATCTTAGCTATGTCTGAACCCATGATTGTAGCTATTGTCAGTCCATCTTATTGAGGGTCTTCCCCTTTTATGTTGATCCTCTACTTTACCAAGCATATCCTTCTCCAGGGACTGGTCCCTTTTGGCAACATGACCAAAGTACATGAGACAAAGTCTGGCCATTCTCACTTCTTAGGAGAATTCTGTCTGTACTTCTTCCAAGATAGATTTGTTTGTTTTCTGGCGTCCATGGTATTTCAAGTACTCTTCACCAACACTACAATTCAAATACATCAATTCTTCTTTGGTCTTCCTTATTCACTGTCCAGATTTCACATGTGTATGAGGCAATTGAAAATACCATGGACGGAACATCCATTGAGATGTTTCAACAAATGGATGATGCACTGGAGGCACTCACTTAGCTATGCCAGGAGATTTGGAAGACAGCTACCTGGCCAACGGACTGGAAGAGATCCATATTTGTACCCATTCCAGAATGTGGAAATTATCCAACAATATCATTAATATCACATGCAAGTAAAATCTTACTGAACGATATTCAAAAAATGGTTGCAGCAGCATATTGACAGAGAACTTCCAGAAGTGCATGCTGGATTCAGAAGAGGACACGGAACAAGGGATATCACTGGTGATATCAGATGGATCTTGGCTCAAAGCAAAAAACACCAGAAAGATGTTTCCTTGTGTTTTATTGACTATGCAAAAGCATTTGATCATGTGGATCATAAAAAATTGTGGATAACATTGAGAAGAATGAGAATTCGAGAACACTTCATTGTACTCATGAGGAACCTGTACATAGACCAGGAGGCTGTCACTTGAACAGAACAAGGAGACAGTGCATGGTTTAAAATCAAGAAGGAAGTGTGTTAGGGTTGTATCTTTTCACCACACTTATTCAATCTATATGCTGAGCAAATAATCTGAGAAGCTGGACTATATGAAGAAGAACGTGGCATCAGGATTGGAGGAAGAGTCATTAACAACCTGTGATACACTGATGACACAACTCTGCTTGCTGAAAGTGAGGATGACTTGAAGCACTTACTGATGAAGACTGAAGAATACAGTCTGCAGTATGGATTACATCTCAATATAAAGAAACAAAAATCCTCACAAATGGACCTATAAGTAGCATCATGATAAATGGAGAAAAGATTAAAGTTGTCAAAGAGTTCACATTGCTTGGTTCTACAATTGAGGCCAATGGAAGCAGCAGTCAGGACATCAGATGATGCATAGCACTGGGCAAGTCAACTGCAAAGAACCTCCTTCAAGTGCTGAAGAGCAAATATGTCTCCTTGAGGACTAAGGTGCACCTGACACAATCCATGGTATTTTCAATCGCCTCATATACATGTGAGAGCTGGACAATGAATAAGGAAAATCAAAGAAGAGTTGATGCTTTTGAGTTGTGGTGCTGGAAAAGAATGCTGAAAGTACCATGGACTGCAAAAAGATCTAACAAATCTGTCCTGGAGGAAGTGAAGCCAGAATGCTCCTTGGAAGCGAGAATGGTCAGACTTCATCTCACCTACTTTGGTCATGTTGTCAGAAGAGACCATAACCTGGAGAAGGATGTCATGCTTAGTAAAGTGGAGGGTCGACAAAAGCAGAGAAGGCCTGCAACATGATGGATTGACACAGTGGCTGCAATGATGGGCTCAAGTATAGCAAGGATCATGGAGCTGGAACAGGACCGGGCAGTGTTTTGTTCTGCTGTGCACAGGGTCACTATGAGTCAGAGATGACTTGACGGCACCTAACAACAACAACAACAACATATTTCTCTTCTACAGTCAATGCAAGTGCAGCCTTATATGCATAAAAAGGCACACACACACACACACACACACAAAACCTCACTGCCATTGAGTCAATTCCAACTCATAGTGACCCTATAGGACAAAGTAGAACTGCCCCAAAGGATTTCCATAAGTCTTTATGGAAATAGACTGCTTCTTCTTTCTCCTGCAGAGTAGCTGGTGGGTTTGAATTACCTACCTTTTGGTTAGCATCCAAATGTCTTAATCACTGCACTCCAGAGATCCTTAAGACTTATTTTGGTCCAAATTGGAGAAGTGAGGGTGTCACACACATGCCATCCCTTTGTTTTCCTCCTCCAGCTTACTTGATACTTCATCAATTCATTTTTAGATATGGCTTGAATTCTACAATTACAGATGTACTTGAACAAGTGTATGAAGTGTATTTGCAACAATGTTTATTGAAGAATTATTTATTTAAAAAAAAAGAAAAGAAAGGCCTGGTTGAAGTGAGGTATATACATGTAACATGACCTGATGCTGCTGTTACATGGAATGAAGCTGATCTACTATATGTTGATTTGGAAAGAAGAACAATGAAATGTTGTTGTTGTTGTCATGTGCCATCAAGTCGGACCTGACTTATAGCGACCCCTCCTTGAGTTTCCGAGGCAGTATCTCTACGGAAGTAGGATTGCCCATCCTTCCTTCCGAGGAGTGGCTGGTGGGTTTGAACCACCAGCCTTCTGGTTAGCAGTCAAGTGCTTTAGCCACTAGGCTACCAGAGCTCCCCAATGAAATAGATAATGCTTATTATATAGCACTAACAATATGCTAGGCATTGCCTTAAACAGTTTACACATGTGAGCTCATTTAATTTCAACAATCATAAGTAGGCAGGTGTTATTATTCTCATTTAACAGATGAGGAAACTGAAAAACACAGTACAACTTGCCCAAGGTCACACAGCTTTTGGTTTCAGAACCAGGATTTGAACCCAGAAAGTCGGACTCCAGAATCTTTCCTCTTAATCACTATGTGCCATGCAAGATACATTACAGGGGGAAAAAAAAAAAAGTGTAATATGGCCCCATGTGTTTACATATTTACATATGTATGCATGTGTGCAACACATATTCATTATGTGCTTACTTACAATGTACAAATGCTTCACATACATTACTTCATTTGTAATCCATGCCATATAGATAGGTATTATTGTATCCATTTTACAGACATGAAGACCAAAGCACAGAGAAATAATTTGCTCAAGTTCACAGAGGGAGGCAGTGGTTGGACCAAGCTTGAGCCCAGGTCTTTATGATTTCAAAGCCCTTTTCATCAACATAACGCCTTCCAAAATGTACATGATGCAAAACTGACCTTTTGTACCAGTTAATTTCACGTCCTTCCTGAAACTGGTGTTGAATAACAATTATGCTGATCAGAGTCAAGTTTATTCATTACTGGTGCCTATACAAGCTTTTCACAGGTCCATGACATTTTTAGATAGATTAAACCCATTGCCATTGAGTTGACTCTGACGCATAGAGACCCCCCCATTGAGTTTCCAAGGCTGTAAATCTTTACAGAAGTAGACTGCCTCATCTTCCTCCTGCAGAGCAGCTGGTGGGTTTGAACCACCTACCTGCTGGTTAGTAGACAAATGCCTTACCCACTATATCACCAGAGCTCCTTTATATAGATTAACCAAAACCCACTGCCATCAAGTTGATTCCAACTCACAGCAATCCCCATTGGGTTTCCGAGGCAGTAAATCTTTACAGAAGTAGATTGCCCCATCTTCCTTCCATGGAGTGGCTGGTGGGTTTGAACCGCCAATCATCTTTTCATGGAGGAGCTGGTGGGTTTGAACTGCCAACCCTCTGGTTAGCAGTCAAATGCCTTAGGCACTGACTATCTAAATACCTCCTTTAAGTGTTAAAGAGCAAAGATGTCACTTTGAAGGCTAAGGTGCTCCTGATCCAAGATACGGTATTTTCAATAGCCTCATATGTATTGTGAAGACTGGACAATGAATAATGAAGACCAGAGAAGAATTCATGCATTTGAACTTTGGTGTTGGCAAAGAATATTGACTATACCATGGAGTGCCAGAAGAACAAACTAATCTGTCTTGGATGAAATACAGCAAGAATGCTCCTTAGAAGTGAGGATGGCAAGACTCTGCATCTTGTACTTTGGTCATGTTGTCAGGAGGAACCAGTACCTGGAGTACCATGATACCAAGGATATCATCCTTGGTAAAGTAGAGGGTCAGTGAAAAAGAGGAAGACGCCCAACGAAATGGGCTACAACATGGGCTCAAACATAGCAATGATTATGAGGCACCAGGCAGTGTTTCATCCTGTTGTACATAAGGTCGCTACATGTCAGAACCAACTGGACGGCATCTAACAACAACAAAGAAGTATTTTAAGGTAGTGGGAAGTAGTAGTGGCGTAGGGCCTAGGGCATTTGACTGCTAACCAGAAGGCTGCTGGTTCAAACCCACCAGACACTCCTCAGAAGGAAGATTGGGCAATCTACGGCAATATCTCGGAAACCCAAGAACTGGTTGTTATGAGTTGAATCAACTTGACAGCACTGAGCTTGTGGGGTTTTTTTTTGGGGGGGGGGGGCGGCAGTAGTAGAAAATGTTGTTTTGAACTAAGAAAACTCAAACTCTCTCTTACTTCATTCTTACATGGCTATGAGTTTGAGCAAACTAATCTCTGAACCTCAGTTTTCTCATTTGGCAATTAGATGAGTTCTTATGTGTAAAATAAGTTATAAACTTTTATAAAAGCAGATGCCTTAAAAAAATTTCAGTAGCCAAAAAAAAAAAGTTTCTGTGGAGGAGTCAAACTCGTGGCTACCCTATGTGTTACAGAATAGAACTACTCCATGGATTTTTTTTTTTTTTTTTTTTTTGGTTGTAATCTTCACAGAAGATCTGCCTGGGCTTTATTCCCTGACCCTGCTGGATGGGTTTGAACAGTCAGCCTTTAGGATAGTAGACTAGTACCAATCATGTGCACCACCCAAGAACTTCTAAACAAAGAGGTTGAATCCCAACTCATAAACAGAACAGAATTGCCCCATCGTAAGGTTTCCAAGGTTGTGAATCTTTATGGAAGAAGACCACCACATAGCTCTCCCACTGAGCACCTGAAGGGTTCCAACCGCCAACCTTACAGTTAGTGGTGAAGCGTTAACACTGTGCCACCAGGACTCCTCAGGACCTCCAGACAACTGAAACTATCTCACTTACATAGTCCAGTATTTCATGGGATACATAAGGGTATCCAGTATTTTTATTTTAGCAAGGTTATCCTGCATGCCTAGACAATACTTACCATGAAAAAAAAATACTTACACATTAAAACAACCGCCCCCCAAAAGAGTTTTCACTGTGTTCTTTCTTGGCAAGCCATACGCCATGATGAATTATTACAGTCGCATTTCCTTGCATAGGTGCCTGGTGTGATGATGATAAGCACTGTGATCACTTTGTCTGAAATGATTGCAAATGCACCAAATCAATTGCTTTCACTTGAATATTGATATAGCCAAATAACAAAAAGATTCAGAAAAAGAACTGAAAACTAAATGTCAGGAAGATCACAATAACTATTCATTCAGCCTGAATCCTGAAAGTAGAACTGTGTTCTCTATTATTTTCCATGAACTCATTTTACCATTTCTCACCACCATGTAAGGAAAAAGTTCCAGTTAAGATTTGTCATATTGAGACAGGTAATCGGTTAACAGCATCTGTTATTTTCCCATGGTATTCTGACACTGACTGAACCTGCCAAGCTAGCTCAAACTCCGCATTACCATAATGTGTATGAGTGTGGCGACGTGTTACCACAAACGGCCCTGCCCGCACAGGAACTTCGCGACCCTAGCTCCAGCCCTTTAAACGATGCAAAACTTCCAGGGTTTTCTGTCATTCGAAATTATGAACTAACATAGAGGCAAACTTTAAGCAATGCTTCCATTTGCCCTCCCATTCACACTTCTGAGGACCGAGTCGATTCTCCTTCTCTTCCCGGGATGCACAGTTCCTTATAGAAACCGGTTCTCAGGAGGGGTGGAAGCCTTGACATCCGCAGAGCCTGGGGCGAAGGCGCGGGCAGGCTTCTCTGTCCTCGACCTTCCCACGCTAGGGCCCCACCCTTCCTCTGACTCGCCCGAAATGCAACGCAAGGCAGCAGCAGAAAATCCAGTAAGGCCAGTCTGTCGGGCATCAGGGATTCGGGTCCCACAGGAGAGGGTGCCCCGCTGGCTTCATCTCACCTTCTGATTACCGGAGTCTTACGTTTCTGCGGGTCGGTGCCCCGCGGACCGAGGGCAGAGCGAGCGCCCTGCTAGGAGCACATGGCCGAGCACACGCCGCGTGCCCGCACCGCGGGCACACACTCCTGCTTTCTGCGGGCTGCTGACGTGGCCTGGGCGCCCAAGGCTCGGGCAGCCCCGCGTGACGCGTGAGCCTCAATAAAGGGCTTTATGGTGCCAGCAAGGACGCCCGCCCGGCAGGGGGCTGAGGAGGGGGCCCTGCGGCTGAGGCTCGGGAGATCCACCTCCCCCCAACTCCGTGGTGTGGGTTTTGGCCACGGGATTAAACAGCCCTGGAAGGACACACGCTTAACAAAACAAATGTGCAACGACAGAGAGAACTGAAAGCTAAGCCTATCTCGGAAAACTACACTGTTAAACTTAAAGAAGTTGCTGAGAACCAGTTTGGGGAATCATTTTGGGGACCGTTTGAGGTGCAGGATTTAAAGATGGATGTTTAATTCTTTTGTGTTGACTATGACACATTTTCACTGTTAAGAGATGTTTTGTTTTTAATTTTCATTGTAATTTGGGTGAAAGTTTACAGAGGAAATTCATTTTCCATAAAACAGTTTATACACATTTTGTTTCATGACATTGACTGCAGTCCCCACAATGTAACAGCTCTCCTCCCATTTCCTCCTGAAGCCTAGTTTAACTGAAGCTCCAGTCCCCATCCGCTCTGAAACCATCCTCGACCAGGGTTGGAGACAGATGAGCAGACATAATAACTGGTTTCCTTAGCTGTTTTTCAGAAGCCCAGCCAAGACCAACTTGAAATCAGTTAGAACCAGAACATATCTGTGTTGGCCTGCAGACATTCACAGTAAGACAAATGGAACAAATTTGCTCAGAACATCTCCCTCTCTGCCTAAGCCCTGATCAGCTGATGACAGGAAATATGTGTGACTCATGGTGCACAAGCTCACTGCATTAAAAATTGACTGTCCCATTGAAACAAGGCGAATAAAACCTCAGCCAATCTCCAACTAACTTATGCCCAAATTCCTGAAATTTGCATTCATTTATATAGACCCTTTTCTTGAACCTTACAAAAACTACCTCAACCCCATTTTGGGAGTCATATTTGGGTACTGGCCCCTGTCACTTTACCACGCCCATGGTAGTGAATTAACTTTCTCATCTCTCAAGTATGCAGTGTGTGTGAATTGATTCAGCTTGATCACACACCAGGCAGGGACTCACTTTAGCCTCAACTTCGCTCCCTGTAGTTACCTCTTCCCTGTGTTCTTCTTTCCTATACATTCCTGCCCCCTTAGCTATCTCCCAGGGCAAATACTGCCATTCTGTTCTCCCATGATTGATTGATCATTCTAAGGAGGTATCTACCTGGTTGGCATAATTGTTCACCCAATATGCCTGTCTGTTGATTGGCTGGAAGCCATAGGAGTGAGTTCCAGTCCTGAAGTGTAACTAGGAGCCATAGTCTCAAGGATCTCACCAGGCTCTATCAGACCAGTAAACCAGGTCTTTTTTTTTTTTTATGATTTTGACTTTTGTTTCACATTGTTCTCCCATTCTATCCAGGATCTCCCGCACTGAGTGGTTGACAGTGGTAGCTGGGCACCATCTAGTTCTTCTGGTCAAATGGTCATGTAGGCTGAGGTTTACATGGTCCACTAGTCCCTTGGACTAATAATTTCCATGTGTCTTTGGTTTTCTTCATTATTCTTTGGTCTGGATGAAGAGAGACCCATTGTTGCATCTAGATGGCACTTGCAAGCTTTTAAGACCATAGTTGCTACTTACCAAAGTAGGATGTAGAACAATGTTTTTGTGTAGTATTGATTGAGCTTGATGTCCCCTGCAACCACAGTCCTGAGCCCACAGGTCCAACAACTCACTCCAACAAGGTGGTTGACTGTGCCTAAGAAGTTATCATGACTTTGCCCCCTGTTACTTCTATTTATTTGGACATTCTGACAGCACACAAATATGTATGTAGAAATACAGTCTGTCAACCTTATATGCGGTCATGGGTATATTCCCTTTTGCCTAGACATACAGGATCATTCAGCCTATCTACCCATCTATTTACCCATAGATTAACGTTTGTTATCACTGATAACCCAGTACTGTATATGTGAAAGTGCTTACCTTTTGTCTGCAATTCTTATGCACCTCTCTGTGTCTTTCATTTCCTTAGTGTTATTGTGTTGGACAGTCAATTTGTTATATTGCCTTTCCCTTCATCCAAATCAATACTTATCTCTTACCTATCTAGCAATTTTTCCTCCTCTCCCCTCCCATCCCTGGTAACCAACAAATTTAGTTTCCTTCCATATATAAACCTTCCCTTGACTTTTTACAATAGTGAACTAGTACAATATTTGTCTTTCTGTGACTGACTTATTTCACTCAGCATAATGTCCTCCAAGTTCATCCATGTTAGGCAATCTTTTGCAGATTCTACATTATTCTTTAGTGTTGCATAGTATTCCATTGTGTGTTTGTACAATAGTTTGGTTATCCATTCTTCTGTTTTTGGGCACTTAGGTTGTTTCCATCTCTTTGCTATTGTGAGTAGTGCTGCGATGACATGGGTGTGCACATATCTGTTCATGTCCTGGCTCTCACTTCTTTAGGATATATATGTAGTAATGTGATTGCTAGATCAAATGGTATTTCTATTTCCAATTTTTTTAGGGAATCGCCATATTGATTTTCACAATGAATGTATCATTTTACAGTCCCATCAGCACTGTGTGAGAGTCCCAATCTCTCCACATCCTTAACAGCATTTTTTTATATGTCTTCTTGAACTTTGTTATTAGTGCAGGGTGAGATAGTGTGGTAGTTCAGTTTGTGTGCCAGCTCAGGTGGGCCGGGTTGAGGGCTGGGCAGCTGGATGTAGTATTATCCATGATGAGACTGGTAATCAACTCTACGGTGGAGTCTACTATGAACAGCTGAGTAGCTGCCCTAAGGATATGGTATGCTTCCTGTATTTAAGGAGAAGTTTTGGGGATAGTCTCTAGATTATAGCATGCTTGAACCCTGCATGTAGCTGGGTCATTGTTCAGCAGCCTGTCATGCGCTGTCGACCTTGGGACTTTCAATGGACTTGAATTAAGGGCCTGCCGTGTGGTTTGGTAACATCGGGACTGTGCCATTTTATTTGTCAACCTTGTGCTTGTTAGCCTCAACAGCCAGTAGCTGCCTAAGTGGAGAGATGCCTCTAGCTTCAGTGAGCAGGGAGTAGGAGGCAGAAGTGAAGCCCAAATCAAGGGGCTTTCACACAGCCCCTAGAGTCCGGCACTTCAAACTCGGACTTCTAGCCTCCAGAACTGTAAAAGAATAAACTCCTGTTTGTTTAAGCCATCCCATTTATGGTATATTCTTGTCAGAGCGGCACTAGGTAACCAGAACAGATGGTATCTCATAACAATGAGACTTTTGGTTTTCATCTTTCTAATGGCTTATGGGGAGCTTTGGTAACATAGTGCCTAAGGCACTTGACTGCTAACCAGAAGGCTGGAGGTTCAAATCCACCAGCCACTCCTCGGAAGGAAGATGCGGCAATCTACTTCTGTAGTGATACTGCCTCAGAAACCCAAGGAGGGGTTGCTATGAGTCGGATCCGACTCAACAGCACATAACAACAACAACAACAATTGCTTATGGGGAGCTTTTGTGGTGTAGTGCCTAAGGCATTTGATGGCTAACCAGAAGGCTGAGGTAATGGCTTATGATCAAGAACATTTCTTCATGTGTTGGTTGGCTGCCTGAATATCGTCTTTGGTTTTTAAGAAGGGTGTTATTCAGTGTCCATGTGTTTGCTCTTTTTCCATTGATCTTCCTATTTTGATTTCTAATTTTATAGCATTGTGATCTGGGAAGATGCTTTACAGTATTTCAGTGTTTTAAAATTTATTGAGGCTAGTCTCAGGGGACATCAAGCTCAATTGGCATAACATACTACACAAAACATTGTTCTACCTCCTACTTTGGCAAGTAGCGACTGGGATCTTAAAAGCGTGCAAGCAGCCATCTAGATGCAAGGATGGGTCTCTCCTCATCCAGAGCAAAGAAGAATGAAGAAAACTAAAATTCATGGAAACAATTAGTCCAAGTGACTGGTACACCATGAGATCTGCAGCCTATACAACTATGAGACCAGAAGAACTAGATGGTGCCTGGCTACCACTGTCAACCACTCAGAGGGGGATCTATGGAGGAGATCCTGGATAGAGAGGAAGAACAATGTGGAACAAAACTCAAAATCATTTGGAGAAAAAAAAAAACAAGGCGGGGACCAGGTTTGCTGGTCCGATAGAGCCTGGTGGAACCACTGAGACTATGACCCCTAGCTGCCCTTCAGGTCTGGAATTGAACTCACGCCTGTGGCTTCCAGCCAACAATAGACAGGTATATGAGTTGAACATTTCCCTGACATAGATACACTCCTTGGAGAGAATAATCATGGGAGAAAGAAGGGCTGCTTATGCATAGGAAGAAAGCTCAGGGGGCAGGAGTACATGGAGGGATGGACACAGGGAAGAAGTAACTATTGGGAGGAAGTAGGAGGGGAGATGTTGCATTGTGGTAAATTGTGGTCAATGTCACGAGACACAGTATATGTGAACTGCTGTATGGAAAGTGAATTTGCTCTGTAAATTTTCACCCAAGTCACAATTTTAAAAAAAAATGTAAAAAAAAAAAATTTTTTTAAAAAGCATTTGTTGGGGACTTACTCCATGCCAGCCATCCTTCTCACCACTTTACATGATATTTAATCCTCACAAGCTTTGGAGAAAAGAATATAATAGTTTTCTTATTGCAGTTGAGGAAACAAGAATTTAAAGGGATACAAAATGGCTTTCTTATGTTCACACAATGAATAAATTACAGGACCAAATTTGAACCCAAGTCAGTTTCACTCCTGAGCTATCTATCTCCTCTGAGTTCTCAGGATCCCTTGTGATCCTGGGTCCCCATGATTTTTCATTGCCTCCTTACAATAACATTCACTCACCTACCTATTTCATGTGGCCTAGATTCAATGAGTTCCTGGACCTTAAACACATAATTGCCTTATCAAACAGAAAATATTGCACTTGTATTACAAAATTATCCACATACATTATAGAAGCAACAGAAGACAGTGTTGGAGTAGCGCCTCCGAAACAACCAAACACCTTGAGAGAGAGAATCACTGGGCCTGCCGGCTTGGGACCATAGTCTTGGAGGACATCATGCTCAATTGGCACAACATAGTGCATAAAAATCTTGTTCTACAACCTACTTTGGTGTAAAACTGCCCAGTTGATAAGTTCCTATTTCTTTGGGAAACAAAGAAGATGAGATCCATTATCTTGATTCAAGAGCATGGAATATGATTTATTGTTGTAATTTGTCATTGAGTGAATTCCAACTCATGGCAACTCTGTGTGTGCAAAACTGCTCCATAGGATTTAGGACGCTATAAATTCTCAGAAGCAGATTGCCTGTCTTTGGAGGAACGTCTAATGTGTTCAAACTGTCACCTTTTGGTTTGTAGTCAAGCACTTAATGTTTTGTGCCACCCAGGGGCTCCTGATTAATATCTGAGGTTTATCTTATTCATATACTCATTAATTTTATGCATTTCAGTGGTTCATGTTTCATTTAAACATTAATTCAGTTATATTCATGCCAATTCAACACACATCTATTGGGCACTTTCCGCATGCAAGGCTCTGTGATAGACCCTTTGCAGTATCAAAATCATCTCCCTTTCCTCACCCCATCCCTTATGTTCATATAGGAAAGGCTCTCATTCCCTTGAAGTTTTAATAATAAAAAGTATATATTTTCTGCTTGAGAAAATATGAAAAAAGAAATTATCACCTCAATTTCAATCAGTTTTGGAAGTTACCTTGAAAAAACTATGATTCTTTTTTTAAAAAATTGCAATTTCTTTTAAGCCAAACTCTAGAATTGAAATGCATGTAAGTCCTCAAGGACAAACTTAAAACTCAGAATATTTTCTTTTTAAGCAATTATTTTTAAATGTAGAATTTCTTGTACTTGCTCAAGCACTGAACTGCCAATGAAAAAACTGCTTATGAATTTCACTCCTTGACTACTGTCTGTCTGCTTCCTTCTCTACCATAAACTCTTATTTCTAGTCTTCCATTTCTACTTCCTAGGAAACAATAATAAATCAAACATCGCCATCTTCAGCTCCTTAATAGACATTACATGCTAATATGCTTTTTAATTTTTAAGAGTAATCCCTTTCATACTGTTTATTAGAGAAAGAAAAAAATACAGATAAAATGCTGGAACAAATTCATTCCTGCCTCAAAGTTAAGCAAAATCTCTCAAATGTATTTCAGTAGCTGTATAGAGTTTCCTGTTGTTGTGTTGTTGTTGTTAAGTGCCGTCGAGTTGGACCTGATTCATAGCAACCCCTCCTTGGGTTTCCAAAGTGATATCACTACAGAAGTAGATTGCTCAACCTTCCTTCCCAGGAGTGGCTGGTGGGTTTGAACCTCCAGCCTTCTGGTTAGCAGTCAAGTGCCTTAGTCACTATGTTACCAGAGGTACCTATATAAAATAGATATAAACTTCAGGGAATTCAAAATGTTCACAATACTTCAAATTCCAGGAAACACTTTACAATTTGCTAGTTGTGAGCCTTCCAAAGGCTTGAAACAGCAGAGTTACAACAGAGTTTTAACAATGAATGACCTTTTATAACTTTAGTAAGAGCCAATGTTGGTCTTAAACTCTAGCCAAAATGTATGTGTGATACGCAGAACTTTAGAATGCCCCCAAGGTCCCTCTCCCTAAATACAGATGCTGTGTCATCCCCTCCCCTTGGGTATAAGCAAGATCTATGGATGTTTTTCATTAATTGGAATGCTACATTGAATTTTTCCATTCTGTTTTCAAGGACCACACTGTTCATTTGGGATTATAGTGGGCAGTTTTCATGTCTTTGGCTGCCTAAGCTCTGGTCTCCTTCCTTTATTAAAGAATATGTCTGTGGAGTTTTAGACAGGAAATAGGCCCTTACCTTCCACTACAAAATGCCAGGTCCTCCTTCTCTGGCCCTGGGTCAGGACACTCTATTCCCCTGGCCTTGGCTCCTTCCTGAGTTTCGGAATCTAAAACAGGTGATTTAAAGAAGCAGTGGCAGTAGAGAACCTATTCTTCCAGTGGTGCCTAAGATGGCAGCTAGGGTTGATACACGAAATAGAAGCAGGTGGCAAAGAGCAGCACAGTGAAGGTTAAAGGCATAGGCCCTGGCCCCAGCCCATCTGAGTTTTAATCCCTGCTCTTTCACTGAATGGCTGTGTATCAGTTAGCTTTACTCAGTTAAGTCACATCAGATTTAAAATGTCCTGGGTATTATCATTTTTCTCAACACAATAGCTAGAGCGATCTGTTTAAAATATAAGTCAGATCGTGCCGCTCCTTGTTCAAACCCTGCAATGACTCCCATTTCATGAAGAGGAAAACCCAAAGACCTCACTATGGCCCACACATCTTACAATGGCCCTTGCCCTCTTACTGATTTGGAGTCCCCAGTTGGTGCAGAGTTCCTAGGTGACGTAAACAGTTCATGTACTTTGGCTGCTACTGAAAAGATTGGTGGTTTGGGTGGAAAGACTGGTGATTTGAGTTTACCAAGAGGCACCTTGGAAGAAACGTGTTGTGATTTCCTTTAAAAAACCGACCACTGGAAACCCTATAGAGTACAGTTTTACTCTGACACATATGAGGTCACCATGAGTAGGAATCAAGGTAATGGCAACTTGTTAGATGACTGCTTTTCTCACCTCAATTCATACCATTTTTCCCTTTGCTTTATCTGCTCTAGCCTCCCAGTCCTCCTTGCAGTTCCTCAAGCCTGACAGGTATATTCCCACCTCTGGCCAATATACTAGCTGTTCCTTCACCTGGACCATTCTTCTTCCAGAAGTCAAGATAACTGTCTCACCTTCTTCAAGCTTTTGCTCAATAAGGCCTTCCCTAACTTACTCCATTCAAAGCTGCAACTCCTCACCCTTGGACTGTCAATCTCCTTACCAAGCTCTACTTTCTTTGCTTATCACCTTCTAGCATACTATATAACTTATTTATTGTTTATTATTTATTATATGTTAGAATTTGAGCTCCATAGAGGGGTAGAGAATCATTGCTGTGTACCCTAGGGTCTTGAACTCTCAATATATATTTAGGTAGTAAAAGGATAAAGAACAGCAAGGAAGTGAATGCTATGCAAGACAAAACAGTAGTTGCCTTTGAGCGAGACAAGAGGTTGTGATTAGGAAGACCTATGTAGGGGTTCCTGACTTCTAGGTGGTATTGTTTCTTAACCTGTTGGCAGTTCAATGGATGATTGCTTTCTCATAATTTGTTAAACTGTACATTTATGTTTTGTGTATCTTTCTGCATGTGCTATTTTTCACAATAAAATTGACGTTTAAAAATTACTTTCATATTTCTTCTCTAGAAAAAGGCTACAAGTCCTTGATTCAGTTTTGTTCCCATTCCTTTGTATCTTCTTCTTTTCCTTGTCTCTACCCCTCCAAAAAAAAAAAAAAAAAAAAAAAACTAAGATGTGATTAAAAAAAAAGAAGAAGAAGAGGAAGAAAGAAATGAAATATAGATGTGGCTTAAAAAACATATCCACAAATTCTTTAATATACTCCCCTTCAAGACGAGAAGTTTAATTTCCCTGTTCTTGAGTGTGGGCTAGACTTAGTGACTTTCTTCTAATGAATATGATAAGGTAAGTGCCAGTCAGAGACTAATTCATAAAAAAGAAATGTGGTTACCTGTGTGTTCTCTCTCAAATCACTTGCTTTTGGGGATACCAGTGGCCATGTTGAGTGGTCTGATAGAGGCTCATGGGTGAGGAACTGAGACCACCAGCCAACAGCCATATGATTGAGCCATCTTATCAATGGATCCTCCAACTCAAGTCAAGCATGCAGAGTTGACCCTAACTAACATCCTTACTGAAACTTCATGAGACACATTATGCTAGAAAAACCCAACTATACTGCTCTCAAATTCCTAACTCACAAGAGTGGTGAGATAAAATATTTAAGTCAATATTGAGAGTTGTTTGCTACTCCAGTAGATAATTATGAAATTAAACTAGATTTTTCTTATATAAAAAAATATTATTGAGATATAGAAGGAAAGATCTGAGGATGAGGAGAAGATGGGACAGAAAAGGATTTAGTTAAGAGGATCCCTAAGGCTTTCACTCAGAAAAAACAAGATGAAGTTGAGGCAAATGGTACAAGGCAACTTTGAGGAAAGAAAGATGTTTATAGGTATATTTAGGAAAAGGCACTGTACCATGTGATAAAACTCTACTATGTGTCCCTAACAACAATGTGTGTCCCTGGGAAATTTTAAGTAAAGAACTATGCTGTTCTTTAAAAATGATAATAAAATCAACTGCCAGTGACTCTCATGTGTACTCAGGTTTATGAACCACTGTCCAAATAAACCATAATAATCTCATCCTTCTTTATTAAACAGTCAGTTTCCCAGTTTTCCTTATAGGAGTGGCTTTATGTCAAAGCTTTGGTCAATGAGGCCTCAAAGGAAGTCTGCTAGGGGCTTCTGTTTCTTGCTGAGAGGAGTTCCCTGACACTGCCTCTGCCCTTTCCTCCTGTCCTGAGTGAATATGGTTGTGTAAGGACACCAACTTGTGTCAATGAGAAGATAAGCCTAAATATGGAAAGGTAAGCAGAGAATCTTCAATTTCCTCATGTGTGGCTTTGGTGGTTGGGGCATAAATTTGAATAAATATTAACAGGTCTTCCTTGTAGGCGTATGGATATTATCCTATCACTGACAGCATTCTACTTCAGGACAGATCTTGAAACATCCTTTGTGATGATGAATGCCA
>NW_006921814.1:571237-572718 GCF_000298275.1 Orycteropus afer afer | reverse complement strand
ATGGGGCTGGCGCGGGATCAGGCAGTGTTTCGTTCTGCTGTGCATGGGGTCGCTATGAGTCAGAAACGACTCGACGGCACTTAACAACAACAACAACAAGCAGAGAATGACTGACCAGGAGGATAAAAAGTACCCATGTCCTTGATGACATAACCAAGCTGCTGTATGAAACTTGGATTGCCTAGTTCCAACCATCTTTTTTGTATTAAACATTCCTTAATAGAAATTCTAGTGGTGTAGTGGTTAAAGCATTTGGCTGTTAACCAGCAGGTTGGCAGTTCAAACTCAACAGTTTCTCTGTGGGAAGAAGATAAGGCAATCTATTTCCATAAAGATTTATAGCCTTGGAAACTCAATGGGGGTCAGTATGAGTCAGAATCTACTCAATGGCAGTGGGTTGTTTTTTTTTTTTAATTCCTTATTGCTTATGCCACTTAAACCACAACTAGCATGATTTTCTATTATCTGCAGTAAACCCAGTGCTAGTATGTAAGATCAATTTCATTTAAAGGTGGTATCCTCCTTCAAAGGTGGGCCTGATTCAGACTGCCTAAGTTCAAATTCTCCTTCCACTGCAGACAATGAACACTTTAGCAACTTAGTTATCTCTATGCCTCAGTTTCTTCATCTGCAAGAGGGACCAAATTATATCATAGGAGGCTGTCATGATTATTAATTGAGAAGACATATTAGGTACTTTTTTTTTTTTTCATTTTTTTGAGAAGGCACATTAGGTACTTGGAGGATCCCTGGTGGCACAGTGGTTAGCTGCTAACTGAAAGGTTAGTGGTTTAACCCACTCTGCTTCCATAAAAATTACAGCCTTCAAAACCATATGGGGCAGTCTTATTCTGTCCTGTCAGATTGCTATGAATCAGAACCAACTCAATGGCAATGGGTTTGGTTTTGATTTTAGATCAAGAGGCAGTCTTTTGAACAGAACACAGCACTACTACCCGGTTCAGAGTTGGAAACAGTGTGTTTATGCAAGGTTATAGCCTTTCATCTTACTTATTCAATCTGATGCTGAACAAATAGTCAAGATATTAGACCATATGAAGAACAGGCATCAGGATTAGAGGAAAACTCGTTAACAACCTGCAATATACAGATGACACAACCTTGACTGATGAAAATGAAGATGGCTTGAAGCAATTAAAATCAATTGTGAAAGTCAAAGACTACAGACTTCAGTATGGATTGTGCCCGAACATGAAAAAACAAAATCCTCACAACTGAACACAGAGACATCATCATGATAAATGAAGAAGAAATCAAAGATATCAAGGATTTCATTCTACTACTTGGACCAACAATAAACGTTCATTGATGCAGCAGTCAAAAAATCAAATGACATATTACATTGGGCAAATCAGTTGTAAAAGACCTGTGTAAGTCTTAAAAATTAAAGAGGTCATTTTGATGACTAAGGTGCACCTGACACAAGCCATGCAAAGCCTAAAAAAAAAAAAAAAAAAAAA
>NW_006921814.1:566215-570737 GCF_000298275.1 Orycteropus afer afer | reverse complement strand
TAAAGAATAATGTAGAGTCTGCAAAACACTGCATAAATATGGATGAACTTGGAGGACATTATGCTGAGTGAAATAAGTCAATCACAGAAGGACAAATACAGTATTAGTTCATTGTTGTGGAGGGTCAAGGAAAGGTTTATATATAGAGGGAACTTTCTTTGTTGGTTGCCAGGGGTGGGAGGGGAGGGGAGGGAACACTGCAAAAAAAAAAAAATGCATTAACCCATGTCACTTTAGTTTTATGTATTTCACTGTACATAAATTATATTTCAATAAAATGTATTTTTAAAAAAAAGGATGGTAAAACTTCAGCTCACATATTTTGGACACATTATCAGGAGAGACCCAATGCTGGAAAAAGACATCATGTTTAGTAAATTTGAGGGTCAGCAAAAATGAGGGAAACACTTAATGAGATGGATTGACTCAATATCCACAATAGACACAACTCCAACATACTTATGATCATGAATATAGCACAAGACCAGATAGTATTTTGTTCTGTTGTCTATAAGGTCTACATGACTCACCAGCAACTAACAACATCAGGCACTTAAAAGAATGCCTTTCCTATATTATAAAATAACTATAAATTCTTATTATTTTGAGATTTTAAAAAGCAAAAATCTGTTACACAAAATCTTCAAAAACAACAGTCTATAAACCACAGTTTAGGCCTAGAGATAACCTGGTTCTGTTGTCACTAGATTTGAGGCAGTTGTGGAATAAATTTGGTTTTAAGTCCTTGTTGAAGAAATTTTCAGGCAGATACAAATGTTAAGAGACTTAACATTATGATTACCATCAACTCGTTAACCATTGTCAGCAAGTATCAACACTTTTCTAATAGTGTTTAACCTATCTCTTTCCCTCTGAAAAACTCAGACATCTTATCACTTACCTCATAAACACTTTTTTTCAGTGCCTTGATTCGTTATGTCATCTAATTTCACCAAAAAGAAATAAATAAATTAAATATTATATATTTATGTAAATAATGCATGTAATCTGCTTGTTTGCTAACCACACTCATTTATTTTAAATGTCATATAGTGGTGTTCCAGTAAGACAGCGGAATAGGCAGAAAGACTGCACAGACCCTCTTCAACAAAATAAAGGGGCACCAATTAACACAGATACAGAAGATAATCTTGGATCCCTGAGTCTTGAAGGAAAGGATATAGATGTAGACTAAACTCCAACTAGCAGAAGAATTTACATGGAGATATTAAAGTAGGAGACATACAGAGCTGAGGTCTGGCAGCTATCCTGATGGCACAGACAGCTTGAATATCGCCCTGTGATGGTACAAGAATATAAACCAAACTCACTGCTGTCAAGTCAATTATGACTCATTGCAACGCCTCCTTGGGTTTCTGAGGCAATATCAATCACTATGGAAGTAGATTGGCCCATCTTCCTTCCGAGGAGTGGCTGACGGGTTTGAACCACCAGCCTTCTGGTTAGCAGTCAAAATGCCTTAGGCACTGTGCCACCAGAACTCCCAGCCAAGTGGTAGAAACTAAGAATTAACCTAAAAATCAACCCTGCTAGCCAGGGACTGCACAGAGGACTGCTCTGGTGGCTGGGAATAATAGAGGAAGCAGTGAAGAAGAAGGTGGGCTGAGCTGTGGACTTTTGCCTATCCGGAGGGTGCAGCCATTTTGAATGTTTACAAGTGGCTTGACCATTTTGGATATTTAAAGAAAAAGCATTCTCCCAGGTTCCAGGGACTTGAGCACAGGCTCCACTTGCTGGGAACTGCAAGGACATTCCAGACGCAGCATACTGGAAAAGTGCAACATTCCCCTTCTTACTCTCATATCCCACATTGTCTTGGTGAACATAAGTCTGGCCATCCCTCACTCCCACCCACCTTCTAGGCCAGCAGGAATTCCATCCCAGTGTGTGTGCTCAGACAGAGCCTGGGTACTCTATTCCACCCTGCCATGGTATTTTTTTCTTTTCTCTTTTTTTTAGTTTGTATGTTTTTGTCTGTTTTATTATTATTACTTTTATCCTTGTTATTATTATTCTTTATTCTTCCTTTCCCAGGTTCTACTTTTCAGCATTTTTTCTTTTCTCTGTTACTGGTTCCGATTTTTTTTTTTTTTTCCTTGCACTTAACCCCATTCCTTATTTTTTTTCTTTTTGTGTTTTTCCCATTTTTTTCCTCACTATTCTCCTTCTCTGTCTTTTTCCTTTATTGCCCTCTGTCCAGATATTGTGGTGTTTTTCATTTTGTTTTTGTTTTTTTCCCTTTTCTCTTTTTTTGGTTGCTGTTCCTGTGTGATTACATGATGTGTTTTTTATACATTTGCTTTTACTTTTTTGGTGGTTATTCAATTGTTATTTTGTCTAACTGAGTGGGGGGCAGCAACAGTCCTCATACAACACAACTACACCCACACCTCCTGTAGCTTCACTTACTGAATGAGAGTCACCACCTCCTTCTCTACCAATGTGCCAACAATAAACAACCACCAAGAAGAGGCTGACTCACCCTTAGCTGCTCTTCACAAACAGTTAACAGAGATCTAAATACAACACCATCACAATGTCTCAGAGACAACAGATCATCACAGTCCACACAAAGAAGCAAGATAAAGTGGTAGAAACAAGGGAGTGGGATACAGACCCAGAACACATCCCTAAGGAAGAAGCAGCATTGGAGTTCCCTGATAAGCAATTCAAAACAATTATATTTAGATCTTCAAAGGATTGAGAGAGAGATCAAAGAAAACACCGACAAAACCCTAAAAGAATTTTGGAAGAAAATACAAGAACAAAAGGACAAAATAAATGAAAAATTAGAAATGATTCTAAATCTACACATAAAAATCCGGAAGATTAATACTAAATTGTAAGAAATACATTACACATTGAAAGGGCAGAGGAGTAGAATTGAATCAATGGAAAACAGAATGAATGTGATTGAAGACAAATACCTGAATACTTCTTTGGAAAGGGATCAATCAGAAAAAGATCAAAACAAAATGAAGAAAACCTTAGGTTCATGTGGGATACCATCAAAAGGAATAAACTACATGTCATTGCAATTCCAGAACAGGAAGAGAAAAATAAAACCACTGAGAAAATAGTCCAAGATTTGTTAGAAGAGAACTTCCCTGATATGATGAAAGATGAGAATACATCCATTCAGGAAGTCCAAAGAACCCCAAATAGGATAGACCCCAAGAGAAAATCATCAAGACATATCATCACTAAACATCAAAACCAAAGACAAAGAAAGAATCTTAAAAGCAGCACGGGAAAAACAAAGAGTTACTTGCAAAAGACAACCAGTAAGAATAAGTTCTGATTTCTCAGCAGAAACCACGCAAGTGAGAAGACAATGGGATGGTATATATAAAAACCCAAAAAAGAAAAATTTTCAACCAAGAATAGTATACCTGGCAAAATTGACCCTCAAATATGATGGAGAAATCAGGAGATTTCCAGATAAGCAGAAACTAAGGGAATTTGTTAAAACTGACCAACATTACAAGAGATACCAAAGGGAGTCTTCTGAACAGGGAAACAATAATAGCAAACAATAACTGACCATTAATACACAAGATGACATTACCCAGAAACCACAGCTATGGACATACCTAAAGTAAAATAAGCTTACAAGATTGTAAACAGGGAACCAGAGACTTCAAATGGCAAATGAAGACAACTACAAACCAAAAAGAGGGAAAATACTGTGTAGTTACAGAACTTCTAAATGCTGAGGAAATCAAGAGAGTTGCAAGATAGAATGGACTATTCTAAACTCAGGGAGAAACTTATAAATCACAGGGTAACTTCAAAGAAAAATGATAAACCTTCACATCACAATAAAAAGGAGGGCAAGCACAAATATTTAGCAAATACTAAAACAATAGCAACAAAGGAAATGATAACATGATTCATAAACATAATGAGCTCAGTACAGAAAATAATATGGAACAAAGAAACAGGAACACCATGAAAAAACACATAACAAAATGACAGCAACTAATTCATACTTGTTGATAATTACACTGAATGTTAATGGATTAAATGCACCATTCAAGAGATGGAGAGTTGAAAATTGGATAAGAAAACAAAATCCATCAATATACTATCTACAAGAGACACACCTTAGAGACATAAGACAAAAATAGACTAAAAATCAAAGGTTGGAAAGAGATATATCAAGCAAATGGCAACCATAAAACAACAGAAGTGGCAGTATTAATTTCTGGTCAAAGTGACTTTAAGACAAAAACCACCATACAAGACAAGGAAGGACGTTATCTAATGATTAAAATATCAATAGAACAGGAAGATATAACCATAATAAATATTTATGGACCCAATGAAAGAGCCCTAAAATACATAAATCAGACTTTAAAAGAGTTGAAAAGGCAAATAGATGACTCTACAGTCAGTAGGAAACTTTAATACACCACTTTCAATGAAAGATAGAACAACTGGAAAGAAACTCAACAAAGATGCAGAAAAGCTAAATAATACAATCCACCAACTTGACCTT
>NW_006921814.1:565010-565680 GCF_000298275.1 Orycteropus afer afer | reverse complement strand
AAGACCAGAACTTAATTTTTTGAAGATTAATAAAATTGACAAACCACTGGCAAATTTAACAAAGGAAAAGAGGGAGAGAATACAAATAACACGAATAAAAAATGAAATGTGCAACATCACAATAGAACCAACTGAAATAAAAAGGATAATATCAGGATACTATGAAGAACTTAGGGGCTCTGGTAGCATAGTGCCAAAGGCATTTGACTGCTAACCAAAACGCTGGTGGTTCAAACCCACCAGCCACTCTTTGGAAGGAAGGTTGGACAATCTACTTCCATAGTGATACTGCCTCAGAAACCCAAGGAGGGGTCACTATGAGTCAGGTCTGACTCGATGGCACACAACAACAATGAAAAACTCTACTTCAACAAATTTGAAAATCTGGAAGAAAGGACAGATTTCTAGAAACACACCACTTACATAAAACTAACACAGACTGATGTGGAAAAGTTGAACATATCCATAACAAAATAAGAAATAGAACAGATCATCAAAAAATTACCAACAAAAAAAAAAAGTCCTCACCCAGACAGTTTCACTGGAGAATTCTACCAAATATTCAGAGAACTGACACCAATCCTACTCAAACTATTCCAAAACATAGAAAAAGATGGAATCCTCCCTAACTCATTTTATGAAGCAAGCATAACTTTGATACCAAAACCAG
>NW_006921814.1:564144-564892 GCF_000298275.1 Orycteropus afer afer | reverse complement strand
AAGGCATTTGATAAAATCCAACACCCATTCCTGATCAAAACTCTCAGCAAAATAGGAATAGAAGGGACATTCTTCAACATAAAAAAGGGCATTTATGCAAAACCAACAGCCAACATTATATTCAATGGAGAGAGACTGAAACCATTCCCCTTGTGAACAGGAACCAGACAAGGATGCCCTCTATCAGCACTTCTATTCAACATTGTACTGGAAGTCCTGACCAGGGCAATAAGGCAAGAAAGAGAAATCAAAGGCATCCAAATTGATAAGGAAGAAGTCAAACTATCCCTATGTGCTGATGATATGATTCTATACCTAGAAAACCCAAGACACTCAGTCAAAAATCTACTGAAACTAGTTGAGAGATTTAACATCATGACAGGATACAAGATCGACATCCAAAAATCAATTGGATTCCTCTACACCAGCAAAGAGAGAGCTGAAAAAGAAATAAGGAAATCAATTTACAATACAAAAAATCATTTACAATAGCTACCAAAAAATAACATACTTGGGAATAAATCTTACCAGGGACACAAAAGCCGTACAAAAAAAAAAAAAACACTGCCATCGAATCAGACCTGATTCATAGCAACCCCTCCTTGGGTTTCCGAGGCGGTATCACTACAAGAGTAGATTGCCCAACCTTCCTTCTGAAGAGTGGCTGGTGGGTTTGAACCACCAGCCTTCTGGTTAGCAGTCAGGTGCCTTAGCCACTATGCTACCAGAGCTCCCCATTAGCCATTAG
>NW_006921814.1:560380-563464 GCF_000298275.1 Orycteropus afer afer | reverse complement strand
TGAGTGGCTGGGCAGCTGGATGTAGTATTCCCCATGATGAGACTGGTAATCAACTCCACAGTGGAATCTACTGTGAGCAGCTGAGTAGCTGCTTTGGGTATGTGGTTTGCTTCCCGGGTATAAGCAGCAGCTTTGGGAATAGTCTCTAGCTCATGGCATGCTTGGACCCTGCATGTAACCATGTCATTGTTCAGCAGCCTTCCATGCTCTGCTGACCTGGGGATTTACAATGGATTTAAGTTAATGGCCTGTTGTGTAGTTTGCTAACATCGGGACTGTACATTTTTACTTGTCAACCTTGGGTTTGTCAGCCTCAGCAGTCAGCAGCTCTCTGAGTGAAAAGTGCCTCTAGCTCCAGTGAGCTGGGAGCAGGAGGCAGAGCTGGACCTCAAGGTTGAGAGGCTTTCACCCAGCCCCTAGAGCCTGGCACATTGAACTTGGGCTTAAAGCCTCCAAACTGTGAGAAAATAAACTGTTTGTTAAGGCCATCTCATTTGTGGTATATTCTTGTCAGAGCAGTACTAGGTAACCAGAACAGATAAGTAAAGATAAATATTGATTTGGGTGAAAGAAGGGCAATGTACCAAATGTGAGTGATCAACATGGTGGCATTGAGGAAGAGGAAGACATAGAGAGGTGCATGGGAGGTATATACAGCAAAGATGAACCCTTTTGCACATACAGTACTGTGTTGTCAGTGAAGGCAAACATGGGTATATGGGTGGATAGATGGGTGGTTAGATGGGTGGACTGCCTGAACTATTAGGTACATCTATGCAGCAGGTAGTATACCCAAGACCATGTATAGGGTTGGCAGACAATGGCCCTACAAGTGTATTTGTATGTTTTGTAAGATTTCCCAGGGATATAGTAGAGCTGACAAGGGACAAGGTTGTAGTTACTTCTTGGTCACAGCCAGCTACCCAGAGGGACCAAGTAGTTGAACGTGTGGACTTGGGACCATAGTTACAGGGGACGTGAATTGGCATAACATACTTCACAAGACATTGTTCCACCTCCTACTTTGGCAAGTAGCAACTGGGATCTTAAAAGCTTGCACGCAGCCATCTAGATACAACTATGGGTCTCTCCTCATCCAGAGCAAAGAAGAATGAAGAAACCAAAGATTCATGGAAACAATTAGTCCTAGTGACTGGCACACCATGCGATCCTCAGGCTATATGACTATGAGACCAGAAAAATTAATGGTGCCTGGATACCACTGTCAACCACTCGGAGGTGGATCTATGTAGGAGATCCTGGATAGAGAGGGAGAATAATGTGGAACAAAACTCAAAATATTTTGGAAAACAAAAAGAGGGGGGGAAAGGCGGACCAGGTTTGCTGGTCTGATAGAGCCTGGTAGAACAGCTGCGACTATGGCCTCTAACTACCCTTCAGGTCTGGAATTGAACCCATACCTGTGGCTTCCAGCCAAACAAAAGACAGGATGTGAGTTGAATATTTATTTGAGACAGATACACTTCTTGAAGAGACCAATCATGGGAAAAAGAAGGGCTGTATATGCACAGGGCAACAGCTCAGGGGGCAGGAGTGCATGGAGGGATGGAAACAGGGAAGAGGTAACTATCGGGAGGAAGTGGGAGGGAAGCTGTTCCACTGGGGGGTAAATTGTAGTCAATGTCATGAGACAACGTGTGTGTGAACTGCTGCATGGAAAGTGAATTTGCTCTGTAAACTTCACCCAAATCACAATTTAAAAAAAAAAAAAAAAAAAAGTCATATAGTGACATGAAACAAAATTTGTGTAGTGTGCTTATAAAAATACTGGGGTGGGAGGGAGAGCAAGTGTGGGAAAAAAAACTAGAACATGTGTATTATTTGCATAAAAATACGGTATATGTGTATGTATGTGTATATATGTATATATCTCCAAAACTAGCAGGAATTTTTTTTTTTTTTTTACATTTTTCTATATCTATTCTGAATGTAAGACCTAGATCTTAATAATTATAGTTGAAAAAGTATGGGGTTTGGAACCATATAGAATGAGTTAAAATTCCAGTTCTACCCCTTCCTAGTTGTGCCATCAGAAACAATTACTTTGTCTCTGAGTCTCAGTTTATTCATGTGCAAAGAAGACAGGCCAATGACGACTCTGCAGGATCATTGTGAAAAACAAATAACAGATCAATGCTGACTAACAGCTATTATTTACCAAACATGATAGGCACTGTCCCAGGTACTTTTCCTGATTTAGTCCTGACACCGATTTCAGGAGCTATCCCTATGTAGCAAGGCTCATCCAGCCTTTGTGAAGTAGCCAGAACTCGAATCCATGCAGTCTGACTCCAGAACTTCCATGCCAGGTACCCTGGTGGCACTTCGTATTTGGTCTGTGCTCAAGAAATACTCCTTTTTAGGTGTTGGGAATATATGGAAACAGGTCATAGTGATAGTAGCACAGGATGAGGAATACAATTAATGTCATTGAATTGTACATATGAAGAATGTTGAAGTTGCAAATATTTTGTTACATATGTGTTTACCAAGGAACTCTGGTGGTGTAGTGCATAAGGCACTTACCTGCTAACCAGAAGGTCAGTGGTTCAAACCTACCAGCTGCTCTGCAGAAGGAAAATTGGGTGATATACTTCCCTAAAAATTTACAGCCTCAGAAACCCAATGGGGGTTGTTATGAATCCAAAATAACTCAATGGCAGTGAGTTTGGTTTTATGTGTTTGTTGTTGTTGTTGTTAGGTGCCGTTGAGTCATTTCCAACTCACAGCAGCCCCATGCACAGGAGAACAAAATACTGCCCAGTCCAGCACCAGCTCCAACATCCTTGCTATACTTGAGCCCATTGTCGCTGCCACCGTGTCAATCCATCTCATTGAAGACCTTTCCCTCTTTCGTTGACCAAGCATAACATCTTTCTCCAGGGAATGGTCCCCTCTGACAACATGACCAAAGTAGGTGAGATGAAGTCTGGCCATCCTTGTTTCCAAGGAGCATCTCGGCCGCACTTCCTCATGGACAGATCTATTAGTTCTTTTGGCAGCCCATAATACCTTCAACATTCTTCGCCAGCACCAAAACTCAAAAGCATCAACTCTTCTTCT
>NW_006921814.1:556037-558145 GCF_000298275.1 Orycteropus afer afer | reverse complement strand
TACATTTCAGCTCACTAATGCCTAGGATATCAATCTTTATGCATTCCATTTCATTTTTGACAACTTCCAATTTTCCTAGATTCATACCTCATACATTCCGTGTTCTGATTATTAATGCATGTTTGCCGCTGTTTCTCCTCAATTTGAGTGGTGCCACGTCTGCAAATGGAGGTCTCAAAAGCTTTACCTTATCTGTATGAGTAAAGCTGATTTTACTCTGATAATGCAGCTCTTGCCCAGTCTTACTTTGAGAGCTTTCTAAGCTAAGTGACTCATCTTCCTTCTCTACATTGTACAATGTTTCCAGACTATTCATAAAGTTGTGCAGTAATGTATCAGACAGTGTTTCTTTCCTATTCATAAAGTTTTCCCTGACCAATTCTTTGAAAAGTGGATGATCTTCTCCTTCTTCCTAGTCTGTCTCAGTCTGCAAGCCAGGCTGATACCTGTGCACCATGTGCACTCCACTGGGTTTGAAACACCAATGGCACAGCCTCAAGACTCACAGCAACATGTGTTTACCACTACTGAAAAAAAAAAAAAAAAAGTTCCCTTTTAGTCCTAGAAGCAGGTTTTGAACATGTAGAGGTGACAGGAAGTAGTGGTCCTGGTTTTACATTATGAGACTGGTGAGAAGTAGTGCCTAATGGGGCAGATTCCACACAGATGATTGGCAGCATTGAAGAAATCTTTCTCAAATTTACAAACCAGTCTGGGTGTAAGGGCAGAGAGGGTAAAGGATGAAGTAAAGAGGAAGGAAAGAAATTAAAAGGGAAGTGCTGAGTCAGGAGGAAAGGAAGGCACCATTTATGGACTCCCTCTTCAGTGTCCTCACACACTCAATCTCCTCACTTCACATAGCTCCTCACAGCAGTGTTGCTCTAGACTGACAGATGGGGCTCAGGACCTCATCCAAAGGCTGGTCTAGTAAGTGGTGAGGCCAACTCTCAAACCCACATCCATCTCTGAGTCCTTATTTCATTTCACACTGTCACTTTGTGCCCTTTTAAAATGATCTGACTGATGGTTACTTTATACAAAACTGGCATTTAGTATGAAATGTCAGGCACAACTCTGAGGTTGAAGGAGGTCAGGGGGTAACATGAGGAAGCTGACTGGTGACCTGAGATTGACCTCAGGAAGGCCACAGTCCCCTGCATCCAGGAAAAGAGTTCTGACCACCACTCAGGCCCCTGAGGTTCCAATTACTGTCTGATGGGCCTGGAGATTTTGCCTAGTTGGCAAAGAAGAGCTAGCTTGGATGGGCCCATCAGCAATCCTGACCTCTTCACAGGGTGTGAGGGCTGGCTGACTTTGAGAACTCAGCCACTTCCCAGGAAATTAAGATAGCCATGGATTCTAAGGGCTTGGAAGAGATGTCTCTAAAATCAATGTTTATTAGAGAATCTTCTCTTTTTTCCATGACTCTCTCTCTCTCTCTTTTGTGTCTAAATTGGTCTGCAGATGTAGAATAGATCCAATAATATTTCTTAAAGAGAGATCTGTGGATTCCATAAGAATCAAGTGGAGAGTGACTTTAAAATGCCTATTCTCACATATGAGCTGAACAATTACATTAGGCAGCTAATGTAAATGTTCTCTCCTTGGAGAGAACAATTATGAGAGAAAAAAAGGGTTGTGTTTGCACAAGGAGACAGCTCAGGGGGCAGGAGTGCATGGAGGGAAGGACACAGAGAAGAGGTAACTATGGGGAGGAAATAGAAGGGGATCTGTTGCATTGTGACACATTGCAAATGTGTCTCATTTGTCATGAGACAAAGGGTAAGTGAGCTGCTGTATGGAAAGTGAATTTGCTCTGTAAACTTTCAATGAAATCACAATAAAATAAAATAAATGCCTATTCTCAGGCCAGACAAAGATTATGACTCAGACCGTCTGAAGTAGGGCCCAGAAATCAGCTTTTTAAAGATAATTGCACGGAGGTTCCAGCAAGATGGCAGACTAGACAGAAAGACTGCAAAGACCCCTCTCCAACAAAGAAAAGGGAAACCAATTAACACAGACACAGAAGATAATCTTGGACCCCTGAGCCTTGAAGGGAAGGATACAAAAGTGGACTAAACCCCAACTAGCAGAAGAATTTGCTC